>NC_056625.2:233615139-233964723 GCF_002870075.4 Lactuca sativa | reverse complement strand
TATATCATGGATGCCTCTCATGTTTTCCAATCATATGGTGATAAGTTGCTTGAGTCCACTTCATGCAATATTGTTGACTACATGGTATGAGTTATTATTTTTCTGATAAAACCAAAGTAATCCTAGATCGATGATAGAAAATAGGCTCTAAGAATTTATGAGTTTTGGGCTAATTTTAGAGGGATAAATCCAAGAAATTGCAGTATACTTGTATTCGTGGTTAAATGCTCTTAATTTCTTTTTATTCTATGTTGTCATCATTAAAAGTTATTTGGGAAGGTAAGAAAAACTTTATATTTTGCCCGTGTGCCTTCTTGTAGCATGTTTAGTTGTATAAATAAAATTTCAAAACATGGTTGCTAGATCTCTTTCCTGTCACCCAAGATGGCAAAATTTTCTTTATGAATTATATTCAAATTTTTGTGAGGATGTAACTCAACTCTTAGTGGCATCCCCTTAACTTTCCAGTTGCAGCACTCCAATTTTTCCTAATTGTCACGCCATGTTTTCTCTTGGTGCATACTTATTATCATCAGATTGACATTTTTACCCATGAGGATGTTGAAGGAGTTTTGGGTATTGACTTGGATTTTGGTTCTTATTTTTTGAAGTCGGTTATTGGGTATTCATCACATACAAATTTGCATCTGGTAATGTTCATGTAACATCTCAAATTTTGAGTCCAAAAATTTCATTTTAATCAATTAATTATAAAAACATTCATAAGCAAACTACGTGAAAATATACCATTTCGTAAATCAATACATCATGTCTGAAAAACCCAAATCATAAAGTAGTATCATATCAGAGTACAATCCCAGAATATCTCAAGTGCGGAAAACCAATGCGTGTATGTATGATGTGCTGCTACCGCGTCAACTCCTTCCCCTTCGCTGAAGAGGTACCTGAAACCAAAATCATAAACTGTAAGGACGAATCTTAATGAGTTCCTCCATCGTACCATATACCATACAATCACATAGCATACATATTGTTGGGCAACTCTAGGGTGCCCGATCTACCCGGTACGGCCATTCTCGGGTGCCCACCTACCCGTATGGCCATTTTGGGGTGCTGACCTACCCGTTTCAAGCCATTCTTGGGTGCTCACCTACCCATCGGTCCTAACAACCGACCCTTGGGGACTATTCCACCCCTACTACTACTATCACATATATCATAACGTAAACATACTATCAGACATATCTAGGGTGTCCAACCTACCCTTCGGTCCTAACAACCGAAGTATACTACCATCACATATAACATATCATGCCAGCATATAACGTATCAAGTAGTAGCAAACCTAGATGATATCACAAAGACAATCATCTAACATACAACTCTTATCGGTGGGTCGGCATTGTGGCCGTAGACCCACCGCTACTGGAGGGTAACTCACCTCAAACCAGTAGCTGCTGATAATCTGTGCGGGAAATCTCTATCTGCTGCTGTTCTGGAAATTCTCCGGCTATAATCCCCACAAAACACTTAGTCAGGATCTGATATTCACACTTAGGGTAAAATGACTATTTTACCCCTGACCAAGTCAAGTCACAGTCAAAGTTAAAGTCAACCCTCTGGCCAAAGTCAACTCTCAGTTGACCTGACTCACCGAGTTGGCCGCCAACTCGCCAAGTCCTTGTCCTTGTTTCAAATCCTCTATACGCTTCTACTCGTCGAGTTTAGCAAAGTCTCAATGAGTCCATATTCGATACTAACATCAAGTCCATCTTCATATGACTAGCCGAGTTGTATGAACAACTCGTCTAGTCCTCCTTCATCCTATAAGTGTGATCAATCCGTGACTCGCCGAGTTGGATGAACAACTCGTCGTGTCCCTCCATTACTAGATTTGAGCCCTAACTCACAGAGTCCATTACCTACTTAATGATTTCACCCTAAACTCTCAAACGAGGAAAAACTCGGGAACTCGCGACTCGACTCGTCAAGTCTAAAGAAAGAATCGCCGAGTCCTATGCATGCCTTTCATATACAATCGATTCTGCTCAAATCCAGTGCATTCCATTCATAGATATGGGCTCATAGGGATGGTTTTTCACGTAAAGTTTCTAACTTTATGTGCATGCATGCTAGTATGAAGCTTAAATACCCAAAATAAGCTAAAAGAAGAGATCTAAGCTTGGAATGGAAACTTAGCTCAATAAAGGTGGCAACCTTGAGCTTAAGAGGCTCTAGAAAGCTTAGATCTGAAGTCCATTCATCATATCAACTCTTAATTTGACCTTAAAGTCTAGAAAGGGATCAAAATTAACAAGAGCAAGCTTTTCAAGAGATCTAATTGATAATAAGCAAAGATTCGAGCTTGATACCTCAAAGGGGACTAAAATGCAACCAGAAATCTGGATCTACTTGCTGCCCGTGAATACTTCTCTTCTCTCTTCTTCCTCAAATCCCCAAGATGCACTAAAAACCTTCACAAGTGAGAAAATGCTCCAAAAATTCTTAAGATTGGGTAGGGTTTCGTATGGGACTCTTTGTGCGTGAGGGAGGCTGGTCTTGGGGCACATAAGATGTTTAAATAGGGTGCAAACTCTTGAAATTAGGGATTCATCCAGACTAGCAGACTCGTCGAGTCCGGGAATGTGGACTCGTCGAGTCGCCAACTTAAATCACGTGCAATCCCGTCTCTACTCGACGAGTCGGGCTACTGACTCATCGAGTACCTTTTAAGAAATAAAAATTACTTTATTTAAATGACATACCAAAAATGGGGCGTTACTACTCTCCCCCACTTATCTTAGACTTCGTCCTCGAAGTTTGCTGCTGCTGAACCCATAAATATCTCTGGATAATGCTCCCTCATTTCCTCCTCGACCTCCCACGTCCATTCTGAACCCTTCCCGTGTTGCCACTGCACCTTCACTAGCTGGACTACCTTGTTTCTCAAGGTCTTTGTTTTCCGATCCAAGATCGCAACAGGCCTCTCAATATAATTAAGGCGACTATCAACCTGAATATCCTCCTAGGGTACAACTGCTGAATCGTCCACCAAACACTTCCTCAACTGAGAAACATTGAAAGTGTTGTGGATCTAGCTAAGCTCTACTGGAAAATCCAACCGATAAGCAACCCGACCCACCCAGGCCAAAACCCTAAAAGGGCCAATGAACCTGGGGCCCAACTTGCCCCTCTTCCGGAACCTGATAACACCCTTCCAGGGTGAAAATCCAACGTTAAAATAATTAAAAACGAGCCTAAAACGCAAAACTAGTCGAAAACCGGGTGAAAAAGAGCTTCCTGCGAGACCTCTTGGTCGTAGGCCGAGGTTCTGTCCCTTCTACTGCTGGGCCGAAGGCGAAATGGAGCGAAAGGGGTAGGAGGCGAAGGCAAAGGTAGGGTTTCACCTATGCGAGGTTCGGTCTGAAGGGACCTTCGATTCCTGAGAGGGTTCGGCCCGAGATAGGGTAGTTCGCTTCTGACACCTTCGCTTCTGACAAGTTCGGTTCCTAAGAGGGGTTTCGGGTCCTTAAGAGGGTTTGGCTCCTTAAGAGTGGTTTCGGGTCCTTAAGTCTATTTTATCCGTTCTTACCCCGTTTTAAGTGGTTTTTGACCTGGTTAAGGGTTGAGATGGCCCGAAAGACTACAAAAGGTTTAAGGAACTTTTGAGAGAGATTTGGGAGAGATTTCACATACTTGGAGAGATTTCTCATACTTAGAGAGATTTAGGAGAGATTTGGCATACGTGGAGAGATTTGGGAGAGATTTGACATATGTGGAGAGATTTCACATACTTTGAGAGATTTCTCATATTGAGAGAGATTTGGGAGAGATTTGGCATACGTGGAGAGATTTGGGAGAGATTCTAGATAGAGAGAGCTAGAGTGAAAACGATTGACATAGGTTTCGTGTGTGACATTTGTGAGTATCCGGTTTCGCAACATAAGGTCTGTAAACCCCGTTAAGCCATGTCTAAGGATCTTACACACTCCCGACGAGTATGCAACATTGTTTTATCGGTTTGGTTCATTACTTAACGCAGTTTTAGATTAATGAAATCTAGAAATACAAACTTTTCAATTGATGATTTCTCATTAGCATAGCGAGTTGTATGGTAATTACCTAACGTAAGCCCTAGTACCCACGGGTTAATTGAGTTGACCAGTTTGACATGTTGACTTTAGTTGACTTTGACTTGATCGGAAATTGACAGTTGTCACATCATCCCCCCGTTAGTGGAATTTCGTCCTGAAATTAGAATTTATGCAAGGAGTAGGCATGAATAATCGAGCCAAGAAGTCGAGATACTTCCTAATCGATTGATTCTCGCGCTCCCAAGTGAATCCCTTGGTTAGAATTCTAGCGAACCTTCACTAATGGAAGCGGCGTTGCTTCGTCCGCTTGACCTCTCGGTCCATGGTCACTACGGTTCTTCCACGAAGGTGAGGCTCTTGTGGAACTCGATCTCGTCGAGCGGGATTACAAGAGTCTTGTCGGATAGATACTTCTGCAAGTTCAAGATGTGGTGGGTAGAATGTACTTTACTAAGCTCGCGGGGTAGATTGAAGTTGCGAGTTACAAGGTTGATTCTGACAAGAATCTCGAAGGGCCTAATTCTCTTGGGTTTTAGCTTTCCACGCCTTCCGAAGCGTACTAATCCTTCCCAGAGTGAGACTTCCAGAGGAATTTGGTCTCTTACTCTGGGGTTCTAAAGGTTTCTCCCTCTTGCTTCTCTTCCCAGTCAAAGGTTGCTCCCTTCAGGGTCAAAGTCGTAAGGGGTTTCCGTTATTTACGAGAAGTTCTAGAGCAACTAAGATGGTAGGTCGGCGAGACCTAGAATTTCGGCGAATTCCCGTCGACGCTTACGGTGCAATTTCTCAACGGTTTTGATTAATTGAAAGGGTCCTCAAGAATTTCCACATCACTAATAGTGTGTCTTAGAAATTTGACTCTTCGATTCCAAAACTCGTATCTAGGGAACTTCGGTTAAGGCTTCTTTGATCGTATTGTTCCCACGGTTTGTTGTAGCTGCTCCTTTTGGTTTCCTTCTTACTACAAGGGTAGATAAGCTAGTCATTTACAAGGATAATGATGAACTGATCCCAGTAAGAATGGCGTACCGTATTCATTAAGTTCATGAATACTGCGAGCGTGTTGGTCCTATCCGAGGGGTATCACTACGGACTCGCAGTGTCCGCATCGAATTTGGAGGATTGTCACGATTGGTGATATTTGGATCTCAGGTCCATTCCTGAAGGGTACCTTGTTCCTTGTGGTTGGTCGCCTATTCGTCTATACGAGGCAGATAGTAATGATTTATACTGGAGATATTGTCGGGGCCTCTGAAGTCGATGGACCTACGAACAATTTCCCTTTCTTCTTGAAGAACAAGACCGGAGCTCTCCATGGTGAGAAGCTTGGTTCTTCAATTTCATTGTTGGGTAGTTCGATAGGTTTGACCTGACAGTTCTTGCAGCTCGGTAGGGGGTTAGGCTGTAGGGCGATCTGGGTACTAGAGTCGTATAGAATTAAGATTGAAAAGGTAATTGAATAAATGATTCTTCTTTAAGCTCACATCCCAACGAGGAAAAGAAGTAAAAGGGGAATCAGTAATTCTAAACCTGTAGAACCTTGGTTATATACCGCCCTTGTGTATACATTCTTCAGCGATAGATTAACCATACGAGTCTTTGGATTGAACTTGACGTACTACCCGAGTGGTACTTTGGGGAGGTTTGTTGAGGTTTCTTCGGAAAAGGATAAAAAACCTGAGGTACTCTACGCATGAGTACTTCGGAGTTCTGGAATGACGGCTTTGCTAGAAAGATGACTTTGGAGGAAGAGATTTACGCACGAAATTGGTATTGTGAGGATCGGATGGACTCCAGTCGTATGATAAAAATCGGAGCCACTTGGAAATAAAGGCACTAGATTTGATCATAAAGGCGTTACAAACAAAACACAACTGTGCAACTTTTAACAGAGTTACAGTACTATAGATTTACTACAAGACTATTGTTGTGAACTAGGTATACTACAAAAGACAAGTATACGTAGCACGAGGGTCCCTTTACTGACGGGGTCTTGCAAAAGATAAGACTCTAGTTGCACTAGTTTTAAACAATTTATGATTCTGTTACAACGAATGCCTTAGATATTTTAACAGGGTCCGGAGTAGTTTCTCCTGCGGCAGTGATACTTTGTATCTTCCCGTCTGCGTCGGAGTTCTTTATTATTGGACAGTCCTTTTTGAGGTGTCCTATCTCGCCGCATTGGTGACGTATCTGGTTTGTACTATCATTGGTGGTGGAAGTGAGGTGTTTAGTCAGAGTTACGTGGACACGGGTGCCCTCCTCGTTCATCCACTTCAAAAATTTCCTTTTATGGGGTCCGGCTTTACCACCACCTTTGTGTGAAGGGTTGGTCCCGATGCCAGGGACTTGAGGAATGGGTCTTGCTGGTGCTGAAGGGGCAGGAGTTGCCACTCAGTGCTGTTGCATGGCAAGTCTTTGGGATCGTTGGTGCTCCTTTCGAGCTCGGTGATTTTGTTTCCTCCTCTCGGTTTTACAACTTTGTACGTCCCTGACTGTTGCCCTTTGGTGGCTTCCTGGATCGATACATCGATCCAGATTTTTCAATTCCTTCGCTAGTCGTGATTGCGTTGCCAGCATTAAGGTTTGCAAGGACAGCTATCACGGCAACTGTTACTGTGGCTTGGAATGTAGCGGCGTCAATATGAAGGATAGGGGCTTCGTTGATCGGCTGACTGTTTCCGGATGATGACATGATTCTGCAACATGAAAGACAAGGAGATCATGAGTGACCAAGGTTGACTCTATATCATTTTGATTCTGACTAAGAGATGAGTTATTATACATGAAAACTTTACTTATACACATTATGATATAACCAAGACTGAGCGGATAGTAAAATGTGTGATTCTACTTTAGTTTCACATCCCAACAAGGAAAAGAAACTAAGTTAGAAATCTCACATTCTATTATCTACCAGGTCTTCGCTATATATAATTGTGGAATGTATAAATGAGGAAATCATGATAATAACATTCTTACTGATCCCTCTTAATGAACTAGAATTCCTAGTAAAGGCCATCATTGAACCTAGATGTATTTTGATCGTTCACCTATAGAGTAGAAGTATGTTCTCGAAGGTTTGACCTACATCCCTATGATGCAGTCCTATTACGGAGTAGAAGTGAGTTCGTAGAATGGTCTTATGACGTTTGTCGTTCAAACCGGGTTCCATTGGTTGGTGAATAACATGATCCAACCTTTGAAAGAGAATTGGGAATGATCCCGGAGCTAAATTACCCTAGTCCAACAACTTAACTAGAGTGGGTTTCAGATAGACTCATATGATAGCATGATGGAAGTATTTGAACAAGGAGTGACACAGAATTTAGCCGACTGACAATGTCATTGATGTTTAAGATGTAACAGGCTAGGGAAAATTGAACTTGTAGAGGGTCTTACATCACATCCGGAGTAGGAGAGTTTTGGCCGCCTAAAGGCCTAACTAAAAGTACCTACAGTACAAGATGGTTTCATAGAAAATACCACATAGGACATAGATAGGAAAACAATTTCTTTTTAGCAGGGAAAGAAAGTAAGGCATCTACTACTAGTGGCGGTCATCCCTCTAGTATACCCTCAGTTCAGCCAGTTGCCGCTCCATATCAAGCATGTGCCTTTCGTACACCCTCTGGCGTACTCGGAGTTCTATGACTTCGGCTCATGTTTCAGCTAATGCTTGCAGCAGGGTTTCATGGTCTCTCTCAGATCTTTCACGAGTGTGCTCAAGGCGATTGATGCATATTGTATGCATTCTTGCATTTGCATCAACCTCTACGATACGATGGAGAGCTGCTCTACCCTGAATCTCGTTTCGGGCAAATCTACGAACCAGAATTGGAAGAATTCTGTCTACTAAGCTTCCTTCACTTATGTTGTAGAAGCTTCGGTCTCCATTTAACGGCATAGGTTGGTCTTGCTCTTCGCTCCATGTTTCCAAGCACTCTACCCAAGGAGGTGTTGTGCCTTGAAAAGCCGGACGAGGGTTAGGATTCAGAACAAGAGCCATCGGGGGTAGGTTCTCCACTTCAGGTTTGGAGTCAGATTCATCAGTAAAGCCTTCAGCTTGGTGACCATCCACAGGTATTCGGTGATCATTCTCTGGCTCCTCTCCGAGCCATCCAGTATTGCCATTGTTAGGGTAGTACAGGTCGTCGTGGGGATGGAAATCCAGCCATGACATCCACGCAAGAAAAGGGAATATAAGAAATAACTAAGTAGACGTACTACTTAGATAATTATAAGATGATCTTTATCAGGTACTTCAATACTTGTTTAGTGCATACTAGTTATATGCATTTGGGACAGGATAGACCTTCGAATAAGCAACCCTAACTCTAAGTCCACAACCCAACGAGGAACAGGAAGTAAAGCAAAAATCCACAGATTCTAAGTCTATGACGTCCTGGGTACATATAATTTTAATGTATCCACTAAGTAATTATTGACCTATTGATAAAAAACTATTTAGTTCTCAGCTAAGTACTTATAGTAACACCAAATACCCCTACGATATTTCATTGTGGTAGTGTTGGTAAGTTTTTAAACTTGTTGTCACATCACAACCATTCTTGGGCATATGCTAATCACTCCTCGGACCAGCATAGTTGATCAGGCTATGCCATTCCCAGGACTGACCATACACCCCCAAGCCTACTTGTGCCATTCAACAATCATTACTTTTTTTTGTTCTAGAATGATGCTGACCTTAGTATGTATGCATGCATGTATACTTTTAACAAGAAACTATTTATTTCTAAAAGTATAGTCATTTGAAAATGTTAAATCAGAGACCTTAGTCCCAATACATTTAGAGTTTGTATATCTTATGTGGTTCGATATACTTAGTTCACTATAAACAATGCTCTGATACCAATCTGTCACACCCCCAAACCAAGGATGGCGGAAACGTCCGGGGGTGGCGGACTTCATGTATAGTATCACAACAACGAGTATAATAATGCTCAAAGTAAGTACAACCATCATAAATATAATTGAAAAAGTTACACCAAAGTATATGTTTACATGATTCAAATCAATTACATTATGATGACAAAATGAACTGTTTGACGATTTATCGTCCCATCCTCAAAACGCTGTTGATTTCCTGTTTCACTGAATTCCTGAAAATACAAGTAGTTTTGAAAAAGTATCAACAATTAAGTTGGTGAGTTCATAAGTTTTTGAGATAAAGAGTTTGGAAACCTTTCTTTGTATTACGTTGTGTGTCACCAAGAAAAATCCAATATTTTCCTTATAAAAGTTATGTGGTCCTAATTCCCAGGACCAAGAGTAAACAAGTATTTTCCATACTTAACGATATAATCGTGGTTTTAAATCGGCATAAAGCCACTTTTTGATTTGAGGGAAAATCCCTTAATAAATGACGTGTAGTCTTAAATACCAAGACCGAAAGTGTACAGTAATATCTGTACTTATAGATATAGAAAGTGATTTTAAATTAACATAAAACCCCTTTTGATTTATAAAAATTCCCGTAAACTTTATGAGTTGTTAACTTCCTATGTGAGTCGCTATAACCATACTATGACTAAATGAACCTGTCATGACGTTTCTCAGGCGTCGCAAAACTGATATGACACTTGTCACCACAGACCTGCCGGTCTAGATGTTGCATGCAGCTCAGGTGTGGGGTGTCTAACCCAATATAGATCTATACACAACTATCACGTTCTCCCTACAAGAGACTCTGGTTATAACTACCAGGAATTTTAACCCGTACTCTAGGAGTACTTGAGAAGAATGTCTCACAATTTAAGTTAACAAGTTTACATGTGGTGTGCGTGAGTGTAAAACCTTTTTCTGTGGGAATAAAACCTTCCGAAATGTGTTTGTTGTGTTAATGGAAACATAAACCATACCTATTATAGTTTATCAAACGTTTAAATATAATAGTTATAACTTTGTTTATTATGGTTCACTACTGTAATTGTGAAGGTAAAAACCCTTTTGTTTACCGATATGTATATATACCTTTTACTAAAGTGAAACAACATGCAATATAACAACTAATTAATTACCACACTTTTGTAGGTAAAAATCCATTTGTTTTCTGATGTATGATTATATACTAAGACAAAATGTCATCTATTTGTAAGAACATATTTTCACATAAAGATATACACCTTGCTCAACATGTTACAAGGTGAAATGAAATTGGTAGCATTTTTCTGTTGTTAACATTTTCATTTACTGTTCTTAGAAAATTTATAGAAAAATCATCAAAGGTCAAAATCAGAATCCGTAAATTCTGAGAGTTTGGGAAATGAGTCTAGTTTTTTCATAATTTTTATTATGAATTTTAATGACCTCCAACTTTTGTGAAAAAGTCCATAATCACAGACTGGTCCGGATTGATGTTTGAATTGATAGGCAGTTTTGTAAAAATCACCATAAATTGTAGAAAACTCTTATGGCGATTTGCAAGTAGTCATTTTAAAGCTAAGAACTTGAACTATTTGCGCCTAATATAGTTTTGAAAACTAAAATCTTTAAGTTGTCCAAAACAGTCCCTGAATGGAGTCCAACTTTTCTGATGAAAGCTGTTAGAAAAGTTTAGTTATGTTCTTGGTGTTTTAACTTGTATCCCCCCCCCTTAAAACTTAAGAAAACATGAAAAAAATAGGGGTATGAAATCACCTTATGTGATTTCATTAGATGAATGTTGGAGAAAGGAAGTGTTCAACTCAAGAACACTTGAAGATGCCTTGAAGATTTTCGAGAATCTAACATCAAAGTGATGGAGTTTATGTAAGCAATCGATGATTGGAGTAGAATGAAGTGTAATAATCACAAGGAGGACGAATTATACTTACCAAGATTATAATAAAGCTTGATGATCAGCCTTGGAGTCTCGAAATAGAGAGAAAAAGTTTGAGAGAAAAGTGTTTGATCTTTTGGTGGAAATGAGATAATGAATGAAGTGTGAGGAGAGAGGATGGATGTTCCATCTCTAAGAACGTGGGAAATGGATGGAAATCATGATAAAGTACTTAGACATGACCTAATTATGGTAGAAAGAGTGTGGCTGGTCATGGAGTGGGTGTGGGTGGTTGCTTGTGTCATAAACTAAAGAAAAGTCAACACTCCACCTCTTGTACTTCACCCACTCTTCTTGGATAAGATTTATCCCCAAAAACGTGATTAATTAATAAATATGGGGCCTTATATGTTAAAATAAAGCTTTGGGTGAAAATCCCGCGTTAAAATAATTAAAAACGAACCTAAAACGCAAAACTAGTCGAAAACCGGGTGAAAAAGAGCTTCATGCGAGACCTCTCGGTCCTAGGCCGAGGTTCGGTCCCTTCTGCTGCTGGGCTGAAGGCGAAATGGAGCGAAAGGGGTAGGAGGCGAAGGCGAAGGTAGGGTTCAGCCTATGCGAGGTTCGGACCGAAGGGACCTTCGGTTCTTGAGAGGGTTCGGTCCGAGATACGGTAGTTCGCTTCTGACACCTTCGCTTCTGACAAGTTCGGTTCCTAAGAGGGGTTTCGGGTCCTTAAGAGGGTTCGGGTCCTTAAGAGGGGTTTCGGGTCCTTAAGTCTATTTTATCCGTTCTTACCCCGTTTTAAGCGGTTTTTGACCTGGTTAAGGGTCGGGATGGCCCGAAAGACTACAAAAAGGTTTAAGGAACTTTTGAGAGAGATTTCACATACTTGGAGAGATTTCTCATACTTAGACAGATTTGGGAGAGATTTGGCATACGTGGAGAGATTTCACATACTTGGTGAGATTTCTCATATTTAGAGAGATTTAGGAGAGATTTGGCATACATGGAGAGATTTGGGAGAGATTCTAGATAGAGAGAGATAGAGTGAAAAGAATTGAGATAGGTTTCGTGTGTGACATTTGTGATGAAAGCCCAAAATGTATTGGATTAGTGATTACTAGTGGGCTAGAAGGTGGTTTGGGCTCAATGGTTGGGTTGTGCATGGTAACCCACAAATTGAATTAGGGTTGCATGAAGACTAGGGCAACATTTTTAAGGCTTCATAAGTGCTAAAAACGTTACTATTTGCTTCATAAAGCCTCCTAGCCGTTTTTGACACTCTTTGGTGGATTAGCGTTACACTTTAATGCTTATGATGACTCCTTAATGCTTCTTATGGCTCCTTAATGAAGCATAGCCATTTTTTTTTTCATTCACAAGTCTCATGGACGTTTTTTTGTGTTCTTCCAAGAGTTACCTTAATTTCTATTTACTAGTTTTAATGAATAATTGGTTGGTTGGCTTGTAACCACCAAATTTGCAATAAAGGCTTCATATAAAGCCAAATTATGCATGGAAAAAGTGTTACACGAATTTTAATCAAAGAACCATTATTTTCACTTTGAATTATTGTTATAATTCTCAAATTATCTTGTTGGGACGTGTTCTTGACTTGATACGAACTCAATCCAATAGGTCTTGGATTGTTTTCATCGGTATACAACTTAATAGGTCTTGAGTTGTTACTAATCTATCTATTTCTTTCCATTCACATATCATTTGTGGTTGCTATTCTCTCTTAATTTACCTAAACACTACCCCACTCACTAAATCAAGCCCATACACGCATCATAAGTGGTATCAGAGAGCATAATGGATTTTGATGATCCGGAGTTCCTACAAAATCTTCATGAAGCATTAAGAAACATCCAAGAAGGTGTAAATCGAAGGCAATCCCGCCGTGGTAAACATAGGGTTGTGGAAGAATTCAAGGTGTCTGAATTGCCTGAATTTGTTGGTGGAACTGATCCTGAACGCTACTTGGAGTGGGAAAGGAAGATTGAAAGAATGTTCGAGTTCAAAAAAGTGGATGACGAAAAAAGCTGCAAGTATGCCATTCTCAAGCTAAGTGGTGGTGCTTCATTGTGGTTTGAAGGGCTTAAGGCCAAGAGAACCCATGAAGGCAAAGAAAAAATTTGTTCTTGGCTTTCTCTAAAATGAAAGCTAAGAAAGAGATATGTTCCTTCTACTCATAGAATTGCCACATACAAGAAGATTGCTGATTTGAGGCAAGGAAAAATGAGTGTTGGAGAATACATTGATGAATTTGAGAAGTTGTCCTTGATGGGGGATATTGAAGAAATTGAAGAACAAAAAATGACTCATTTTCTAAAAGGGTTGAACTACAACATTGCCCATGTTGTGGAGTTGTTTCCTAATGCTGATTTTGGAACTCTTTGTGGTTTGTGTTTGAAGTTGGAGGGGCAAGCCAAATCACATTATGGTGGGACTTCAAGTTCAAGTCTCGAAAATCCCAAGTCAAAGTCGTGGTCCAAGCCCGAGTCTAGCAATAGACAAAATTCTGTTTCTACTCCTTCTCATTCTAGTAGTGTTCCCGTTGCTCCCAAACTTACTAGTGGTACCAAAGAAACTAGTTTGGTGAAAATTAGATGTTTCAAGTGTCAAGGTTTTGGTCATTACCAAAATGCTTGTCCAAACAAAAGCGTGGTGACTTTAAGGGAGGCCATTGAATGTCGTGAAGAGTTGGAGGAAGAAGAGAGGTTGGCGAGTATTTTTATGATACATAACAAGAAGAGGAAGAATAGGAGGAGGTAGAGTATGAAGCACCGGTATATGATACAGTTTTGGTGCTTAGAACCCTTAAAACTCAAGGGGTTCAAACCGTGGCTGATATGGATCAACGAGACCAATTGTTTCACACCAAATGTTTGGTTAGTGACAAGTGGTGTAGTTTGATTATTGATGGTGGAAGTTGTACTAATGTTGCTTCTAATGAAGTGGTGACCAAATTGGGTTTGTCTACTATAAACCACCCAAAACCATATGTTCTTCATTGGTTGGATGATGGAAACAAAATAAAGGTGACAAAACAGGTTAGAGTTGGTCTAACTATAGGGTCTTATGAAGATGAAGTGTTGTGTGATGTTATTCCTATGGATGCATGTCATATTTTGTTGGGGCGTCCTTGGCAATTTGATAGGGACGTGTTACATAGAGGGAGGAGCAATGAATATGAGTTGAAACACAATAATAAAAAAATTGTGTTAAAACCCATGTCCCCAACAGCCATAAGGTCCATGAATTCTAAACAAGTAAAAAAAACCTAATCTTTCTATGTTTGCTAGTGAAAGGGAGGTGGAGCAAGTTCTTGACAAAGGTGATGTTATCTACATGCTTGTGGCCAAAGAGCATGCAAAGGTGGAGAAGATGGTGCATGGAGAAAACGCTATTGCTGATTTGCTTTTGGAGTTTCAAGATGTGTTTCCAAGCGAATTACCACCGGGTTTGCCTCCAATCCGTGGTATCGAACACCAAATTGACCTTATTTCGGGTGCTCCTTTGCCTAATAAAGCTGCCTATAGATGTAATCCGGAGGTGACAAAAGAGTTGCAAAAACAAATTGATGAACTCATGAAAATGGGTTATGTTCGTGAAAGCCTAAGTCCTTGTTGTTGGATTAATGTCTAAGTCCATAACTATATTTGGTATGTACTTGACCCGACCCGGCATGGTCCATTTGGGTTGCACTTCACCGACACAATTTATATGGATAATCTTTTGAGAATAGTATGTTTATGATTAATATTAATATATTATAAGTTCTAATATATTAATATGGAATCATATTATTTAATTAGTATTGATCAAGAATTAATTTATAATTAATTAAGTGATCAAAAGGAACTAATTAAATATGGACTCTTATATATATGGAATGGGCCAAGTTCATTTAGGTTGGGCTAAGCTTTCATGGATAGTCCATGGAGTGTTTAACCCATGGATCCTAGGAAATGAAAGGTCATGGGTATTAGGGTTTAACCCTAATCCTCCATACTATATAAAGATGTCTTTGGTTGGTGAAATTGGTACTAGTGTGAATACACTAAAGAAGGGCTAGCCAATTTCACTAGAGAGAACCAAGTAATCATATTCTCTAAAGTATTCCAAGGTGTCTTGGTGATTTGTGATTCCACTTGAGGCTTCCACACTATTGGGGCTAAGCTCTTAAAGCTTGAAGACATCAAGCTACATTAAAAGGTATGTCTTCTAACTAGTACTTTGTAGATTAAGAACATCATAATATGCTAGTTAGGATTAAAGCCTTGGAAAGTTCTTATTTGCATGTATAATAGAGAAAACATAGATCCAAGGTTTATAGGGTTGCATGTACACCATAGGAGTGTTAGAATGCTCAAAACCCAACAGTGGTATCAGAGCCACGGGTTGTTTTTCTGTTATATTGATGCAAATATTTTATTTTCAAAGTTGAAAAAAAAAGAAAAAAAACATGAAGTTCGTCAAATTTTAAGATAATTACTTGTTCTTGTGAAAAACTAATTATTTGTAAAATTTGAATAATTTGCTTTATGAGTTGAATTAGGTCAAATTTAATAAAAGATAAAATAATATGATTATTTTATTAGTTTTAAAAGTTTGATCTAAAGAGTTTTATTTTTTGAAACCTCCATAAGTTATGGATATGAAAAGGTTTTAAAAAAAAAATTGATTCAAAGTTTTTTATGGAGTTACAAAACTTGGTCTTAATGTTTTAAAGAATTCCATAACTTGTTCTTAAGATATGGAACATGAAAAGTTTGATTTGAATTATCTTGTTCTTATGAGTTGCTTAGATTAATAGAAATGTTGAGTGAAATAGTTGTTTTCAATCCATTTTAATCTAAGAGTTGAGTATAAAATGTGTTTGTGTAACTTGTCCTCAAGTTACATGAAGAGTCACATTAAAGACTCATAAAACTCATAAAAATTGGCAAAGGTTACAAAAATGAAGAGTCTAGTTCTAATTAAATGGTTTTATGACTCCATAACTTGTCCTCAAGTTATGGAGGACCAAGAGTCTCTTCATTTAATAAAATAAAATAAAAAAAAATAAAAAAAAGGTGTAACCTTAATTAATTCCATAAGTTATAAAATAAAGAAAAGTTAATTCTTTTATTAGTTTAAAGTCTTCCATAACTTGTCCTCAAGTTATGGAACTTGAAGAGTTTTTGGATTAAAACTACTTTAAACACATAAGTTATGGAATTAATTAGTTTTGAATAGTTTCAAAACTTGCCCTCAAGTTTTGGAATTTGTAAAGTTTTCTCTTATGAATACTTTAATTCCAAGTTAGCCCTTAGAATTTTAAAAGTTAAAATTCAACCCTTATACTTTATAATATTATAAGTTAATAATATATATATATGTATAAGAGTAAAGTCAGTCTTACCGCTAGTACGCCTCATTCACGAAGCCGGTCTATAAGGTGGGTATAAGGTTGTTGCCTATAAAATGGCAACTTAATGGGTGTCCACTCTCACCCACCGCTTGCTTGACTGGTGGAGGGTCGTTAGCCGAACGGGTTTGACAGGACTATAATTCTCCCTTCATTAAAAGTATTAATGAAAATACTAAGTAACTAAACTTTTAATAATACCCAATCTTAGTTACTTAGGAAAAATGTGAATAAGGTGCTAATCCATGAAATTACACTTTACACTTTGTCTAAGTCGTTAGTGGAGCGTGTGTGGTTAACCGGCACACTAACTTGGACTTAACAAGGTAGGTAAAGGGTGACTTAATATTTATCATAGTATCGATGGAGCGTGTGTGGTTAACCGGCACATCGATTGAGGGGTAATTTATTAAGGGTACCAAGTGATTTGCATGGTTACTTCACACCTTGTTTTGTGATCCTCGGCATCCCAGTCACAAAACCTGAAGGGCACACTCGAGATTGAAACATGCCTTTGAAAAGTTCAATGAATCTCAAAGATCTAGGAGTTTCAAAACCAATTAAAACCTAATTATACATTTCGTTTATCTTGGTGGAAATTGGTGAATCGTCATTCACCTACCTTCAAATATTCTATAGCTTGGATTACGGCATACCTCTTCTAAGTTATAAAATAGTTTGTTGGGTCCTAGCCTTAATATTTCATATTGGGTGTCATATTAAGGACTTTAAATCAACTATCTTGAATATCTCCCAAAAGATGTCTGGTATAGACACCTATGATCTTCCCAAATCTCTTGAAACAAGGTTTCCTAATGAAGATGATGTCCCATGGAAATCATACTTCATTCACCTCCTCCAATTATTCTCCCTAACCCACAAGTTCTTAAAAAAAAAGTTTAAGGTCACTCAAGCCCTATTGGCAAGGCAAGGTCTAGGTGTGAGCACATCTTGGAGATGTAGTCACATATTGACAAGCCGGGAGAGTTGGGTGTCAAAGTCTTGAGAAAGTTGGTGGTTCAATCACTTTCTAAGTCACATAGTGAGTTCCTTTAGGACACCTATGAAACAGACTATGACAAGACCCTTAACGATCTTATCTATTTGCTAAGATCAACTTCCTAAAACTTTATGGACATTGACAATGATGACATTGGATATCCAGTAAAGCATTCTCTTCCCAATGGAAAGGGATCGGCCATAGTCAACTCGGTTGACCAAATGGTAAAGAGAAAAGCTAAGTCTGTGATAGTCTCGTGTACCATTATCAAAGGGTCCATATGTTTATATTGTCAAGGGAAGGGGCATTGGTTGCGAAGCTGCCAAATTTACCTAAGGATGTTAAAGTCAATAAGTTTGACTCTACTTCAGGTAAAGACCACTATCTAACTCTGTTAAGTTTCTATTCTGAGATTCCTGATACATGATGTGACTGGGTCACATGGTGATGTTTTAAGAATCAAAGAAAAGTGAAGAAACTTAAAGAAAGAATATGCTGAATCTGATGGCTTAGATGGATTTCTATCGCATAGTTTGAAGATCGGATTCTTGAGCAACTTCTTAGGAGTTATGAGATATTCCTTAGGAATAGATAACAACAAGTTTTCATATGGATTGTAAGGATAAGTTTTTCCGCAAAGTTTTAAAATAAAAGAAAATTTTTTTTGATTTTATTTATTTTAAAATATCCTTACAATGGCTTTTGAGGAAAAATTGTTGCTTATATGATTCCATTAAAAGCAAGAGTGGAAATATGAAATTGATTCTTTCATTTGTGCTAATGTCTAGATTTACCAAATAAGGAAAGATTCTCATCAGCCAAGTTTCAATTGGACCGGAACTTGGAATCATGCAAGTTGTATAGCATAATGAATGAGAACTTTCAAGTTTTGGAAAATTAAGACTAATTACTCGGCCACATGGATGTGTGAGTCAAGTAAAGGACTAAGGGATCGAGTACACATTCTTGTGCACTGATTAAGTCCACCACAAAAGATTGATAAGACTATTCGTCATAGTTTACTAAAGCTCAGTAAATATGATTATACTTACAAGCTTAAGTGTAACTCTGAGACATTGGAAAAGGTTCCAATGTATGGCAGGGCGAATAAGAAGAATCAAATTAGGCAGAAGGATAAAAGTTTCTCATATCTGAAAAGATGGGAGAGTACTTTAGTATCAGTTCTGTGATCATCTTAATGATTAAGAAACCATATCAAAATTAGTTCTCTAAGGAAATCTTAGTGCATTCTTATGACTAAGAAGAGGAACTTGAATTGTTGAAATGGTTAAATCAAGAAGATGAGTCATACTTCGTTCCAATACAAGTCTTAGAGTCATACTCCAAGATTGTCATTTGAGTGACATGTCTTAAAGAAGGTTTAAAACACTTGTCAAATGTAAGAGTAAAAGTTTTCTACTCTTGTACATTTGAAATTGGTAAGTTGTGATGTTTTGGATAAAACAAAGACCAACTTAGGCCAATTGGGTAAAGTGTTTTTCTTGATTAGAATCCGCACTATCTCTTGGATGTTTGACAAGGGAGTCTTATATGTCAAGAGGACAGTGGGAGTCTTAAAGGTCTTGAAAGTCTCAAGAAATAATCAAGAATAAAACCTGAAGTTCTTCACTAGCACACGACTTGAGGTTTATAACCTATCGTGTTGACATATCTGTGCCCATTCCAGTTAAATTTGGCTTTGCATATGAGTTCTTAGAGTTCTCAGTTTGTTGCATAACAACTTGGAAGCAATGGCAGGCCCTTGAGCTGCCAGGTGGCAAGAAGTTAAGATTGAGTTCAATCCATATGGTTTTGGATTTGTCATTATCTTTGTCTTGTGATTATGGTTTGACAAATTCATATGGGTAGGAACTCATACACCATATAAATCTAAGTGTCATAAGGTTTCTCTCCGATTCATGAAAATGATGGTGAGGAAACGCTTTCACTAAGTAGATTTTACGAAGATATCAATTGTGTTATTTGCATTTTCAAAAGTCGTTAGTGGAGCGCGTGTGGTTAACCGGCACACTAACATGGACTTGTGAGAAATGGCAAATGCCTAAGCAATTGAGACCATGATTACGGTATCCCTTTTCATGGTTCTTGAAATTGCTTAGACACACAGGTGAGCTATCTACGGAAAGGGTGTATGAATCTAAATTTCAGACTGTCCAGCTGATTTCTGAGTACATGTCAAAGCTAGTGGGAGCATAAGTGTTATGCTAATAATCATCATGTTAGTGGGAGCATGATAATTATGATAAGTATTGCAAGTTAGAAATGTTAATTATAGAAAACAAAAGTTTCAATTGGGAAAAAGTTGTTTTGCTATAATTAAGGGAGAGGAAATTATGCTTCATCTCAAATCTATAAGCTTAGATCGTGAGGTTTTAATCATTTAGTCAAGGATATATATGAATTTCATGTTGGAATGGCTCAACATAAGGAAATTCTGTATATGGGTCCATTATTTGCGTTCTAAAATTCGATTATGATTACGGCATCCCTTTTCATAATCTGAATTATGAGAACTTGGCAAATTGAAATGGAAATATTATAGCAAAACACTGGTTTAGTCTTTATGTAAGACATCATGAATCGTGTCCCATATGCTTCGGATATAGGATCGATTACATGTGCTATATTCATCCGTTCTAAAATTTTCCAAATGCCTGGGGCATTAATAAGGGAAAAGGTTTAGAACTGGATATGACTAAAAGTATTAAACAATTATCGAGGACAATCTAAGGTTTACCAAAGATTGGTTACTCAAGGACAATTAGAAGTATAGTGATAATTCTGGAAGGACCATATTGACATAATCTGTAAGGAGGCAACTCTTGTTCAGAAGTGATAGTCAAAATGGAATCTAGAAATGTTTCAAAGTTAGAATTTTCAATCTGTGTAAGATTAAGGAAACTTAATGCAAGAAGAATATTTCCAAGGAGTTGATCTCCTTTGGAATACTCTGTAATGATTGTTGCCAAGTCTTTGTGAGTTTGTGCATAATCGTTACAAGAGTATCAATGCATATAAGTTTAGAATCTAACAGATTTTAGTAAATGGCATGAATTTGGAATTCTTGCATTTGCAGTAAGGATTTGGGAGTGTGAAAAGAGAATCATTGAAGTTATGTTCAATTGATCTAGTTCACAAAGTAAAGATCATAGACAAACATAGTATGCATACTTGGTGTATGGCATGACTAGTGTTTAGAAAACATAGTGTACATGCTTGGAGCATGGGACAACTATTGTTTTAAATTCAAGAATAAAGTTGATAGCTGAAACAGTATACAATGAATAATGTGTAATCATATGGTGATAAATAAAAGGTGTTTTATTTATGTTCAAAGAGTTGATACCATATTGGATTCAATTATTATTGTGTTTCACTTTGCATGTTTTGACTTCCCGAATAAACTAGGTTATTCTTCCGGAATGACTAAGTTATTCAAACCATCCACAGTCGGTCATATGTTGGAAGTAAATATGAATTAAGACTGTCACGGGTTGGCTTGTAGAGGTCTAAGGTGTTGGACAAAGGGCTACAACACTCATGAGTGCTCATAAGTTCTGAGTATTGGATTCAACCCGCGCTCATTGGAATCACTTCATGGATTTTATCAAGAGTGATCATGAGACGATAATATCTTATATTCTTCAAACCTAGAGATATGAGTTGTTACTATGAGTTGATAGTACATTGATTGCACGAAAACGCATACGGTAACTCGGTGTTATAAAACGTGCCTTTGTGTATGATTCAACAAGTAGTAGAACAAGCCATATGAGTCGAAGTTTATCCATTCCTTTTACCTTCGGGATAAAAGCGATATCTGTGGGCCCCTCGATGATTTGATGATGACAAATGGAAGTGCTCGGCCGGGCCAGGACTGATTTGATTCGTTCAATTAGTCAGTCGTCATAAATCGGAAATCGGGAAACAACAAATGGACAGAGAGAATGATTATAATCCATGTCTCAGTCCATATGATATCTAGAATGGAGGAATATATGATCCCTTATCTAATGGACAAGTTCGTTGACAAGATCAGAGTTCGACAGCAGCTTTAAGAGCTACGATTGCCAGTTAGGTTTGAAGTCATACGCAATAATAGTTTTAGACTTATCCAAGTGGGAGACTGTTGGATTAATGTCTAAGTCCATAACTATATTTGGTATGTACTTGACCCGACCCGGCATGGTCCATTTGGGTTGCACTTCACCGACACAATTTATATGGATAATCTTTTGAGAATAGTATGTTTATGATTAATATTAATATATTATAAGTTCTAATATATTAATATGGAATCATATTATTTAATTAGTATTGATCAAGAATTAATTTATAATTAATTAAGTGATCAAAAGGAACTAATTAAATATGGACTCTTATATATATGGAATGGGCCAAGTTCATTTAGGTTGGGCTAAGCTTTCATGGATAGTCCATGGAGTGTTTAACCCATGGATCCTAGGAAATGAAAGGTCATGGGTATTAGGGTTTAACCCTAATCCTCCATACTATATAAAGATGTCTTTGGTTGGTGAAATTGGTACTAGTGTGAATACACTAAAGAAGGGCTAGCCAATTTCACTAGAGAGAACCAAGTAATCATATTCTCTAAAGTATTCCAAGGTGTCTTGGTGATTTGTGATTCCACTTGAGGCTTCCACACTATTGGGGCTAAGCTCTTAAAGCTTGAAGACATCAAGCTACATTAAAAGGTATGTCTTCTAACTAGTACTTTGTAGATTAAGAACATCATAATATGCTAGTTAGGATTAAAGCCTTGGAAAGTTCTTATTTGCATGTATAATAGAGAAAACATAGATCCAAGGTTTATAGGGTTGCATGTACACCATAGGAGTGTTAGAATGCTCAAAACCCAACACTTGTGATGTTCCAGTTTTGTTGGTTCCAAAAAAAGATGGTTCTTGGAGGATGTGTGTTGATAGTAGGGCTGTTAATAACATCACCATAAAATACCAATTTCCTATTCCTAGAGTTGATGATTTGCTAGATGAGTTGCATGGTGATATTGTGTTCTCAAAAATTGATTTGAGAAGTGGTTACCATCAAATTCGTATGCGTGAAGGGGGTGAATGGAAAACAGCCTTTAAAACTAAACATGGCTTGTATGAATGGACCGTGATGCCTTTCGGTCTAACTAACGCCCCTAGCACTTTCATGCGACTAATGAATGAAGTGCTAAAATCTTTTTTGGGCAGGTTTGTGGTTGTGTACCTTGATGATATCTTGGTATATAGCAAGAGCTTGGAGGATCATTTGGTGCACTTAAAACAGGTTTTCGAGACGCTTAGAGCTCAAAAACTCAATGGGAAGTAAGAAAAATGTTCATTTTTGGTGGAAGAAGTGGCGTTTTTGGGTTTTGTGGTGTCAAGAAATGGCGTGTCCGTGGACCCATCCAAAACCGAAGCAATCAAGTCATGGCCTATTCCTACTAATATTTCTGAAGTTAGATCATTTCATGGTCTTGCTTCTTTCTATAGAAGATTTGTTCGTGATTTTAGCACCATTGCAAGTCCCATAACAGGTTGTTTGAAGAAAGGAGTCTTTGCATGGGGAGAAGAAGCTCAAAAGGCGTTTGAGAAACTCAAGTCATTGTTGTGTGATGCTCCTATTTTGGCTCTTCCTGATTTTTCTCAACCATTTAAAGTGGAGTGTGATGCAAGTGGAGTTGGTATTGGGGCTGTTTTGATCCAATCCGAACGTCCTATTGCTTATTTTTCTGAAAAGTTGGGTGGTGCTCGTTTGAATTATTACACTTATGATAAGGAGTTTTATGCTATTGTCTATGCTTTAGATCATTGGAGTCATTATTTGCGTGCAAATCATTTTATTTTGCATTCTGATCATGAATCCTTAAAGTACATCAATGGGCAACAAAAGTTGAGCACAAGACATGCAAAGTGGGTGGAGTTCTTGCAATCCTTTCATTTCTCATGCAAATACAAGGATAGCAAAATCAATGTGGTGGCTGATGCACTCTAGAGGCGTTACTCATTGTTGGTGACTTTGGATGTTCGTTTCTTGGGATTTGAAACTCTAAAGGACCATTATCAATCTGATATGGACTTTGGAGATATGTTTTTGAAATGTGCAGGTGGTCCTAATGGTGAATTTGTGATTCAAGATGGCTTTCTATTCAAAGGCAATCGCCTTTGTGTCCCAAAACATGCAATACGGGAGTTGTTGATTCGTGAAGCTCATGGCGGTGGTTTGGCTGGTCATTTTGGCATTACCAAAACTTTTCAGGTGCTTAAAGAACATTTCTTTTGGCCGAAGATGTTGGGGGATGTAACCAACATAGTGGGAAAGTGTGTTACATGTCATATGGCGAAAACAACTTTCAAGCATGGTGTTTACACTCCTTTGCCGGTTCCTATTCGTCCTTTGGAAGATGTGTCCATGGATTTCATTATGTCTTTGCCTAGAACTCAAAGGGGGAAGGATTCCATTATGGTGGTGGTGGATAGGTTTTCAAAAATGGCTCACTTTGTGCCATGTCATAAAACAAATGATGCATCTAACGTGGCTGATTTGTACTTTAAAGAGGTGGTTCGTTTGCATGGTATTCCTAAAACAATTGTTTCTGATAGGGATTCCAAGTTTCTAAGTTACTTTTGGAACACTTTGTGGAGGAAAGTCGGTACTAAGTTACTTTTTAGTACATCCCATCATCCACAAACAGATGGGCAAACGGAGGTGACTAATAGAACTTTGGGTACTTTGTTGAGAGGGTTGGTTAGCAAAACTCAAAAAGATTGGGACATCAAACTTGCACATGCTGAATTTGCCTATAATCGTTCTCCTACTTATGCTACAGGTCACTCTCCTTTTGAGGTGGTGTATGGTGTGAATCCTTACATGCCTTTGGATTTGATTCCATTGCCAAAGGATGAATTGGTTCACAAGGATACTAATGACAAGTTGAAGGCTATGATGAAACTACACCAACAAGTTCGTGAGAAGATTGAAGCCGTGAATGAGTTGTACAAACAGAAGTCCAACAAGCATAGGAAACCACGTGTCTTTCAAGATGGTGACTTGGTGTGGGTGTGTATGAGGAAAGAACGTTTTCCTAACAAAAGGAAAAACAAGTTGATGCCAAGAGCTGAAGGTCCTTACATAGTGGTGTCACGTGTCAATGATAATGCTTATAAGGTAGATTTGGGAGGAGACCATGGAGTGCATGCTACCTTTAATGTGGGAGATCTTTCACCTTATCTTGATGATGATGGACTTGATGAATTGAGGTCAATTCCTTTCAAAGGGGGAGGGGATGATCCATGCATGGATCATGAAAGCCCAAAATGTGATGGATTAGTGATTACTAGTGGGCTAGAAGGTGGTTTGGGCTCAATGGTTGGGTTGTGCATGGTAACCCACAAATTGAATTAGGGTTGCATGAAGACTAGGGCAACATTTTTAAGGCTTCATAAGTGCTAAAAACGTTACTATTTGCTTCATAAAGCCTCCTAGCCGTTTTTGACACTCTTTGGTGGATTAGGGTTACACATTAATGCTTATGATGACTCCTTAATGCTTCTTATGGCGCCTTAATGAAGCATAGCCGTTTTTTTTTTCATTCACAAGTCTTATGGATGTTTTTTTTGTGTTCTTCCAAGAGTTACCTTAATTTCTATTTACTAGTTTTAATGAATAATTGGTTGGTTGGCTTGTAACCACCAAATTTGTAATAAAGGCTTCATATAAAGCCAAATTATGCATGGAAAAAGTGTTACACGAATTTTAATCAAAGAACCATTATTTTCACTTTGAATTATTGTTATAATTCTCAAATTATCTTGCTGGGACGTGTTCTTGACTTGATACGAACTCAATCCAATAGGTCTTGGATTGTTTTCATCGGTATACAACTTAATAGGTCTTGAGTTGTTACTAATCTATCTATTTCTTTCCATTCACATATCATTTGTGGTTGCTATTCTCTCTTAATTTACCTAAACACTACCCCACTCACTAAATCAAGCCCATACACGCATCAGATTTGGCATACATGGAGAGATTTGGGAGAGATTCTAGATAGAGAGAGATAGAGTGAAAACAATTGAGATAGGTTTCGTGTGTGACATTTGTGAGTGCCCGGCTTCGCAACGCAAGGTCCTTAAACCCTGTTATGCCATGTTTAAGGATCTTACACACTCCCGATGAGTATGCAACATTGTTTTATCGGTTTGGTTCATTACTTAACGCAGTTTTAGATTAATGAAATCTAGATATACGAACTTTTCAATTGATGATTTCTCATAAGCATAGCGAGTTGTATAGTAATTACCTAACGTAAGCCCTAGTACCCACGGGTTAATTGAGTCGACCGGTTTGACTTGTTGACTTTAGTTGACTTTGACTTGACCGGAAATTGACAGTTGTCACAAAGAATCATAACCATCACCACATCGGGTGCGGCACGTGCCTCCTCGGTAGTCAACTAGAAGGACCGGCTCCTCACCACTGGAGCCTCTGCCTTGCCCTGTCGGCCATTAGTAATCCGCAGGGTCGGTGGAGCTGGCGCCTTCACTGGCGCTGCTGTTGTCAACTAGGGGCAATTGGCCTTCTTATGGCCCCTCTGGTTGCAGTTAAAACATAGCAACTCAGATGTTTGAATAGTGGGTGCACGGGCGGTACAATCCCTTATGAAGTGCCCCGTCTTGCCGCACTTGTAGCGGCCCGACGATCCCAACCTACATGCTCCCTCGTGCGGCCTGCCACATTTCCTGCAGCGGCCCAGTCCTGATTGGCCTTTCGGCCTACCATCTGATCCCTTGGGCTTCTTCCCCGAAGCCTCAGTCACCTGCCCCTCCTCTACCTTCCTCTTCCGGATGTGCTCCAGATCAATCTCCCTTTCCCTTGCCCTGGAAATCATGGAATCCAGGGTAGGGCAAGTTGAAAAACTAACATGCTCCCGAATGTCGGCTCGCAACATGTCATAGAAGCGGGTCCTCCTCATGTCCTCATCTCCCGCATACTAGGGAACCAGTAACGCCCTCTCCTGGAACTTGGCGGTGATCTCCGCCACTGTCTCCATCGTCTGTCTCATGTCTAAGAACTCCCTAGCCAACTGCTGGAGCTCCACTACAGGTGCAAACTCTGCTCTGAACCGGGTCACAAAGTTCGGCCACATCATAGCCTCAACAGTCGAGGCTCTAAGAGAGTCACCAACCAACTCCCACCAATCTTTGGCCCTGTCTCTGAAGCACCCTGCTACATATCTCACCTTCGACCCCTCGGGGTAGAAGCTGGTCAACTGTGTAGAATCAATGTCTGCAATCCACCGCCTGGCTGCAATGGGGTCCTTCGCCCCATGGAAATCCGGCGCACCACTGCCCCTAAAGTCCTTAAAGGACAGCATGTGTGATCCTGACTGGCTGGTCGCCATATCGCTCCTAAATACCTGGAGGCGATCCTCCATCAACTCAATAATCTCTTCCTTGATCGACCCAAAAATGACTGGGGTCACATCAAGGATGCCTCTAGTGATCTCGGACTCGATGAACTCGCGTAGTCTCTCATCCACTAGCTTGGAACCTGAACCCGAACCCGATCCCTCCCCTAAACTGCCAACTGTTGGCTTCGGACGTAGTACCACCATTTTACAATACATAACAACAATCATCAGTGACATTGATATATCTAGAGGGATCACATCTATCACAAGTTCCTTGTTCTTGCCTTAGCCCTCCTCGATTCAAGTATGGATCCTTTGCTTTAAGTAGTACATGCCTATACTACCTGCCAAAGCTATCCGTACTTTCCTCAAGAATTGCCTCGACTCCACCACGTCCCTTCTACTGTCACTGATCTCTGCTATTCTCATCCTAGGCTTGCCCTAGGGTACCTCTGACTCAATCAAATCTAGTCCTTAGCTGCTGAAGGCCTCATTATAATGCCAATTAGTCATCACCTGAATATCATCACATGTGACGAGGCTCAGATAATCCTTCGAGTAAAAGACTCGTCCCTACAACGGTTGGACTCAGACAAGAGCTGTGCAATAGGGCCAAATCTAGCACTCTGAGATTATTCAACCCTGATCACATGTGACATGACGTATTCACCTAATGGCTAACTCCCATCACTTAGAGTCCCACAAAGCACAAAGCAAGCAACATTCGGACACAGGAAACTACTCAAGCAGTTCTATCCTCATAACGAGAAATTGTACTAGCATACAATGTTAAGCTCATACTATCAGGCATAACCTAAACAGGCTATCCTACTGTTGTCTACTCAATACTAGCATGCAATTCTCATAAAGCTGAAACACATATAACAGACACATAAGGCATCCTCCTAGATCCTTAGTCCTATTCTAACATGCTGTTCTATGGAATCTGAAACTGATAATCATAACATAAACTTGTATGGGTAATTTGGGAGTACTTACTCGAGCTCAGCCGGTCGCGCTCATCACAAACTTCGTTCTTTCTCAAAAAAAAATTAACTTAGCTTTTAGAAAACCATTTTCTTGTAAAAGTCTTTTAATCCCTCGATTTGAGTCCAGACACCCCCGAGGGTGTGTCCGAATCCCTCAAACCAGGGCTCTGATACCAACTTGTAACATCCCAAATTTCGAGTCGAAAAATTTCATTTTAATTGATTAATTATAAAACATTGATAAGTTATAAAACAAACGTGAAGATCGATTAGATCTTTGTAACAGGTATTGCGATGAACACAAAACAATAAATAAGACAAGAGTGGATCAAAATATGTCGAATGATTAGATCAAACAATCCTCAGCAGAGCTCGACTAAGAACTTCCGCTGTAGAGGATTTAGGGTTACAAGAACGATAATAATAAACTTCTGAATAATGCTCTGATCGTTCTATTCTATCGTTTTTCTAAGATGCATGCAAGCACCTATATTTATATTAAACCCTACTAAACTCACGGATGGACAGGCCCATACCGGAGATACAAAAATGGACTAGCTAACGAGCCCAATAGACGCAACATATTATACAAAACACGACCCAACAATCTCCCCCTTTGCGTCAAATTGGAGCGAGACTACTTCTTCTTCTTGCTTGGGCCAGCAGCAGGAACTTTCTTCGTAGTATCAAACAGACGAGAGATTAGCGCGAGAATAGTCTGTATGAACCGAATGTACCATTGAATCATGTCATCGAAGTACTTGACATCATCCGCTGTGTTCTGCTTGCATCTGTCGATGATCCCCAAAACATGCTCTAAACAAGCAGTGGTGTAGAGGTGTTTGTCAGCCAAGGCGAAAAGACATTTCTGTCCTTCGTTCCTGGTGAACATGACCGAATTCCTTCTCGAGTCAATTTTACCCATCTGCATTTGGTTGAGATCACTGGCAGAGCCAACAGGAGATATTGTTGGTTTCTTCTTAAATACGCTCGTAATCTCCTGATCCATCAGTGCAACTTCCATGATGTAGCACACGAGCATCCTCTTGAAATGGTCGATGATCGGACCGTATTCAGCTTCGTTGGTGAGTAGGATGTTGTGCAAGATAATCCAATCATGGGGATTAAGGTTGGGAAGATCTGCAAGGGAAATAGCATGTTCGGTTTTGGCAAATCCCCGAAGTACCTTGAACCGAATGTTGATGAAGTTCCCTTCACTATACGGCTTCAAGACCCGAACGTTCACAATTTTTTGAGCGCTCCAAGTCTGATACTGAGGTTGAGCAGCCTTCAGATAAAAATTGATTAAGTCCCGATCAACCTGTCGATGAGGATGAGGGAGCTCTACAACGTTGGAGAAGGCATGAAAGATGAACGCCTTTCGGGTCAGTGGCATGTCGAACTGTGAGTCGACAGTGTTGGAACAATCAAGAGAGATTACAGGTTCCAGCCACAAGATACTCGGTGTGTCAATGGCTTCTTTTATCATCCTCTCGAGAGTCCAGGCAGGAAAAAGAGTTTTCCTACTCTCAAGAAGGTCGTGGGCTTCCTTCTGTTTTCGTTCTGCTTCTTCAGCCTCTCTAGCCACACGAGCACTGATATCAGCCTCATCGTTTCGACTTTTTCACTTCAACAATTCAGCGATTGTCTCTTTATCTTCATCTTCATCCTCCTCAGCAATCTTTTTGCCTTTGTCTTTCACACCAGAACCGGAGGCTCGGCCTATTGGAGGAGGTTCGGTTGTGTGAGTTGCCTTTGAGGTAGGAGGTGGTTGAGACATTGATTCCTTCTCTCCCCCTTGTTTCGGAATGGACACGAAATCAAGTAGCCCTTCGATTTTGCTGAGCAGGGCAAGCGCGGGAGCGAGCTTCTGTTGGGCTGAAGATTGTTTTGATGTTGCATCTTTTGGGCTCGATAGTTTAGCCTTGTACACTCCGGTTTGGGCCTGTCCAACCGTGAGCCTTTTATGTATTGTATATAAGTTAATGCTTGCATGCATATTAGGTTAATGGTTAAGAGATTATCGATATAGGGATTCATCCAGAGTACAACAGATTTCTTTAATCGTTCTTGTAATCTTCTAATCATCTACAGTTGATGTTCTTAATCGAGCTCTTCTGAGGATTTTGTTTAATCATTCGACACGTTTGATTCAATCTTGTTTTGTTCTTTTTGCGTTCTTACTGTTTTTATATTCATACACTTGTTCAAGATCTAATCGATCTTCATAGATTAAAAGTTATTTTAATCTCATCAATTGGTATCAAAGCAGGAGGCTGTGTAATCGATACACATCTTTTATGTGAAAAAGATTTCCATTAGGGTTTTCCGCAATCATCGATATTTATTGAGCCGTCATCTTAATTGACGTATCTTAATATTTATTGTTTTGCCCTAATCTGCTTTATTACAAGTCTGATCTTTGAACAGGTTTTTACGATCATAATGGATGCGACGCAATCAAACCCTATTAATATTTCCAACAGCATCGGTTCGACGACAAAGATTCCAATCTTATACACCCATGACTATGAAGTATGGGCGCATCATTTTGAAGATTACGTAATTGGATCGGAGGATAATGGTTACCTCATATGGGAAGCCATCATCAATGGACCGTTTTCTCATTCTGCAACATCCAGAATCATTAAGACACAAAACAAGTACAACGATCTGCTTAAGGACGTGAAGGATATTGCACAAGATGAAAAAGACAAATTCCAGTGCAATATTAAGGCGTTAAGGTTGATCAGATTCGCCCTTCAGTCCGACACATTCAGACTGGTCAGCTCATGTACTACGGCGAAGGAAGTATGGGATAGACTTCGCGAACTGTATTCCACAGACGAAGATCTTGAACATTCTATCCAAACCTTGCTTCTATATGAGTTTGGAGAATTCAGGCAAGGGGCCGAAGAAACGGTGACCTAGACATTTGATCGCTTCAATCATCTTCTCAGCAAGATGATCAAACACGACATTGAAAGGAAGATTATCGAACAGAAGGTTACTTTCTTGAACGGACTGAGGTCTGAGTGGAGAGCAGTGGTTTCCACAGTCAAAGCCCATGAGCAGTTTAAATCATACACTTTGGCGAAACTGGTGGGTATTCTAAAGTCCCAAGAGAAGATTATGGTACAAGAGAAGAACGTTGTTTCTAGTCTTGGTTCGTTGGCTCTCCTATCTAAAAGTAAAGCTGTGATGGAGGATGAAGAGCTCAACTTGGAGGAATATGACCTCACGTCTGAGGATTATGCCATGATGGTGTCTAATCCTAAGAGGTTCATAAAGAAGAGATTCCCCAGCAACAAAAACCGAAACTGACAGGGGAGTTACAGCTCTGAAAAGGTGAACAATGAACTGAAGGCTGAGGAGCCCAAGAAGGAACCGAAGGCAGATGGAGATTCCGGAGTAAGCTGCTTCTACTGTGGTGGCAAGAACCACTATGCTAAGGACTGTGTTCTTAAGAAGATGGCTGAAAAGGACGATGGAAATGATGAGGAAGCCGTGCTGCAGAAGAGACTGGATGAGTTGAGAAAGAAGAAGTCTACTGCTAACCCTTCTACTAATGCTCTTATTGTGCAGGGTTCGGTTAATGACGATGAGTTCGGTAGCACAGAAGTTTGGTCTACCGACTCAGAAGACGAAGAAGTGAGGAAGCCTACCCATGGAAAAGCGTATGTGGCTAAGGAGGAAAACAGTGGAGGAAAATGCTTCATGGTGACTGACGTATCTCAAATGAGGGGATACAACATCGATGGAGGAAGCGATGGACCGAAGGTACAGGAGGATATGTGCTTTACGGCCAAACCACTCAGCCAGCAGTTCAATGAGCTCGATGAACTAATAAAGAAGGTACAATTTGTTTTTATTTCATCTAAAGTGCCACCATCCTCATATGAGAAAGAACTAAAAAAATGTTAATACAAGAATTTCTCATTTAGATAGTAGCTTAACTCAAACTCGAGTCACCAATTCTAACCTGACTGGTCAATTAAGCAGGGTGGCGTCGAAGAGTGAGGAGCGGCGAATGTGGATTGAGTTAAAAGAGTCGGAATTAGTTAAAGTTAAAGACGAAAACATTTATTTGCAGAGAGACAATTTAAAATTGTTAAAACAACGAAATGTTTTTTGTTTAATTGCTAAACGCTTATATTCCAATATTACTCAACTTCACTTGGACTGTGAGATAGGCCAAAAGATCAATCGCATGATTTTGCCCTTCCTAGAGTTTAAGGAGGATGAAATCGATGCCGAAGCCTACAATTGTGAGAGTGTGATATCGTCTGATGATGTCAATCCGACCTACATGTATGGACTGGACAAAATTGAGTCCTTCATTAAATCCAAAGACCACAAGGACATGCTCAAAAATCTTTTGGACGAAAATGACAGACTTAAACTGAGAACCGAAACCATGCAAAAATTTGACTCTTTAAACGCCAATGTAAGCTCAGAAAACAAAATCGATGTTGAAAATTCATCTGAGCTTAACGAGGACGAAAACATGAGTGAAATTTCTGTAGAGGACACGGTTGACTGCTCAGAATTTGTTAAAAGCGAAACTGAAAACCACAAAAATCTAATTTCAGAAAATTCTGTGGAGTTCGCTCGATTGTCCCAACAAAAGTCCCCGAAATTAGTAGAGAAAGCAGTTGTGTATCAAAAGGTCAGGACCACTCCGAATCAAGTATACAAGGTGACTGGAGTAACCGAACATCAAACAGCTGAACTCACAGCTATTGTTAACGAAGACAATGCTGATGGTTGTGATGAGTACTTCTGGGAAGCTCCAATTGATAATGCAAACGAAACCGTTGGCTTGTCTGAAAGAACCTCCTGGATGAGCAAAGGAAGATACATCCCTGAACCATTGAACAAGCCGGATAATTTCAATGAGCCAAGATATCTAGTTGACATCTCTCTTACTATTCCCGTTCCCATGAAAAGCTCACATGGACCCAAGAAACTTTGGGTTCCTAAATCTGCTTAATTTTTGCAGGTTATAAGTGACGAACAGTTTGACGAAGATTGGTACATTGATAGTGGCTGCTCGCGTCACATGACAGGGAGGAAAGAGGAGCTCAGGGAATACAGATCTCTTGCAAATGGTGGCAACGTCAAGTTTGGAAATAACTCTTTCGACACCATAAAGGGATATGGAATGATAACAAATGGAGACTTCACTATAAGGAAGGTGGCTTATGTGGAAGGACTCCAACACAACCTCATCAGTGTATCTCAGCTTGTTGGAGGTACAGGTCTCAAAGTCTCATTCGATGATGAAGGTTCTGAAATCATAGAGAAAAAGACAAAGAAAGTGATTCTCAAGTCAGAGCGAAAGGGTGAAATGTTTCCTCTAAACATGCAACCCATCAAAGGAAACCCAGCCATATGCTTGTTATCTAAAGCTCAATCCGACGAAAGCTGATTGTGGCACCGAAGACTCTCTCATCTCAACTTCAAAGATATCAACCGTCTTGTCACTGGAGGTCATGTTAGGGATCTTCCATTGCTCAAGTTCGACAGAGAGCATTTGTGTGCTGCATGCGAAATGGGGAAGCAGAGTCGTCAAAGTCACCCATCTGTAATCAACACAAAAGTTGTTGAACCACTCGAATTACTTCATATCGATTTGTGTGGTCCTTCATCTATCGAAAGCATCGGTGGTAGCAAGTATATTCTTGTTATTGTTGATGACTTTTCACGATTTACATGGGTGTTCTTTCTAAAGCTCAAATCTGAAGCGACTCAAAAGCTGAAAGTGTTTATCAAGCAAATTGAAGTACAACTCAAGAAGGTTGTTCGCAACATCAGGAGCGACAACGGTCTTGAATTCAAGAACAGGGAGTTTGAAGAGTTTCTTGCAGAAAAGGGAATTAGTCACAATTTCTCAGCTCCCTACACACCACAACAGAATGGAATAGTCGAAAGACGAAACCGATCTTTGTGTGAAGCTGCCCGAACTATGCTAAGTTTCGCATCCTTACCTCTTTATTTTTGGGCTGACGCTATCTCTGCTGCTTGTTTTACACAGAATAGGTCCTATCTCAACAAGCGATTCACGCTCACACCATATGAGATACTAAATAACCGAAAGCCCAATGTAAAATTTTTCCATGTGTTCGGCTCAAGGTGTTTCATCTTTAACTCTAAAGAACACCGTAACAAGTTTGATGTCAAAGCCGACGAGGGAATTTTTCTGGGTTACTCGCTCTCTTCCAAGGCGTACAGGGTCCTAAACAAGCGTTCAAGAAGGATTGAAGAGACATACTATGTGACCTTTGACGATAGCTATGTCAAGAAGCTGCAGGCCAACGAAGAAACTGCTGGGGAAATCTTTCCTCAAACTGGCCAAGTCACAGTCTCTATCGCCAACTTATATGAGAAATTTCTGGAACTCTTTGACGAACCAGAAAAAGCTTCTCTCTCAGAAGCAGGTGCAGCTGACAACAAAGTTGATCATATGAAGCAGATTGTCGAAGATGCTGCAAGAAGAATGCATGAAGGAGAATCGCTCACTGATGAATCTCCATCCAACAATGCTTTAGTCGAAGGGGAGCCAAGTTCTCATGTCGAGGGGGAGCCAAGCTCACCAGTCCAGGGAGAGCCAAACTCTACAACTTCAACCGAAGGTCCTTCACCAACCGAAGGTGCCTCTCCAACCGAAGATGTCTCTCCAACTGAAGGTGCTTCAACGCCTGAAAGCTCAGCATCTCAAGAAACCCCTGAACCTCATGTTTCTCAAAGCTCATCAATTGAGGGGGAGCATGATGATATGACGCTTGATTACGATAGCCAATCTGAGCCAGAAGAGATGATTAATGCTGAACTAGACCCAACCTTTGATCCGAATTACCCTCCTCTTATCAAATGGACCAGAGATCATCCTATCTCTCAAGTAGTGGGTGATGTATCTAAAAAGGTATTGACCCGATCACAACTGAAGGCAAAACAGACATCCTTATTTTCAAAGGTTGAGTTTTGTATGTTTAACTCATTCGTATCAAAAGTTGAACCGAAGACAGTTAACACTGCCCTCGATCACTCTGATTGGGTTCAAGCAATGCAAGACGAACTGAACGAATTTGAAAGGAATAAAGTCTGGCGCCTCATTCCAACTCCACCAGATGCTTCAGTTGTTGGTTTCAAGTGGGTCTTCAGGAACAAAATGGATAAGGAAGGTAATGTAATACGAAACAAGGCTCATCTGGTTGTAAAGGGATACTGTCAGGAGGAAGGGATAGATTACGAAGAGACGTTCGCTCCAGTAGCTAGGCTAGAATCTGTTAGAATATTTCTGGCCTATGCTGCTCACAAAAACTTTGAGGTTTTCCAAATGGACGTCAAGTGTGCATTTCTCAATGGAGAACTCGAAGAAACTATGTATGTGGAGCAACCTCCTGGGTTCGTGAACGCAAAGTATCCAAATCATTGCTATATTCTGGATAAAGTTGTGTACGGCCTCAAACAAGCTCCAAGATCCTGGTATGAAACGCTTACAAAATTTTTAAAGATGTCTAAATTCAAACAAGGTTCGGTTGACCCAACCTTCTTTCGCAAAAAGGAAGGTAACCACCTTATGATAGTTCAAATTTATATCGATGACATCATCTTTGGCTCCACGAATCCCAGCTTAACAGCTGAATTCAGAAAGTTGATGGAGACTAAGTTTGAAATGAGCTCAATGGGTCCTATTAACTTTTTCCTTGGTTTAAATATAAGACAGGGACCCGAAGGCATCTTTATCAATCAGGAAGCTTACACGAAGACTCTCCTAGCGAAGTTTGGAATGATGGGAGACTCAAAAGTAAAAGTCCCAATGGCATTCGGCACCAAGCTTACCCCTTCACTAGACAAACCGGCTGTCGATATCACGCTCTATCGTCAAATGATAGGCTCACTGATGTATCTAACTGCTAGCAGGCCTGATATCATGTTTTCTGTGTGTTATTGTGCTCGATTTCAGGCTAACCCACGTGAACCTCACATGCTGGCAGTGAAGAACATCCTACGCTATCTCAAGCAAACCACCTCCTTAGGTCTATGGTATCCATCCAACTCAGGCTTCTTCGTTCAAGCCTATTTTGATGCTGACCTTGGAGGATGTGGACTCGACAGAAAAAGCACAACTGGTGGCTGTCAATTCCTTGACGGGAAGTTGGTCAGCTGGCAATCCAAGAAACAAACGTGTGTGTCGTTGTCTACTGCCGAAGCGGAATACATTGCCGCAGCATCCTGCACATCCCAAGTGATTTGGATCCAGAGTCAGCTTCGAGACTATGGACTCAATATGAAGAAGATCCCACTATATTGTGACTCTGAAAGTGCAATTAGGATCTGTCATAACCCAGTGCAACACTCCAAAACCAAACACATAGCACTGAGGTATCACTTCATCAAAGATCATGTGGAAGATGGAAATGTCGAAGTTCACTTCGTAAGAACCACTGATCAACTGGCTGACGTCTTTACCAAAGCTCTTCCTGAAGCATCATTCAATAAAATACTGCAAGGGCTAGGTATGATGGAATCAGAGTCAGTACCTCACACTACCTCTCAACCTCAAATATAAGAAGCGAAACCAACCGAACGTTCAGGTTCGGTTCAATCATCTGACTCGCTCATTACTTCAAAGGTAGTTTTTCTATGTTGTATATTTTTGTACAAAATTTGTTTTTCTTTGTGTAAAAAGTTTTTCCAAATTGCATGTCTAAACTCCTTGGTTTCTTAAAATTTTCCAAAACCGAAACCTACAAAAGGTTCGGGTTCGGTTTTCCAAAATTTTGTTGAACCGAAACCAACCGAAGGTTCGGGTTCGGTTTTTCAAAATTTTCCTGAACCGAAATCAACCGAACGCTCGGGTTCGGTTTTTCAAAATTCTCTGGAACCGAGACCAACCGAACGCTCGGGTTCGGTTTTTCACCTTTTTCCCAACCGAGACCAACCGAACGTTCGGGTTCGGTTTTTCATTTTTTTTCAAAAGTTTTTTTTCATCTTATTTTTTTTCTACTTATTTTTTTTAACTTCTTTTATTTTTTTTATAAATTTCAAAAAACTCCAAAAATATTTTTTTACTTCTTCTTGTGTGTTTGTCTGATTATGGGGATATCATCGATGAACTACTTAAGTGTACCTAGAAGCATGCTGCTGTATGCGTCCCAAGCCCCATAAGATTTTGAATAATAGCCTTCATGACCTGGTATACACAAACCTTGTCTTCCCAATAAGGCTAACACATTTATTCTAATCGTGAGCTACCTCACTCTCTTCTCATATGAGTTAAGAGTTTCCTGCTTGGTCCTTATTTTCGCAGCAGAGGTACTATATTTTCTTACACCATCTCCATAACTCTTCTCCACTACATTCGTTTCATTATCGTAACCCTTGAGACTCTTAGAAACTACCACTGAGGTTTATGGTTACACAACATCTGTGTTTATGATCTTAGTTTCGTGCCACTACGAGCTGAGTGAAACCCAAAATTTAACACCAACGAATTGACGGTGACCAATTAATTTGCTCAAGTTTTCACCAATGAATTGACGAATGTACCTTCATGAAATCTCAATTTTTCTTTTGCGTGATTCCCATGAAATTGTTACACACCATAACATTTCTTCCCAAGGGATCCAGTTTTAAATTTTTATCTGAGATTTTATATTAATCCAAGCCAATACAAAATCAATTCCTACCTACTTGTTCAACAGACTACACCGGTCTCACAAGTACTTTGTTCACTTTCCTTCTTATATCAAGAATAGAATTGATGAATCAAAGCGAAACCACCCTTAATTAGCCTAATTAAAATAAGCCTTTCAACATTTATTAATAAATGTTTGATCGTAATTCAACGGGATTCCACACTTACACTTTGAGGTCTCTCTTGACCTTGAAAGAAGAGATTCGTGCCCGGGATCATCAGTTTCGTGTCATTATTGACATCACAGAATATCCTTAAAAGAGTTGCTTTATTTCTTTTTCTTTTACACTCTTTGCACGAAAATCCTAGATTTTCCAAAATTCCGTTACTAATTATTTACAGGCTGGATTATTACTGGATGGTTAATAATGAAGTTGTGGTCAAAAACTATCCACGTGGGTCATTAATTCAAAACTGCCGTTTAAAAGGGATAAGACGAAAGGTTGCTAACTCGGCGGGAATTAAATGGATAAAAATTCAAACGACGGTAAAAAGGAGGCGCGCGTGAATTTGAAACGGCCGTGCTTTTCCTGACACTTAAGGACGCGTGTGCGATATTGAAGCGTCATCAATCTGGCATTAAAGGCGCATGTGGAAATGGAAACGGTTCCTCTCTCTGAACCGGTGCTTATTGGGCGGCGTAATCCTAGGAAACTGACACTCTCTCTCCTACGTGATCATCGCACGCCCCAATAAGGCTAACACATTTATTCTAATCGTGAGCTACCTCACTCTCTTCTCATATGAGTTAAGAGTTTCCTGCTTGGTCCTTATTTTCGCAGCAGAGGTACTATATTTTCTTACACCATCTCCATAACTCTTCTCCACTACATTCGTTTCATTATCGTAACCCTTGAGACTCTTAGAAACTACCACTGAGGTTTATGGTTACACAACATCTGTGTTTATGATCTTAGTTTCGTTCCACTACGAGCTGAGTGAAACCCAAAATTTAACACCAACGAATTGACGGTGACCAATTAATTTGCTCAAGTTTTCACCAATGAATTGACGAATGTACCTTCATGAAATCTCAATTTTTCTTTTGCGTGATTCCCATGAAATTGTTACACACCATAACATTTCTTCCCAAGTGATCCAGTTTTAAATTTTTATCTGAGATTTTATATTAATCCAAGCCAATACAAAATCAATTCCTACCTACTTGTTCAACAGACTACACCGGTCTCACAAGTACTTTGTTCACTTTCCTTCTTATATCAAGAATAGAATTGATGAATCAAAGCGAAACCACCCTTAATTAGCCTAATTAAAATAAGCCTTTCAACATTTATTAATAAATGTTTGATCGTAATTCAACGGGATTCCACACTAACACTTTGAGGTCTCTCTTGACCTTGAAAGAAGAGATTCGTGCCCGGGATCATCAGTTTCGTGTCATTATTGACATCACAGAATATCCTTAAAAGAGTTGCTTTATTTCTTTTTCTTTTACACTCTTTGCACGAAAATCCTAGATTTTCCAAAATTCCGTTACTAATTATTTACAGGCTGGATTATTACTGGATGGTTAATAATGAAGTTGTGGTCAAAAACTATCCACGTGGGTCATTAATTCAAAACTGCCGTTTAAAAGGGATAAGACGAAAGGTTGCTAACTCGGCGGGAATTAAATGGATAAAAATTCAAACGACGGTAAAAAGGAGGCGCGCGTGAATTTGAAACGGCCGTGCTTTTCCTGACACTTAAGGACGCGTGTGCGATATTGAAGCGTCATCAATCTGGCATTAAAGGCGCGTGTGGAAATGGAAACGGTTCCTCTCTCTGAACCGGTGCTTATTGGGCGGCGTAATCCTAGGAAACTGACACTCTCTCTCCTACGTGATCATCGCACGCCCCAACTGTCACCAATCAGTCACTCAAAAAACCCGCTTCATATTTCCATAAGAGATTTGAAACGATTTTTCTCTCTCCTATCACCTACTATAAAAAGCCGTCTACACCATCTTTTACCTCTTTACTGCCTCCATAATTCCCAAAGCACAAATACTCCCAAACACTCTCCCGTTTATCTTCTTCTCCAAACCTGCAACAATGGCTGAATCTTCTTCTGTTCATGCAACTTCACAGATTCTTCCCATCCGACCCCAACAATGTCTAGTCATTGATCTTAACCCACTGTCGTATGATTCCTACATGTCGCCAGTCATAGAATGCCTAAAGTACTCCCAGCTTGCACCTGCACTGTCCAGAATTGAAACTGTGCCTATGGTGGCTCTATCGTAGGTCTATGCGTCTGCTTACTACGACAAGGCTGTCGACCGGGTATTCTTTGAAGTTGCAGAATACAAGACTTCCATTTCTCGCCCCCGTTTCTGCACTATGCTAGGGTTTGTTGCTGACCCATCGCGAGTTAACCCGGAGACGATTCCGGTTGGGATGCTGTTCAGCATGTTTTACAACATGGGATACACAGAGGTTCTCACCTCTGTCGCCAAGTTCAAAAAGTCTTGCCTACCGCCACAGTGGAATGGTCTATTTACAGTTCTTTTCAAGGGCCTGTCAGAGAGGAGCTCAGGATCTGACGGTGCAAGTCGTCTTTTCCTATCGATAATGTATGGGGTGTACAACGGGATAAACCTGGACTATGGGTTTGTCCTATGGAAACAGCTGATTCAGAGCCTCTCTTCCTCATCCAGACACTCTGAGGTGTCGTTGGCCCGGTTATGGATCTTGATAACAAGATGGGCCATGGACAAGTTTAACGTTCCTACCGCTGATGGTGCATCGATGTCTTCTATTGGTACGTTCCATACCAAGAAGATCATCGTATCCGATGCATCGAAATTTTCCTTCATTGGCTCCATCCCGGAGACAATGTATGCAGATGTGCCCTCCGACAGCAGACTGATCAGGACGATCAAGGAGTTTAGGCCAACTGGTCCAAGGGAACTGACACCGGACATGCTAAGGTCGATTCATGATGCCGACAAACCGGTGGGCAGGGGCAAAAAGGCAGAGAAAGGGAAGCAAGTGTCCAAAGCTCCAAAGGGACCTTCTCCCAAAAAGAGGAAACAACCAAAGGCTGCACAGTCCCCACAGCCGAAGAGGAGGAAGACCCAACAGAAGCGAAAGCTAGTTATTCCCTCCTCTTCAAGCGAATCTGAGGGTGGAAGTTCGGACTCTGAAGGATCTCAAGGAGACGAATCTCCTCAACGAGGCAACACACCACCTCGGTCCCCAACCCCAGAGATGGAACTTCATCAATCCCCAGTTCTTCACCTCCACCAACTATTCCTATTTCCATTCCCACCATAAACCCCACTATTCCCCCAGCCTCTTTCCCTATTCCTCCACCCATATTCACCACATCAACCGAAACACCCCCAGTTACCGAAACCCCACCTGTAACCGAACCACAAACTCAAACCCATACAACCGAACCTACCCATACACAACCACCACCTGAAACTAATCCAACACCCACTCAACCTGAACCCACAAAACCCACAACAACCCCAGCTTCACCACCCCCTCCATCTCCAGAAGACGCCTCCGATGGCGACGACCAATACCTTGGTGGTGATCACATGAACTTTGATTCGGTCTACTATAGTTCGTTTCAAGTTCAAAGTGACGAGGAGGATGATGCTCCAGTGACAAAGAAGCATCTCCGAGAGCTAAACGAGAAGGTTGATCTACTTCTCGCCTCCTCCACCAACCAGCATTCATCTCTTTCTGAAGCTGCCCTTCAGAAGATTGTTGACGCCTTCTCAAGGGCTCAACATGATTCGGTGGCCTCAGCAACTGCTGCAATCAATGCCTCCACCCGAGCCTGTGAGGCTGCGACCGAAAAAGTCGATAAACTATTCACCGACGCTTCCGTCCTGCTGAAGTCCTTGCAGGAAAGCGCCGACACCACCAAGACAACTCTGGAACCAATTGTTCAGCAATTGGCCAACTTCGTCTCAACGGAGTTGACTTCGTTCGCTGCCCTACGCCAAAATCTAAGCGACGACAACTCGGCACTTCGTGCCTCCATCGACGCCCGCCTAGCTAAGCTACAAGAGGATCTTGCTGCTGAGAATTCTCTGATGGATGTCCTGGCGAACAAAACAACCGCCCTCAAGGTCAAGAGCACGCAACTTTACAACTCCCAACAGCAACTGGAAGCTCTTCGATCCGAAAGGGAGGTGATCAAAACGTGTGTTTCGGATGTCCACGCAGCATTATCAAACATCCTGGAAGCACACGACCCCATCTTAAACCATTCGGTGAGGCGAACCCTCGCTGAAAAGCTCTCTCCAGCCATGGACCTTCTCAGCAAAATCGAAGGCCTACCGAGTTTCGTGTCCATTCCGAAACAAGGGGGAGATGAGCAAACAGGATCGAAACCACCTCCTTCCTCCAAAGCTACTCACACAACCGAACCACCTTCAACTGGTCATGCTTCGGGTTCGGGTGTGAAGAACAAGGGCAAAAACATAGCTGAGGAAGATGAAGATGAGGATGAAGACAAGGAGACCATTGCCGACATGTTAAAAAGAAAGAACAGTCGCAATGCTGAAGACGATGCCAGTCGTGTGGCGCGTGAGGCTGAAGAAGCCGAACGCAAGCAAAAAGAAGCCCACGATCTCCTTGAGAGCCGAAAGATGCTCTTCCCTGCCTGGACCAGGGATCGTATGATAAAAGAGGCCATAGAAATTCCAAGCATATTATGGCTCGAGCCGGTTATATCATTCGACTGCAACAACACTATCGATTCGCAGTTTGATATGCCGCTGACTCGAAAGGCGTTCATCTTCCACGCCTTCTCTAACATATTCAAAGTCCCGCATCCGAACGATGAGCTTGACAGGGAGCTCATTGACTTCTACCTGGAGGCTGCTCGCCCTCAATACCTCACCTGGAGCACCCAGAAGATTGTTAATGTTTGGGTGCTGAAGCCTTATGCCGTGGGAAGATTCACAAACGTTAAGTTCAAGCTCATTCGTGGATCAGCAAGAACTGCTCATATTATCTCCCTGTCGGATCTGCCAAATCTGAATCCTCATGACTGGATTGTCCTGTACAATATCCTTCTGACAGATGAAGCCGAATATGGTCCCATCATAGACCATGTCAAAAGGATGTTGGCCTGCTACATCATGGAGGTTGCCCTAATGGATCAGGAGGTCGCCACAGTTTTTAAGAAGAAACCAAAGATAGCACCTGTGGGATCGGCCAGTGATCTAAACCAAATGCAAATGGGCAAGATTGATCCGAGGCGAAACTCAGTAATGTTCACTAGAGCCGAAGGACAGAAATGTCTCTTCGCTTTAGCTGACAAGCATCTTTACACCACAGCTTGCTTGGAGCACGTCTTATCTATTATCAAGCGGTGTAAAGAGAATTCGGCTGATGACATCAAGTACTTCAATGATATGATCAATTGGTACATCCGGTTTAGACAGACCATCCTCTCCATAACCAAGTGTCTGTTTAGCACCGTGAAGAAGAAGGTACCAGCTTCAGCTGCCGGCCCAAGTAAAAAAATGAAGGTCTCGCTCCAAATTGACGCAAAGGGGGAGATTGTTGGGCTGAAGATTGTTTTGATGTTGCGTCTTTTGGGCCCGATAGTTTAGCCTTGTACACTCCGGTTTGGGCCTGTCCAACCGTGAGCCTTTTATGTATTGTATATAAGTTAATGCTTGCATGCATATTAGGTTAATGGTTAAGAGATTATCGATATAGCGATTCATCCAGAGTACAACAGATTTCTTTAATCGTTCTTGTAATCTTCTAATCCTCTACAGTTGATGTTCTTAATCGAGCTCTTCTGAGGATTTTGTTTAATCATTCGACACGTTTGATTCAATCTTGTTTTGTTCTTTTTGCGTTCTTACTGTTTTTATATTCATACACTTGTTCAAGATCTAATCGATCTTCATAGATTAAAAGTTATTTTAATCTCATCAGCTTCTCTGCAAGGTCACGCCTCACAGTATAGTTAAGAATAGGATCATGTGCTTCGAGGATGTTGGAGATGGCAGAGTGGACATCCGAAACACACGACTTTATCACCTCCCTTTCGGACCGAAGAGAGTCAATCTCATGTTGAGAGTTGGAGAGTTGAACGCTCTTGACCTTCAGAGCGGTGGTCTTCCTGGCTAGGACATCCATAAGAGAGTTCTCGGCAGCCAAATCTTCTTGTAGCTTCGAGAGACGCTCGTCAATGGTTGTGCGAAAGGCTGAGTTGTCGTCTGAAAGCATTTGACGAAAAGAAGCGAAGGACTTCAACTCAGTGGAGACTGACGTTGCCAGCTGGTGAACAATAGGTTCCAACGTAGTGAACCTGATTTTAATCAACCGCCAATCCAAGTAAAATGCCTTGTAATTAATAGAACCTGAATTTAGCAAAATCAAAGATTTTCGTGCTTAGGGTGTAAAAGAAAAGAAATAAAGCAATATTTTTGGGAAAATATGTGATGTCAATAAAGACACGAAACAAATGATCTCGGGCACGAATCTCTTCCTTCAAAGTCAAGAGAGACCTTAAAGTGTTTGTGTGGTTTCCCGTTGAATAACGATCAAACACTTATTAAGAAGTGTTGAAAGGCTTCTTTTAACTAGGCTTAGTAGGGTGGCTTTCGCTTCGATTCAAAATTCCTAATCTTGATATAAGATAGAAAGTGAACGAAGTACTTGTGAGACCGGTGTAGTCTATTGAACAAGTAGGTTGGAGATAATTTAATTTGGCTAGGAAATATATATATAAAATCTCAACAAAATTTTAAAACTGGATCCCAAGGGAAGAAATGTTATTGGTTTTAACAATTTCATAGGAATCACACAAAAGAAAATTTTGAGATTTCATGGAGGTACGTCCGTCAATGCATTAGTGAAAACTAGAGCAAATTAATTGTTCACCGTCAATTCGTATTGGGTATTGAATTTTGGGTTTCACTTAGCTCGTAGTGGCACGAAACTAAGATCATGAACACAGTAATTGTGTAACCATAAACCTCAGTGGTAATTTCTGAGAGTCTCAAGGGTTACGTTTGTGAAACGAATGTGATGGAGAAATGCAATTTAGATAGTGTAAGAAATCAAAGTACCTCTGCTGTGAAAAATAGGACCAAGCAGAAAACTCTTATCTCATGTGAGAAGAGAGTTAGGTAGCTAATGATTAGAATAAATATGATAGCCTACTTGGGAAGACAAGGTTTGTGCATACGAAGTCATTAAGGCTATTATTCAGAATCAGGCGAGGCTTTGGACACATACAGCAGCATGCTTCTAGGGACATTTAGCTAATTCAACAATTTCCCCATAAACTAACACACAAATAAAATTAAAGCCAAAAAGAAAATAAAGAACAAAATATTTTTGGAGTTTTTGAATTAATAAAAAAAATAAAATGAAATAAAAAATAAGACATAAAAAAATACAGAGAAAAAAAAATTGGAACCGAACCCGAGCGTTCGGTTTATTTTGGTTGTGAAAAACTTTGGAACCGAACCCGAGCGTTCGGTCTATTTCGGGTGAGATAAATTTTGGAACCGAACCCGAACGTTCGGTATATTTCGGTTGCCAAAGAAAATAGGTTTTAAAAAAGAGAATAACTTTGACAATAAGATAAATGCATTTGGAACAATTATACATAAGATCTACAACCAAGAAAACTACCTTTGATTGATGAGCGAAAAGCAGATTATTCAACCGAAACCGAGCGTTCGGTTCATTTCGGTACATTAGTACAAGACCCGAACCCGAATGTTCGGTCTATTTTGCTTCTTACTTTTGAGTTTGAGAGGTAATTTTTGGTACTGACTCCGATTCCATCATACCAAGCCCTTGTAGAATTTTGTTGAACGACGCTTCAGGAAGAGATTTGGTGAAGATGTCAGCTAGTTGATCAGTGGTTCGAACAAAATGAATTTCGACGTTCCCATCTTCCACATGATCCTTAATGAAGTGATACCTCAGTGCTATGTGCTTAGTCTTGGAGTGTTGCACAGGGTTATGACAGATCCTAGTTGCACTTTCAGAGTCACAATATAGTGGGATCTTTTTCATATTGAGTCCATAGTCCCGGAGTTGACTTTGGATCCAAATCACTTGAGAAGTACAGGAGGCAACTGCAATGTATTCAGCTTCAGCTATAGACAAAGACACACAAGTCTGTTTCTTTGATTGCCAGCTAACTAACTTCCCATCAAGGAATTGGCAGCCTCCCGTGGTGCTTTTCCTGTCTAGTCCACAACCTCCAAGGTCAGCATCTGAGTAGGCTTGAACAAAGAAGCCTGAGTTGGATGGATACCATAGGCCTAAAGAGGTAGTTCGCTTGAGATAACGGAGTATGTTCTTCGCTGCAAGCATATGAGGTTCACGTGGATTCGCCTGAAATCTAGCACAGTAACAAACAGAGAACATTATATCAGGCCTGCTAGCAGTAAGATACATCAGAGAGCCGATCATCTGGCGATATAGCGTAATATCAACTGTTGGCTTATCCAAGGATGGAGTGAGCTTGGTGCCGAACGCCATTGGAACTTTAACCTTTGAATCTCCCATCATGCCAAATTTTGCAAGGAGAGTCTTCGTGTAAGCTTCCTGATTAATAAAGATGCCTTCGGGTCCCTGTCTAATATTTAAACCAAGGAAAAAGTTAATTAGACCCATTGAGCTCATTTCAAATTTAGTCTCCATCAGCTTTCTGAATTCAACCGTTAAGCTAGGATTCGTTGAGCCAAAGATGATATCATCGACATAAATTTGAACAATCATAAGGTGGTTACCTTCCTTCTTACGAAAGAAGGTTGGGTCAACCGAACCTTGTTTGAATTTGGACATCTTTAAAAACTTGGTTAGCGTTTCATACCAGGCCCTCAGAGCTTGTATCAGTCCATATACGGCTTTGTCCAAAATGTAACAGTGATTGGGGTACCTTTCATTGACGAATCCAGGAGGTTGCTCCACGTACACCGTTTCTTCAAGTTCTCCATTTAGAAATGCGTACTTGACATCCATTTGGTAGACCTCAAAGTTTTTGTGTGCAGCATAGGCAAGAAATATTCTAACGGATTCCAGCCTAGCTACAGGAGCAAAAGTTTCTTCATAGTCGATTCCTTCCTCCTGACAGTATCCTTTCACCACCAGACGGGCTTTGTTTCGTATCACGTTGCCTTCCCTGTCCATCTTCATTCTGAAGACCCATTTGAGACCAACAACTGAGGCATCTTGAGGAGTTGGAATGAGGCGCCAAACTTTATTCCTTTCAAATTCATTCAGTCCGTCTTGCATAGCTTGAACCCAATCGGAGTGATCAAGAGCAGTGTTAACTGTCTTTGGTTCAACTTTTGAGACGAAGGAGTTAAACATACAGAATTCTACTTTTGAAAATAAGGAAGTTTGTTTTGCCTTTAGTTGTGATCGGGTCAGGACCTTTTCAGAGACATTACCTACAACCTGGGAAACAGGATGATCTCTGGTCCATTTGACAAGAGGAGGGTAATTTGGATCATAAGATGGATCCAATTCAGCGTTTACCATCTCTTCTAGTTCAGATTGACTGTCATCATCATAAAGCATATCGCCATTCTCCTCCTCGACAGATAAGCTTTCAGGTGTGTCTTGAGTTTCCGGAGCTACAGGGGTTTCAGGTGGTGTCGAGCTTTCGGGTGTTGACGCACCTTCGGGTGTTGTATCACTTTCGGGTGTTGTAGCACCTTCGGGTGTTGTAGCACTTTCGAGTGTTGTAGCACCTTCGGGTACTAATGTGCGTTCGGGAGCAGCTTGAGAACTGTTCTCCCCCTCAACATGTGAGCTCGGCTGTGATGAAAAAGATGGGTCCTCCCCCTCAACTGAAGCATTGTGCTATGGAGGTTCGTTGGAACTTGATCCTCCTTCATTCATTTGCTTGGCAGCATCTTCGATGAGTTGCTTCTGATGATCTACTTTGTTGTCTGCTGCACTGGCTTCCGAGAAAGTAGCCTTCTCTGGTTCATCGAATAACTCGACAAACTTCTCAAATAGGTTTGCGATCGAGGCTGTGACTTGGCCTGTTTGAGAAAAGATTTCTCCAACTGTGTCTTCGTTGGCCTTTAGCTTTTTGACATAGCTATCATCAAAAGTCACATAATAAGTTTCTTCTATTTTCCTCGAGCGCTTGTTTAATATCCTGTAGGCTTTCGAAGTGAGAGAATAGCCGAGAAATATCCCTTCATCGGCTTTGACATCGAACTTGTTACGATGTTCTTTAGAATTGAAGATGAAGCACCGTGAGCCGAATACATGGAAAAATTTGACATTTGGCTTCCTGCTGTTGATGATCTCATAAGGAGTGAGAGTGAATCGCTTATTGAGATATGACCTGTTCTGCGTAAAACATGCTGCAGCAATAGCATCAGCCCAAAAATATAAAGGTAAAGAAGCAAAACTTAGCATGGTTCGGGCCGCCTCACACAAAGATCAGTTTCGTCTTTCGACAATCCCGTTTTGTTGAGGGGTGTAGGGAGCTGAGAAGTTGTGACTGGTTCCTTTTTCGGCCAAGAATTCTTCGAATTCTTTATTTTTGAACTCCAGACCATTGTCGCTCCTGATGTTGCGAACGACTTTCTTCAGCTGTACTTCAACCTGCTTGATAAACATCTTTAGCTTGAGAGTCGCTTCAGATTTGTGCTTCAGAAAGAACACCCATGTAAAACGCGAAAAGTCATCAACAATGACAAGAATATACTAGCTACCGCCAATGCTTTCGATAGATGATGGACCACACAAATCAACGTGAATTAACTCTAGTGGTTCAACAACTATAGTGTTTACAATTGATGGGTGACTTTGACGACTCTGCTTCCCCATTTCACATGCAGCACATAAATGTTCTCGATTGTACTTGAGCAATGGAAGACCTCGAACATGACCTCCAGTGACAAGTTTGTTGATATCCTTAAAGTTGAGATGAGAGAGCCTTCGGTACCACAGCCAGCTATCATCAGATTGTGCTTTAGATAACAGGCAGATAGATGGATTCCCTTTGATGGGTTTGAGGTTCAGGGGAAACATTTCGCCTTTGCGCTCCGATTTGAGAATTACTCTTTTCGTTTTCTTTTCAATTATTTCCGAACCCTCATCATCGAATGAGACCTTGAGACCGGTACCTCCAACAAGCTGAGATACACTGATGAGGTTGTGCTGTAGTCCTTCAACGTATGCGACCTTCCTAATCGTAAAATCACCATTTGTTATCATTCCATAGCCTTTTATTGTGTCGAATGAGTTGTTCCCGAAATTGACATTTCCACCGTTTGAAAGAGACCGAAATTCCCTCAGCTCTTCCTTCCTTCCTGTCATGTGATGCGAGCAGCCACTATCAATATACCATTCTTCGTCAAACTGCTCGTCACTGATAACCTGCAAAAATTAAGCAGATTTAGGAACCCGAAGTTTCTTGGGTCCACGTGAGCCTTTCACAGGAACAGGAATAGTAAGAGAGATGTCAACAAGATATGTTCTTTTTATTAACGTTGTTTCATCTTTCTTTTTAATGGTGAAAACCTTAATTTTATTGGGATTTGTTGCTTTCGGTTTGGATTCTGGTTTAGGTATTTGGACTTTGGGATGATTTTGATTTGTTTCGACTGATGAAACCTTCGATTTTCCTTTCAGATCTGTTGAAGATTAAGGTTTTTGAGTGCGAACAGAATTGAATTTAGAATGTGGTTGAGAGGAATTAGAAGAATTAGAAGAAGTAGAACGAGAGAATTTAAACTGAGATGTTTTCTTGACTTGAGGTTCTAAGTGACCCTTTTGTTTTTGATCATTAGTGGGACCGAACTTAGACCTTTGGTTGCTTTTGCTCTCAGAACCGAACTTATGCTTTCGGTAGCTTGTGTTTTCTGAACCGAACCTTTGCCTTCGGTTGTCATAATTTTCAGAACCGGACGTATCCTTTTGGTTTTTATGACCCTCAGAACCGAACCTCTCCCCCTTCGGTTGTTATTACTTTCTTGCGATCTAACAGTACTTTTCTCTGACTTTGAATTTCTGTCATGATAATAGAAATGGGCGTTTTGAGATTGCCAAAACTGTTTTCTTTCAGAGAGATTCTTCTTGTATCTTTGATTCCTTTGTTGTTTTTGATTTTTCACCTGCTTCGGCTGATGATGGATATTCGCTTTTTGTTTTTGCTTTCTGTCAGCTGGTTCACTTTGAACTGATGATGTTTCGCTTGAAGGAGTGACTTCTTTTGCAGAAACTGCTTTTTCTTCAGGAACATCTTTTGTACCACTAGTACTTGACATGTCGAAGCTATCAGGCTTGTTCAAAGGCTCTGGCACATATCTGCCTTTGGTTTTCCATGACGTCCTTTCTAATAGACCAACGGTTTCGTCAGCATTGTCGATAGGGGCAGACCAGAAGAACTCATCACAACCATCAGCATTATCTTTGTTTATAATGGATGTGAGTTCGGCTGTCTGATGTTCGGTTACACCTGTGACCTTATACACTTGATTTGGAGTCGTTCTTACCTTTTGGTATACGACAGCCTTTTCTTCAAGGATCGGGGACTTTTGTTGGGACAGACGAGCAAACTCCACAGAATTTTCTGAAATAAGATTTTTGTGGTTTTCGGGTTCGCTCTTGACAAACTTAGAACAGTCAACTTCATCCTCTACATAAATTTCACTCATATCATCGTCCTCATTAAGCTCAGATGCATTTTCAACATCAAATTTATTTTCTGAGCTCAATTTGGCACTCAATGAGTCAAACTTTTGTATGGTTTCGGTCCTTAGTTTTAGTTTATCATTTTCATCCAAAAGATTTTTCAGCATGTCCTTATGGTCCTTGGACTTTATGAAAGATTCGATTTTGTCTAGACCATACATATATGTCGGATTTACATCCTCAGACGAAACTACACTTTCACAATTATATGCTTCAGCGTCGATTTCATCCTCCTTAAACTCAAGGAAGGGAAAAATCATGCGATGAATTTTCTGCCCTATTTCACAGTTCAAATGAAGTTGAGTGATATTAGTGTAAAGACGCTTAGCAATTAAACAAAAGACATTTCTCTGTTTTAAAAGTTTCAAATTGTCTCTTTGTAAATAAATGTTTTCGTCCTTGGATTTGATTAACTCCGACTCCTTCAGCTCGATCCACATCCTCCGTTCCTCACTCTTTGAAGACACCCTGCTTATTTGGTCAGTTAGGTTAGAATTGGTGACCCGTGTTTGAGTTAAATTGCTGTCTAGATGAGAGATTCTTGAATTTACATTTTTTAATTCTTTTTCATATGAACTTTGTGGGACTTTGAATGAAACAAAAATGGATTGTACCTTCTTGATTAATTCATCAAGCTCGTTAAACTGCACGCTAAGAGGTTTTGCTGTGAAGCACAAGTCCTCTCGCTCCTTTGTGTCTTCATTCCCACCGTCTGTGTTGTATCCCCTCATTTGAGATACATCCGACACCATCAAGCACTTTCCACCGCTTCCTTCATCTTTCGCAACATAAGCCTTTCCATGAGATGACTTCCTTACTTCATCATCCTCAGAGTCGGTTGACCAGACCTCCACGCCACCGAACTCATCATCTGCTACCGAACCCTGCACAATTAAAGCATTCATTGAAGGGTTAGTGACAGCTTTCTTTTTCTTGATCTCTTCCAGCTTTTTCATTAACATAGCTTCTTCATCTTTCTCCTCATCGTTTTCTTCCATTTTCTTAAGGACACAATCTTTGGCATAGTGGTTCTTTCCTCCATAATAGTAGCAGTTCACACCCGAATCTCCTTTAGCTTTCGGTTCCTTCTTTGGTTCTTCTGCCATCGGTTCTTCCCTGACCTTTCCAGAACTATAACTTCCCTGCCAATTTCGGTTCTTATTGGTAGGAAACCTTTTCTTGATGAATCTCTTCGGGTTTGACACCATCATTGCATAGTCTTTAGAGGTAAGGTCATAGTCCTCTAAGTTAAGGTCTTCATCTTCCATCACACCTTTGCTTTTGGACAGAAGGGTCAATGATCCCAAGCTTGAAACCACATTTTTCTCCTGCAAGACAATCTTTTCTTGGGATTTCAAAATCCCTACCAGCTTTGCCAATGAGTAAGATTTGAATTGCTCATGTGCTTTAACAGTGGACACAACCGCTCTCCACTCAGATCTAAGACCGTTTAAAAACATAACCTTTTGTTCAATCAACTTCCTTTCAATATCATGTTTAATCATCTTACTAAGAAGATGATTGAAGCGATCGAACGTCTGAGTTATAGTTTCTTCAGGACTCTGCTTGAATTCATCAAACTCGGTCAAAATTAAGGTTTAAATGGAATGCTCGAGATCTTCGTCTGTGGAATATAACTCTCGCAGCCTATCCCATATTTCTTTAGCAGTGCTGCACGAACTCACCAGCCTGAAAGTATCAGATTGAAGCGCGAATCTGATTAGTCTCAATGCTTTAATATTGCACTGAAATTTATCTTTTTCGTCTTGGGCAATATCTTTTACGTCTTTCAACAGATCATTATACTCTTTTTGAGTTTCAATGATTCTTGATGTTGCTGAATGAGCGAATGGTCCAGACACGATTGCTTCCCAAATAAGATATCCGTTGTCCTCAAATCCAATGACATAATCTTAAAAGTGATGTGCCCAGACTTCGTAATCCTGGGTGTAAAGGATGGGAATCTTCGTCGTTGATCCAATGTTGTTTGAGATGTTAATAGGATTTGATTGTGACTCGTCCATGCTTGATCGAATAACATGTTTAAAAGATCAGACTTGTAATATATTAAATTAGGGCAAAACGAATAAATGCTGAGTTACGTCAATTATGGGATGACGGCTCAATAAATATTAGTTAATGCGGAATAACCCTAATCGCAACCTTTTTCACAGAAAAGATGTGTATGAATTACACAGCCTCCTGCTCTGATACCAATTGATAAGTTATAAAACAAACGTGAAGATCGATTAGATCTTTGTAACAGGTATTGCGATGAACACAAAATAATAAATAAGACAAGAGTGGATCAAAATATGTCGAATGATTAGATCAAACAATCCTCAGCAGAGCTCGACTAAGAACTTCCGCTGTAGAGGATTTAGGGTTACAAGAACGATAATAATAAAATTCTAAATAATGCTCTGATCGTTCTATTCTATCATTTTTCTAAGATGCATGCAAGCACCTATATTTATATTAAACCCTACTAAACTCACGGATAGACAGGCCCATACCGGAGATACAAAAATGGACTAGCTAACGAGCCCAATAGACGCAACATATTATACAAAACACCAGGTTTACTTTTTTCCATCAAGCACCAGGTTTACTTTTTTTCTTTTCATTTTCTTCTGATTTGTTCACATTGTTCACAGGTAAGTTTCAAGGAAGTCGAATTGGTATGCCCTCTCTTCTCCTTCTAAATCGATCATAGGTTCCTTTTCACACTTATTATTATTATTATTCTTTGGCAGAATTGGTGCAGATCAAAAGATGTAGAAAGGGAAATGGATATCTAGGAATAATAAGGTAACGACTAGAAGCTTATTAACCCAATTACCCCTGAATTGAGAGATTATTTGTTTTATATAGGGAAATGGATATCTTTGAATAATAGGTTTGCGTAGTTTCTAGTTAGGGCTCATATCTAAACTTCCATGATCTAATCATTGATATCTATATTAGTTATTGCTTAGAAGAGTCTTGACAAACCTTTTTGAATTTGGGATTCTTGACAGTGTGTGTTGATTTGGTTCGTGGTGCAAAGGACAAAAAACTTTGGAGTTATGCTAAACCCCCCATTACAATTCACTTACTTCAGGAAGGGTTATCTGAGTGATCAATCTGTTAGGACTCAGGGGTAATTAAGTAATTTACTGCTTTTATTGTTATGATGCTTAAGTAGTAGTGGTGCAGGGGGTGGGGAGATTATAATTTTTCTGTTATTTAGGATTTCATCCTCTAGGAGATTATTGGTTTTTTGAAGTGCCAATTACTATCAATACAATCATTTGTTAGAGTTTCTACAATCTTTACGAGCCATAATTAAAATCCTGAGAAAGAAGAGATTTGAATTTTTTTTATATGTTCCCTAGCTATAAAATGGTTGAAAATTGAAATTAATGTATTTAATGATAATGACAATGATAATCTAAAATATTATTTTGATTTGCTTTTCAGAAAAGTAAAGTAAACAAGAAAAAAGCAAACACACAAAGGAGCATGGTTTGTGTTTACTTGACTTTTGAAGTATTTTTATCCATGATTATTAAAGGTGGTGATAATTTTGGTTGAAATTTTGAATCTTATATTATGATTAGATTTGATGAATGGCATAGATAAAAGCATATGTGGAGTTTTGATAGGTTCTACTATGAGGGTGTCATATAGGAAGATGGATCATTTTTGTGTATCTTTTGCCACCACTAATATGGGATCTACAATGTTGGCCATGGATTTGGTAAAAGAAACAAAATTTATTTATCATCTTAATCAATTTAATAGTTATATGTGACTTATTACATGGAGATTTCAGGTATGGATGGGCCCAAACTACTCTATGATTTTGGAAAAACACTAAAACACTAAAACGAAGAAAAGGGATTATATGCTTAAAACCAAGTCAAAACATAAATTAAATATGTGGATTTTTTTTATCTAGAACTAATATTATTTAATTATATTGGTATATGTTCTCAACAATAGATCTATATAAGTATATAACAATATATGCTTATTAACTTAGAAAAATATTATTTTATCTTATTCTCATTTGTATAAAAATTTTTTATGAAGTACATAATTAGTTAATTGTTGAATCTTATCTTACCTATAAAGTTTTTTTTTTCTTTTTTTTGATATTTTTTGATAACTTGAACTAGATTAAATAATAAAGAATAAATGAAAAATTATGAGGGTTAAAATTTTGACTACTATTTCTTTTAAATTAACTAATCATTCATGGCTGTATGTTTTGCGGTTTGAAATGAAATACAAAGTTAAATATTGTTTTCAAGTTGGTTTAAGCTATAATGATAAATTGAATCAATAATTGTAAATTCACTAAATGTATTTATTTATTCTTAGATATTTTTAATTGAAAAATCTATCTTGTAGTAGTAATATGTTCAAAATACAAAGCAATTTACATTGATATAATTTGACTGACTAAATAAAACAATAATCAATTTAATATCATTTTGAAAATATTTATCTAATGTAATTTGATTAAAATAATCTTATTAGACAACAAAATAGGGCTTTTGAATAAAAGATGGATATTTTAACATTGATGTTTGGATTATTTGCAGTAAAAGTGAGATTTTTTACAACAAATTTGGGATTACTTGACATCCAAAGTGAGATTTTCTCATAAAACATGGTCTTTTAATTACTAAATTGGAGTTTTCTTTACATCAAAATTGGGTTTTTGAAAATCTAACTAATTATAACATTCTAATTTAGTTTTGTTTTAACTAACCAGTTATTACCTTGCATTTCCATTTTTTTAAACTAACCAGTTATAACATTGCATTTTGAACTTAATAAAAAATAAAAAACTAACCAACTAGGAAGGGTAATGTTATAAAATAAAGTTGGAGCTGTAGGGGTTGAATTTGTTTAGATCTAAGCAGTTGTCTAAGCTTATCAAATGCTACTATTTGATCGATCAAGAGTTGTTGTCGAGTTTATTAGAAGTTGTTGTTTTAAAATAAACAACTTTAACTTTATATGAATGATATAACTATAAAATTGTTGTTAAAATTATATAGACAATGAGATTATATAAATAATGAATGATAATTTATTTTAGTAAAAAAATGAAAGTGCTTTGCTTTTTAATGCATTTAGCCCATAGTTGGTGATTTATGGACTTACAATGGCCTTCAAAGTACACCTCCAATGTGAAGTTTGTGCTTAACGATATCAGAAAATGAATTCTCATGAAGGCATTTTTTCAACTTTATCAATTTTTAATTGTTTTTTCTCTATTATGAATATATGTTCAAAAGTATGTTTTTTTCTTTTATGTGAAGTGTATGGCTATTTTGTCTTTTATGTCAAGCATATTCTGTGAGCTTAATCAGTTAGGTGTGCTTCTTCTAACATTGGTTATTGTAACTTCTGATCACAAAGATCTGACTTATCAACTGTAGGAAACAAAGTTGATAAGTCTCTTTTCAATTTCGTTGTATATGGTCACACCTCCAAAGGGAATAGCAACATCGAAAAGGCTAGGCCCATATAACCTTTGTATCAGCACCAGGGGCAAAAACGTCGTAAATTGAAAAGAAACAGGAAGGCTGGGAAGTACATGGAAAATCTACAAAACTCTGAATCCAGCACCAAAAGATAATATCCATATAGAGGAAAACCTCATAGCACGTAAGGAACAGTCCCAAGGGTAAAACGGTCTAATCTCTGAACATGCAAGCTGTTTGAAGGGAACCCACACGTGATTCTCAAATGGCCCTTAAGAAGTTTTGAATTTTGAGTTTTGTAATTTTGTTGATGGTATACTTATAGTTGTAATAATTTGATAATCCATCTCTTGAAATATCTACCTTAACAATTAATGTTGTTGTGACATGATCACTCCTGATCTTGCATAATGAAGATCCAATCATATCTTATAGTACATTGTTACTCTCATTGATAGGTTACTGTGCAAATATGATGGATAGGCTCTTGGTTCACCCTTTCATGGTTAATGGCAATGTGGCTTCAAGGCGTAGAAGTTTGTACTCTGAAAAGTTACTTATTGTTTATGGCAGGAATGAGGTTTCTATATACTTTTCATATCTTACATATCTTATATAGGAATGTACCATAAGGGGGCATGTGCTTGAATGCATATGGACTTTTAGAGTTTTGTGGATATGGATTTTTAGAGTTTTGTGGATATTAAAGAAAATTTCAAGTTTGATACTCTAGTAAAAAACAAAAATCTTGGCCTTTAATGTATTGGCCAACATAATCACATCCGAAAATTTTATGCTAATACATTGTATTTCCAAGGAATGATTATGATTTATGCATTGTTTTTAGCACCATCAACCTTGCAGATATTAGTGGTTTAGTTTTTATTTTTTTTCACCTCTGCACATAATTTAATATTAGCAATGGAATATTTTAAATTTACTCTATTATTTTTGTTTAAGTGGTTCAAAGAATGGTAAATATCAAAGAAAACATGGGAAAATGGAAGAAAACTTAAAATTTATATGTTTCCTCTTTATCCATCTAATTATGATGTGCATACATACATTATTGATATAGATTTAACCGTAATAACATTTTTCCATTCATTTTTTGTAATTTGGAATATGTCATTTTCCATGTCATTTTCAGGTCTACGTTTATTAAGTTTTTTATAAAAAAAAAAATATTTCGAAATGGAAGTATCGATAGAAATGTAGAAGGTTTTTTTTGTATGAAGTTTTTTTTTTTGCATTTAAATTTAGTAGTTGTTTCACTTTCACCACAATGTTATAACTTATTTATCTTACATATAATGTTGATTTTCCTATTTTCCTTATTTTATTTTATATTTATATAAAATTTGATGAAGAGTATGTCCTGTTTTTCATTCATAATGTTGAAATGTGTTTGTATCATAGAAGTATAGAAGATGTTAATATGTAAGAAGGTTTGATGTGATTTACAAATGTATATGAATGATTTCTTATGTTTTATTTATTGTTGTAGAGTTTTGCACATTCCTCCTGATTGTCAATGTTTTATTTGTTGCTAATCTTTTACCTATACTATAAAATCATAACATTTGTTTACCTATAACAACAATTTACTTACCAAATTCATGCAGGTAATAACGAAGTTTATCTCCTATATTGGAAGATTTGGTAAAGTAAGTTGCTATTCTTTGCAATTTGCACAAAAAAGATGCACTGAAAAGCCCATTTAATGATCTTCATGGACAATGTATGTATTTTTGAGTAAAAAAGACTTTTTGTTACTTATCTAAATATTTTTAGTAAATATGTTAGAAACTACATTCATTTGATAAAAATAAAATCGATCTATTTTTTATTTAAATCCGACAACCCGACCAACGGGCAGGTATAACACTAGTTTTTAAGGACCGTCCCACATATTCGGCAATCACGGAGCCTCCTTTTCTTCAAACAACACACATTTTCTTTATTATTCCAACAAAATCTATCACAACAAATCAATCCACCACAAGTGAATTTATTAACCCCCAAGCCTCTTTTTTCAAGCTATAAGCGTTCACTACAAGAAAAGTTCTTTTTAGTGACCACCAAAAATTTGGTCACTAATATGATCATTTAGTGACCATATATTAAGTCGTTACTGAAATTTGTTAATGCTGCAAGTTTAGTGACCAATTCTTTAATAGTCGTCACTCAGTGGTCACTAACCGTAAAAAAAAATTATATATTTAATTTCATAATAAATATTAGTGACTAAAAATAGTGGTCACTGATTTGACCCCTAATGACCACAAATAGCTGTCACTACATCAAAGACTTATTGACCAAAAATAATGGTCATTTAATGTTATTTGTTTAGACCGACACATTGTGACTACTTAATAGGTGGTCACTGAATAAATTTATGACCAAAAAAAAGTGGTCGCTCGGTAAAAAAAAAAATATGACCATCAAACAGTGGTCATTAAACCAAAGAGAAGTTAGTTACGCAAATTATCATTTGGGATAAATTTAATAACATTTCAATGGATAATTTATTAACTTAAATTACAACAATGCCCTTATATTGAACGGAAGAGAAGTCTCATCTCCATTACGCACAATCCTCGCCTCCCTTTCTTCTATCCACAATCTGCATCGACCACCGACTCCATCGTTACCTTGACTTCCGTCTGTCGACTAGACCTGGCAATGGGGCGGGTTTGGAGCGAATCGACCTTGATCCAAACCCTTTTAACAAATTTCAAAATCCGATCCAAACCCGCTCCGTAACCCGCAGGGTTTTGAATAATTAAACCCATACCCTTATCCACCGAATCAGCAGATATCCAAACCCGCCCCGTAACCCGTACGTTTTTTGAATAATAAAACACATTTTACTTAAATCATAAAATCACATTTATTAAATAAAACTAAGTTTTGATTTAGAAAACACATTATGTACTCGAGGACTTTCTATTGGAATTAAAATAATTATTTTAGTTACTTCTTATTGGTTTTTGACCGTCGATTGCATTGATAGAGAATAGAAATTACAAACTTTCTTCCGGTTGATAAATAACCTTATTGATTTATAAATGAAATTGGTGATTACATGATGAAATATAAATGAAATGAAATCATGAATCTTGGGAGAAGAGTAGAAGACTGGAAGTCTAGAAGTTGAGTCCTTGACTCCTATGTAAAAATAATTTAGTCTTTGGCCTTTTATCTTTGGATTTCTGATTGGAATTTAATGTAAACTTTATGCAATATAAAATATAAATTTATATTTCTAAAGTTTATATGGGGCGGGTTATAAACGGAGCGGATCGGTGCTGATCCATACCCGACCCTTTTAATAAAAGGGTTAGCGGGTACGGGTCGTCAACGGGTAAACGGATCAAAAACTATGCTCCAAACCCATATAATTTTTAAGGGTTTGGATCGGATCAGGGTCAAAACCCGCTCCATTGCCAGGCCTACTGTCGACGCTGCTCCAACCCGTGTATGGATACCAACACAAGCTTCTAATACTTACAATTTCATCTTTGCTTCGATTTTAGGTATGTTTCTCAATGCTCATCTACTTCGCATGACGATCACTCTTCCAGAAATAATCAATCAGTTGAATTTTTAATTTTTAATATAGAACATCAAATTGATGTTAAGTTTAGGTGGATTTTGCTATTGTTGGATCATTACTGGTTCTGTTATAGGTTAATTTCTCTAATCTTAATAACTTCAATTTTATGAGCACCAAGTGTTCGATGAAATTCCACAATGAAATGTTAATGGTACAACTCCAGTTCGAACCAAATACCCTTGTAGTAGCCAAGACCTCTGTTTCCGATTTGCATGCATACTTTTGGTTTCAAACTCCGTAGGACATTATATTCTATCAATCTCTTTTTTTAAATACCAAAATGTGCATAGTTTTAACGCAGGTTGTTGAAATGTTGTGGTTTGGGAAACTATTCAAATGGAGTGAGTGGCGGTATTGTGCATGGTGGCAGAGGGGGTACTGAACTGTATCATGGAAGGCTGAGTGAAGGTAGTACAACATATGCCAAACCAGCTCTTTCCCTCTTTATCTATTACTGGAGGCCATGGTGTCCTTGTTGGTGGTGGTTCATTTCCACTGGTCCAAAATTGGCACAACAGATGACTATGTTCCTCTTGCAATGATAAATACTACTAACAACACTTGGTAGGCTTCCTATTCTTAAAACTTTTTACTTATTCCACACTACAACTTATCAATTTGTAGCTTCTAAGTTATTCACCAAGTGTTTACACTCCACACCATACTACACTTATATAAGGAAAGAAATAACATCTTACTTTCATTTGGTCCTTTGGAAAAAGCTAGCCATATATAGCAACATCATTCAAATAAAAAGCAATTTTCATTGCTACAATAGGATTATTTTTTCGAAGTAACATGTCTTGATAAGAAAATAAAATGGAAGTCCAATATTATAATTTGGTAATCTTTTTGAAGAACAAAGCCTCAATAAGTGAAAAATAATGTTGTAAGTTGCTATTTCTTCATTTCTTGCATATATATATATATATATATATATATATAATTAACTGAATCCTAATTTGTATTTACTATAGGAGTGGTGAAGGGAATGGAGAGGCTCTCCCTAGGGAGGATGGTACAGCAACAAAAGGATTTTATGGTACATTCGGCAAGATATATTTGGTAATATTGTGATTTACCTCCTTGTGTTTACCCTTTTAAGTAGGTTCTGATTCTTTATTTATGTGTACATTTGCAGGAATGTCCAGTTGGCATTTTTAAAGATGTGGAAGAAACTAATGATCAAATTATTATTTGACACATATTCATGTAATGCCTTGAGGGAATGAGACTGCTTCTGAGGTATTTTTGTAGAAATTTAGTATTACACAATTTCAAGATTAATATTTTTTATGGAATAAAAAGTGTTTTTTATTTTGTATTTAAATTTAAATTTCACTTTTAAAGATGTGCAAGAAACTAATGAGCATGTGAAGATTGATGGGACACATGAAAGTGAAACTAAGGATATAGTGGGAATGACTGAAGAAATAGTTTTGGATGTGCCATCAGAAATGACTTATTTGCCCCTTACTCGTCAACCACTTGATAAGGATGATGATAATACTAGCATTAGAGTGACTGAACCTATCAAAACGTTTTCTCCCAAGGTAAATCTTTCTAAACATTGTTTACTACTTTACTTTCTTGAATGTCCTTTTCATATATTTTCCATGCTTCAAAAGCTTGATTTATGACTGGTTTTAGGTAAAGCATGCATCAGAAAAGAAACTTACAAGGGCAACACTACTTAAGCAAACATTTATCGGTTTCCAAAACACGCGTCTAATGAAGCATCCAAAGGTTCAATGAAACCTAGAACAAGTGGAAAGAAAGGTTTAGTAATGAAAACAAGAAAAGAAGTCACCAAAATCTTCTAAATTTTCATTTTACAACAATATATAACCATGTTTATTTATTGGCTTTTAACATTGTGAAGGTTAAAGATCTGAAAAAGAATTCAAAGCTCAATCTTCATTATTAAAGTAGTCTCTTCCCTACTGTTAACAGGTTAGTAAAAGTGTGAAACTGCAAAAGTTTTTTTTTTATTATAAATGTGGAATCTAAACTCCAATTTTCTAAAATCTTTTATGAACTTATTTTGTTCTAGGCCAAAACAGACAATTAGTTCAAGCAAATCACTCGGAGTTGATTGTAATTTTTTTTACGACTATGTGTGTGCTACATGGTATGTGATGGAAACAGGGGTGTGAAATTTTAATGAGAAGTAGTCAGGCATGTTAAATTTGTGTTAAGTCAAGAGCTGCAATTTTCATGGTATGAAGTGAAAAAAAGATTTTAATATGTCAAATTTATGGAGGAAACAAAGGACTCAAAGGTAGTCTTTTACAAATTCAAGTTATTTTACTTTATTTACAAACCATTTCTCTTTTTGAGGAACACAAACTTCGTTTACAATAACTGAATGTATTTTTAATGTTAGGAACAAAACTTTTGGTACTTAGGTTTTCTACATGGTAAGAAATGGCAACGTGTTTTCATTTTTGTTTCATATACAGGCATCATACTTTAAAAATGCACAATTATAGCATTGTACTTTCAATTTTATCTTTACTAAGACCTTATACCTTCAAATTACCGCATAAACATGCTTTGTATTTGGATGACATTGTTATAAATTGGTATATTTCATTAACGTAGTATGAAAGTTCATTGTTATTTCTTGCATTTAACCATTTCTAATATCATTCTTGCAGATTGTTGGATAGTCGAATATTTTGCCAGTTTAAGAGAGTTTACACGAGATGCTTCAGTCTCACGGGTTAGTGAGATCCTTATTTACTTTTTAGTTAATAATTTTTTTTCTTCTATTTCAATTTTCCAATTCTATTACAACATTATAAATCCTGTAAATACCAATGCACTTTCATTATTTGCTTATTATAACATCATACTTTCATTTTTTTTTCTATTAGAACTCAGCAATGAGTAGCAGGCCACCAACAGGTCCAGCACTGCCAACTCCAATAATCATTTTTGTTTTTAGATATTGTAGGTTTATTTAAATTTGAGAATAGTTTTTGTTTTATCTTTATAAATGAATCATAGTATATTTTACCATTGACTACTTACTTAAATGGGTTAAATACAAAAAATAGTAACAAAAACCAGTGACGACTTTTTATGGTCACTAATTGAATAGCAAAGTGACGACTTTGTATGGTCACAAATTAACATGGTGACAACCTTTTACGGTCACTAATTGTATAAATCAGTGACAACTTTTTATGGTCACTAGTAGAATAACCTAGTGAGAACTTTTTACGGTCACTAATTGTATAAATCAGTGACAACTTTTTATGGTCACTAGTAGAATAACCTAGTGACAACTTTCTATGGTCACAAATGGAACAAAATAGTGACGAATTTCATTGATTAGTGACAACATTTAGTGACCAAATGGGTCGTCATTGATTTAGTGACCAAGTCATTTTAGTCACTATTTAGTGACTACTTATATATTTTCGTCACTAAATTGGTTTTGTGACGGACCTATAGTGACGAAAAGTGACGACCAGAATTTTGGTCACTAAATCGTTTAGTGATGACTACTTCTATTGTTAGTGACCGGTTTGTTTTCGTCACTAATTAACATTTTTTTTTGTAGTGGTTGATCATAGTTGCCTAAAAATCCATTAGAAAATTGCAGTGCTAATATTTTACTAACCCATTTAGAAGCAGTTGAGGGGAATATGCATCATTTCACCTATCAGAATAGCTACATAAAAGAGTAGACATCAAAGGGTAATTTTGATATTATGTCCAGTTTACAATTATGGAATCATGAATTAATTTCACAAACAAAGCATATAAACTGGGAATATGTCAGAAACATAATGCCATTCAAGAAATGTATAACAACAAAATACAACCACTTTTGACATTTTCGGGTTTATATATAGTTATGGTGTAAACAAAGCATATAATAAAAGTAATGTACTTTTGCACATCTCAAAGACTACACATTATCAATAAACATAATCCAAAATAGGCATGAAAAAAACTAAAAAGGAGAATAAAATGTTATAAAATGGAAAATCATAATTACCAGAAGTCTATTCTTTTGATATCTTCACCATCATTTGAATTTGAGCAAGATAGAAGTTGGTCCAATTTTTAATTGCCAAAACAATGGCCAACATTATTACACACATAAATAAGCAAGTTCCAGTTTTCACATTATGACCTAAAGTAAACAAAAAAAAATACAATTATTGTACGGGCGTTCCCCAACTACAACCAATTATTGCAATCTGTTAAATATGAAAACTGATGCAAACCTAATTCAGTCTAGTTATCAAGCATCGAGTAGAAGAACAATAGCAACCAAAAATAGGTACCTGAAGTGAAAAATGGAACCACAAATTGCAATTCACCATGTGAGATCAACCCAAGCAAAGGAGAATGAAAACAATACCTAATTGAAAATTAACTATGTTGCTATTAATGGTAAAAGTTTAAGCAACATTTTCATTATCAGTAAAAGTGTAAGAACATCAGGAGATAGACCTCAAAGTGACCTAAGTAAAATGGTCTCTTATCTTTGGGTAGTCCTGAGGCACAACTCATGACACCTCTTCCTATTTTACAGTTTCATTTCTTCCGATTGAGCTTGTACCAGACCAAACTTCTCATTAACCTGCAAATCACATTTAATATGTGACGCTAAATGGGCAGGAACCTAACAGGGAGACCGAGAACAGTGTGATCGAGCAAAGGACTTAGCAAACTGCAAATATTCTTGCTAAACATGGATCCATATAAAGTTTTGTGATTAAACTATACATCTTTGAATACAAAGTTGTTTTTATCCATATGGGTAAGGAAGATCGCTACATATTTCCCAACTATGGATAGCTGAAAACCAACATCCCTAGAAATATAATACAAACAGTGGAGCACTTAACAAATATATTGACTATTTATTGATCAGATCGACCATCAATTTAGGTGGAAGAAATGATTTCATTATATAACCACAAGAAGCAATTTCACCTTTAAAACAAATTAAAGGTATCAATATTTTGAAATAAACCACAAGCACATTAGATAGTAGGTTCAAGCAAACATGTGTGAGCATGTACAGTGAATGCAACGATACCGGATGGTGAACCCTTGAATACAGTTAATCACACAAATAATTTGAAAAATAAAATAAAACGCATAACTCATGTGTGAATGAAGATCAACAAAGCACACTAACCACTAATCTATATCTAAATTAGACATTCAAAACACATTGATTCATGATTCTCAAACTTTACCTGATAACTATCACCACCAACACAGCTAGAAGATGTCAAACGAGGAAAAAACTAAAAATCATTGAAAAGAGAAGAAGAAAAATCAAAAGGAAAACTAAGCATCCATGATTGTATAACTTATTGATGTAGAAAGCTCCAAACGTTTCTCCTCAAAACTTAGTCATGTGATGCCTTTCTTCATAATACCTGGTCATATCGTTTTCTTTAATTGCAAGTACAGGGAAATCATATAAAATCAAACGAACACCAAAAGAAAGAGAAAATCAAAGGGAAATCAAAATGAATAAAAAAAATCGATGGAAATAATGCGATTATACTTACATATAATACCTGGATGTGTTATACGGATCAGAAATAGAGTAAAAAAACAACAAATGTGAACCTGAAGTTGTAAAGAGTTCATCAAATATGAAATAAAAAGAAAAAACACATAAATGTTCTTGTAACCACCACCACATGAAGTTATTTACCCTAGGTAATTAACATCAAAGTAGAAGTAGTGGTGGCGGCAACTAGGTGTAGCGTAGATATGGTTGCATGATTGTTGTGGCAGTCAATGTAGGGTAGAGGTGAGATAGGAGAGCGTAATCTGGTTCAGATCTTGAGTGGAGATGGGAGAATGAGGAGGGTTATATAAATGGGGGAAAAAGAGTAATAATCACTAGGCGGAAGAAAAGGAACATAGTTGAGGAGGTTGTTAAATGGACAGGGAACAGTGTCAATGTATCCCGCCTTCTTATCTTGACTTTTTCAGCCATTGACCGGTAGTAATTTTTAATGCATAAAATGATTGTAAATATACATTAAATGCTTCTACGACTTAAAATTCAGCGTTTGACTTGTATATATATATATATATATATATATATATATATATATATATATATATATATATATATATATATATATATAGGGGTAAGATCCGTTGAGAACTCATAGTTTTCCGAAAACCTGAGAACTAAAAGTGGAGCGTTAGATCAAAATTAACTTATTACAGGCATGATCGTCATCTTACCGATCTCATTTAATGTTTAATTTTTTTTTTATTATTGGAAATATTAATAAAACGTTTTAAAAAATTAACATAATAAATAAAATTTCGGAATTTTTTTTTAAAAATGAAGATTTTTTTATTTTTCAGAAAACATGAATTTTTAAATAAAAGTGAAAAAAAAAATTAAAACTGCAACTTTTGTTAAAAAAAACTGCATTTTTTCAAAAAAAACTGCAATTTTTTTCAAAAAAACTGCAATTTTTCAAAAGAACTGCAATTTTTTTCAAAAAAACTGCAATTTTTCAAAAGAACTGCATTATTCAAAAAAAAATAAAACTACAATTTCTTTAGAAAAAAAAACTGCATTCTTTTTAAAAAATCTGCATTTTTTTTAAGACAACATTTTAAAAAAAAATGCAATTATTTAAAAAAACAGTAGTTTAAAAAACAAATCTGCAATTTTTTAAAAAAATTGCATTTTTTTAAAATCAATAAATTAAAAAAAAGAAAGTTGAATATTTAAAATTAAAAAAAAAAAAAAAAAAAAAAAACCTCTAATTTTTATAACAAAAGAAAATCAACGTCTTAGGTGCATATATGCATATTTCCTACACTATAATATTCGTAAGTAAGTCATAAAAAATCTCATTTTTATTAATCAATTTATAAACATAATACTACAAGTATTTTATTCAACACAAAATAAAATATAAAAAAAAAACGACAAAGATTCATAGTGCTATCATTTCTTCATATCAAGATTTCCGTATTTTCTTCAAATTTTCACTCACCTCTTCAATATTTTCCACAAATTCTTTAAAATCTACAAGAAAATTAAGAAAAAATTGATTAATACAAGAACACTCACAAAAATGCACATGCATATATCATGTAAGATTCACATGTGATTGGTATGTGAATTACATATGAATCACATGTAATTCATATGTGAATTACATGCTAGTTACATGTGAATCACATGTAAGTTATATGTGATTCACTTGTGATTTACATGTGAATCACATGTAATTCATATGTGATTCACTTGTGATTTAGATGTGAATCAGAAATAAATCATATGTGAATTACATGTGAATCACATGTACTTCATATGTTAATTACATGTTATTTACATGTGCATCACATGTAATTCTTATGTGATTCACTTGTGATCCACATGTGAATCACATGTAATTAATATGTGAATCATTTTTGATTCATATATAACTCATATGTGAATTACATTTGAATTACATGTGATTTACATGTGATTTACATGTGAATTACATGTGAATCATATGTTATTCATATGTGAATCACTTGTGATTTACTTGTGAATTACATCTGATTTACAAGTAAATATGCGATTTACATGTGAAATACATGTGATTCATATGTGAATTACATGTGATTTACAAGTGTGAAATACATGTGATTCATATGTGAATTACACGTGATTTACTTGTAAATCACATGTAATTCACATATGAATCACATGTGAATCAAATGTGATTAATATGTGATTTACATGTGAATCACATGTGATTTAGATGTGAATCAATTGTGATTAATATGTGATTTACATGTGAATCATATGTGAACCACAATCCAGTGTACCTATTATAACATACATACGCTAGTATTACAACAATGTCATGCATTAAAAAAAACAAAAAAAAAATCCAGCATATTTACATATAATACGTTGGTATTTGAATATACTAAATGTAATAAATTATATGTACTTGTGGCCTGAATAATTATAGCAATGTCATGCATTAAAAAAAACAAAATACCCTTATATATTTAAGAATTATTAGCAAGAAAGATGCAAGTATACCTATTATAACTGCCTTGTCTTCGACATCCATTGTTGTCTTCATGCCATAAAATAGGCAACAGTTTTATATCAAAGCTTTTAAAATCTGCAATAAATAATAATAATTACAATTACATGTTGTAACAACCGAAAAATTCCAGCCAATTTAAATTTTTCAAAAACAACCCGATTTCATTAAATTATCACAAAAAGGTTTTCAATACAATTAAATTAAAGTATTCCCAGAATCACATTACAACATAAACATGAGGAGCGGTACAATCACGCCTTCGCCTTGCCACGGTCTCCTGAAGAACCTGAAAAACATTAAACCACAACTGTAAGCCCGAAAGCTTAGTGAGATATCCCCAAAATACCAACCACATATACCATACACGCATAACATGCCATATCATATCCGATCACAGAACAGCCATGCATTTCGGGTCTACTGTGTGACTGGTCCGCCGCACCGGCCAACAGTCCACCTGGTCCTCCCTCCGAGTCTAGCCATATACATCGAGTCTACAGTGTGATTGGTCAGCCCGCACCGGGCCTTCAATCCACCTGGTCCACTCTCTAAGTCTACAGTATGACTGGTCCGCCCGCACCGGGCCTTCAGTCAGCCTGGTCCACTCTCCGAGCCTTGGCACGTCTGGTCCGTCCTCTTGGGGCCTATAGCCTATCCGGACCGCTTGCTAGGCCTTCGGGACAACCGGTCCGCTCTGGGTATCTTGGCCTACAGCACAAAGCAGGACCCACCTCAACCCAACTCCAGTCCAATCAACCATGTGCACATAAACATACAATCGTATATCAATTCATAGATCAAGCCGATCAAACAAATCACATAGCATATCACCATCCTAACCAGGATACCGACCTAACCGGTCACTAGCATAGCATCACCCTACATATCAGGATACCGACCTCAACCAGGTCTCTAACATACACCATCCTAACTACCAGGATGCAAACATATCAAAGCAATAACATAACAACAATACCCGGATCTCAATCCGATAAAGGGTCGGCCTTGGTGCCTTAGACCCTGTTGATATAGTGAGGATAACTCACCTCGCACTGCCGAAACTCTGAACTGAAGACGCAGATTCTCGAATCACCGACTCACCGAAAATTCCGAACTAGCCAACATAGCACAAATAAACATTAGGCCAAGCACAATACTCTTCTAAGGGTAAATTGACCATTTTACTCCTAACTCAATCCGGCCCAACACTAGGTAAGCTCCCAAGTCCACTAATGGCCCAAAGTCCAGAAGTCCAAAACAAAGCCCATTATTGGCCCAATTTACTAAATTGGGCCCACCTCACCAAAGGGCCTAAACTCATGATCCATAACAACCAATGGGCCCACAATACTCTAACCATAATGTCAAGTCACGGCCCAAAATCCAGTAGCCCAAATAACAGCCCAAACCCTAAGGCCCAAAATGAAAACCCAACAGTGGGAGTACACTGGGCGTACCCTCCTTGGTACGTTGGGCGTACAGGCAAATTCACAACAGGGGGTCGGGGCACTGAATCGCTATGCGGGGCATACTCACTTGTTACGCGGGACGTAACTTCGCTACTCATTAAGTCCCCATAACTTCTTAATGACTTAAGCTCTTAAGCCCAAACTTTAGATCCCTAGGCCAAACATGCCTAAGGTTCATAAAGTCTCAAACTTTATCACTTGGGACATCCATAAAGCTCTTAATCCAAGGTCTTAATCCATTAAGACCCACATATCTCACCCAAGAAACAACCACAACCCTTGGGACCTCATTTTTCTCACTCAAGACCTCTCCAAAGGTCTGAAAGGGCAGATAATCTCGGCCAAATCAAAACATGCATCAAGATGAGGACTTTTGGGACAAGAATGGTGTCAAAGCTTCACAACACATAGATCTACACAATATGAATGTCAAGCAAGAAGCTTTATATCAAATAGGCTCCAAAGGATGATGTCTTCCCAGATCTATAAGCTCCAACCGTTTCTCTCCTTCTTTGACAACTTCTCCTTTCTTCCTTTATGCTCTCCTTGCCAAAATAACCTTTTCAAGGCCAAACACACCCAACAATGGAGGTGGAACGGCTATCTAGGGTTTCTGAGGTTAAGGGAGAGCTTTTGGAGGCTAGGGTATGCACCATGTTCCTTATATAGTGGCTGACCCTAATTTTAGGGTTTTAGAACTCTGAGAGTACGTTGGGCGTACCTCTAGTACGTTGGGCGTACCTCTAGTACGCTGGGCGTACTCAACCTTGCACCCGCGTCCACTTCGCCTTACGCTGGGCGTACTCGGCGAGTCCCCAAATTTCATACTTGTCCCTCATTTTCCACTTTTCCCACAAGATGACCAAAATATCATTTCTATTAAATCCCGGGGACTCACAACTAGGTACTCTTAGGAACAGGGCGTTACAATTCTCCCCCACTTAAATTAGGCTTCGCCCTCGAAGCCTTCGGCACCTCTACTCCAAAACTTCTCCCGCCACGCACCACCTGGCATTAGCCAAACCAGGTTCCTCAAGACACAACCATCGAAACCCGAAACTCACTTTCTCCTTTCTAGCGCTGTCCTGACTACCGCCTCAAGCCGGCCACCGGCTTCACCCTCTAATAACCACACCTATCAGGCTCCACACTTATCAACCGAGTACCACTCCATGGCACTTCCTCGATCCTAATCACAGCAATCACTTGGCTCTTACGAGCTACATATAACCCTAAACCACCGGGGTCTTGATCCGAGTCCAACTCTATCCATCCCATGCTGACAGAATAACACATTCTTCAGCCTCAGAGCAACTCCCATGAGTTCTCCTCTTGCAATCGCATGCACATGCTGCACTAGCGCTAACACCCTCGGGTTAGGAAAACCCGTCACACTCACGACACCTCCAAACATCCCCCAGGATGAATCGCCACTACATACACAATTCCTTGATCAGAATCAAACTGGGAATCTAAGACCCCATCCCTGCACCCCTTCCGAGCATCTCGGCTCTACTCCTGCGGAATCCCTTCCGCGATCTCAGCAGACATCCATTCCGGATGTGATCCCATACCACTGCCGCAATCATGCTGCTCAATGACCATAATTGGACCACTCCAAACATAACTCTACGCTGCTGCTTTCACTTCCGTGAACTTACACTCCCTCTCGGCACCATATTCCTCTCTCTTTCCTTACCAAGAAAATCCAATTGGTTGCCTCATCACTACGACAAGTGCCATGGTGCTCGTCCAACGCTACACCACTCCCTTATAGCATAACCGCTATCCATGCAACACACATGCTCTGAATCTGCTCGCAAGGACTCTCGAGTCCATGCACCATCTCCACTAATCAAGATCAATACCCGGGGCTAGACCCTCTAATGCTAACACATCGCAACATACTCAATCCATTTCCTCAAACCGATCTAACAATACCTGCAGAGTCTTCAGCATGACTGGACCGCCTTACCAGGCCTTCAGCCAATCTGGACCACTCTCAGAACCTTCAGCCAATCTAGACCGCCCTCCAGGGCCTTCAGCCTGGCTGGACCGTTCTTCGAGCCTTCGGCCTGACTGGTACGCCTACCGGCCTTCAGTCTATCCGGACTGCTCAACTAGCATTCATCATTCCGAGTTATCTCTCTGGGAGATTCCTCCCATGCATACCGTTCTAGCCCTCTAGGGGTTCCGAACTCTATCTCCATCATACAAACTCAATCCCGGCCTGATACCAAGCCCTCCACAATCAAGTACCCTTGGTCTGTATCCTGCCCCGCATGCCTGCCACTTACTCATACCAGCCTACGCTCTTGGCTGACAGAATATAGTTGGATCCCAAACAGCTAAACAACCTCACATGCTCATCGATCTTCCAGAGAATCTTCCAATTCTCCCCCACTTATAGCACTGACTATCAATCACCGGTCGCCAACATCGACCTCCCTCAACAACCTTACACAACACAATCACTTACACACGAACTGCGTCCCTTAAGTGCAAACAACCTTCACAAAAACACATATCAACGCTGATCGACCCGAGCTCAAAAGAAACTCAATCTGCAACTAACCACTCCTCAGAATGCAGATGCTACCCATCCCTCAAATCAGACGCCAGATTTCCACTAATAACCCCCATGAATGATAACCAACAAAATTCCCAACACTAACCCATAACCAAACCATAACCCTCAAAGAACAACGAATACTGCACCGAAAACCACACAATGAGACTAGCAGATAAACAATACTCCACAATAACCATAAGATAAACAAGACATCAAGAAAGAAACATACTCGCAGCTGCATTCGGCACTGCTCTGACCTCCTCTGCTGCAAGCTGAAAAGCACGACCCTGAGCCCTTGGGGGCTCCACTCCACCCTGACCTCCACCTGTGATCCTCAAAGTGGCCGGTGCTGGAGCCTGCACCGGTCCTGCAACAAGCTGTGGACAGTTGACCCTAAAATTTCTAACCTGATGACAATGATAACAAATCCTCAAATCCCGAACTGGCGCTGACTGCCGACAATCCCTCGCATAGTGCCCCTCCTTTCCGCACTTGCGGCATGCACCACCGGACCTACAAACTCCGGTGTGACCCTTCCCACACTTCCCACAAGCGTGGCTGCTCTGATCTCCCACCCTAGAATCAACGGTCTTGGACCGTTTCGGCGCTGGTTGCGACTGCACCGGAGCCTGCCTCAGCTCACGCAATTGCAACTCAATCTCCAACTCACGCCGCCTAGCGGCCTCCTGCAACTCCAACAAAGTCTCGCACCTCTGCGTAGACACAAACTGTCTGATATCTCTCTTGACCATACTCAGATATCGGGCCATCTGAGCCTGCTCCGAAGCGAACTCAGGGCAAAACATCGCCCTCTCAGTGAACATCCTGGTGATCTCAGTCACCGACTCCGATCCCTGCTTTAGCTCCAGGAACTCCTGAGCCAATCTCTCTTTCTCAACCCGCGGAACATAACGAGTGCTGAACATCTCTCTGAACTGATCCCATGAAACCGCAGCCCTCTGCGCATCCGAATATGACCCCATGGTCAATCTCCACCAATCCTTCGCCCCGAGCCTCAACAGGTTCAGAGCACACCGCACCCGCTGATCGGCAGGGCATGAACACGTGAAGAAACACCCCTCCACGTCCGATAACCATCTCATAGCAACAATTGAGTCCTGAACTCCATCAAAGGTGGGAGGCTTCGTATTATCGAAATCCCGATACTGAAAACCCCGACCAGCTCCTCCCCCTGCCGCTGGTACAGCCGTTGTAGCCGCCGCGGCAGCCGTCTCTGTGAGAGCTGCATAGCGCTCATCAAAATACTCAACCATGTCGGTCTTGATCGACCCAAACAGTTTCGGCAACTCAGCCCGGAACAATGCAGCAATCTCATCACGCGGGATCTCACGAATCCTCGCATCCAGCTCGCACGTGCTCATCTGACCAATAACCTCCGGCGGTACTGACCTGCCCGGAACTCCCTCTCCTGCTCCCGATCCTGACCCGGATCCACTCCCAGCATGCCTCGAAATCTCCATACTGAAATACACCACAAAATCTCAGATTCTTCCCACTATCCCGGGAACCAACTCTCAATCCAACCCTAGAGGTCATGGTTTCCTTGATACGCGTATGGGTCCTGTGCTTTCAGTAGTACGGGCCCATACTGCCTTCCACACCTACCCATATTTGTATGAAGTACTACCACAACACCCTAGTGAAAACATACATAACAAACGCTCAACCCTCACTACTAGAGGAACACTAGAAATCTCCCACAAGGAAACCCTAGGCTAACAGGCATCATAAATCAGGCAACTTTATCATGAAATCCTGAAGATCCCTAGCCTAGCACTAGCATGCTGTTCTATAAAAGCTCAAAAACAAATATCATGTATGGTATTTTGGGGTTACTTACTGGCTCCGATTGATCGTACCTCCACGTCCTCCTTTACTCATTTTGAAAACCATTTTAAATACTCTTTTGAAAACCCTCCTCGATTTGAGACTGGAGTCACACGAGTGATCCTCCAATTCACTCAAACCAAGGCTCTGATACCAACTTGTAACAACCGAAAAATTCCATCCAATTTAAATTTTTCAAAAACAACCCAATTTCATTAAATTATCAAAAAAAGGTTTTCAATACAATTAAATTAAAGTATTCCGAGAATCACATCACAACATAAACATGAGGAGCGGTACGATCACGCCTTCGCCTTGCCACGGTCTCCTGAAGAACCTGAAAAACATTAAACCACAACTGTAAGCCCGAAAGCTTAGTGAGATATCCCCAAAATACCAACCACATATACCATACACGCATTGTAACATCCCGAAATAGCAAGAGTAGAGTTGAAGGGCTAAAAGTGTTAATTGGGAAAGAGTGACTCGGCGAGTCCATGGATGGACTCGGCGAGTAGAGTCGCGACTTGGTCGCGTGTTAAGTAGCCGACTCGGCGAGTCAATGAGATGGACTCGGCGAGTAGGCGCTGAGTGGAGAAAACCCTAATTCTCGGGGTTGAGCCCTATATAAAGAGCATTATGTTCCCTCCCCAGCCTCTTTATCCCCCCCCCCCCCCCCCCCCCCCTTGAGTCCCAGAAACCCTAAATCGCGGAGAAGCACCATTGTTGAGTGGATTGGAGCTTGGAGAAGTATTTGTTGAAGAAAGTTTGAGAGTTTGAAGGTGTGGAACAAGGGGCTTTGCTTGGATTCGAGTTTCCTTGCAGTTGGGGCGTTCTTTTGAGGTAATATCTCGTTCTTAGGCTGTTGTTATCTTGTTTCTTCATTTTGGGGTTTGAGGGAAGCTTATCTTGGGATATTTTGGAGTCTAGAGGTTAGATCTGAGGTTGCTACCTCAGATCTGGAATGGAGAAGAGTTGGAATGCATGAAAGTCCCTGTGATGAGTGTTGGATGAAGCTATCTTGTCCCAAACCTTAGCCCTAATGTGCAAAATGCATAGATCTCTTTGGATTCACGTAAAGTTTGCCACTTTACGTGATGGATGAGTTGTAGGAGGCTAGATCTATGTTTTGGAGCAATTGCATGGCCTGGAATGCTTCTGAATGGATTCAGAGCGGTGGTAATCGGTGAGTCACATGGGTGTACTCGACGAGTTGCTTGAAGATGAGCTGGAACTCGACGAGTTGGAAGAACAACTCGGCGAGTCGGATGAAGATGGCCTGGAACTCGGCGAGTTGTATGAACAACTCGGCGAGTAGGTTGAAGATAGCCTTAGACTCCGCGAGTCTGTTCTTGGACTCGGCGAGTCTTGTCGAAGAGTCCTGATATTCTCTGGTTGAGTCGAGAATCGGTGAGTCAAGGGATGACTCGGTGAGTTGTGTGCGAGTGGACTCTGAGTTGTTGGACTCGGCGAGTCTCGGGGTGACTCGGCGAGTTAGGTCGCGGATTGAGTAAAGTTCTGAGTATGGGAACTCGGCGAGTCATAGGGTTGACTCGGCGAGTAGAGTCAGTCAGGGGTTGACTTTGACCTTGTCTTGGGCCAAGGGTTGACCAGTGGTTTCCAGGGGTATTTCAGTAATTGTTGATTATTGTTTTGAGTTTAGTGCATTGGTGGTTGACCAGTGGTGGAGATCGTATCAGTGATCAGAGCAGCTTGGGTTATCTGTTCAGTCGGCAGTTTCGAGGTGAGTTATCCTCACTATATCAACGGGGTCTAAGGCACCAAGGCCGGCCCTTATCGGATTGAGATCCGGGTAGTTGTTTCTATGTTATTGTTATGTTGTTGTTGTGATATGTTTGCATCCTGAGAGTTAGGATGGTATATGTTAGAGGCCTGATTGAGATCGGTATCCTGAGAGATAGGGAGGCGCTATGCTAGTGACCTGTTAGGTCGGTATCCTGGTTAGGATGATGATATGTTATGTGATCTGTTTGATCTGCTTGTGGACTGTGATTTGCTTTATGATTGTATGTATATATGTGCACATGGTTGTTTGGACTGGAGTTGGGTTGAGGCGGGTCCTGTTGTGTGCAGTAGGCCAAGATACCCAGGGCGGACCGGTTGTCCCGTAGGCCCAGCGAGCGGTCCGGATAGGCTGTAGGCCCAAAAGGGCGGACCAGACATGCCGAAGGCTTGGAGAGTGGACCAGACAGACTGAAGGCCCTGTGCGGGCGGACCATTCATACTGTAGACTCAGAGAGTGGACCAGGTGGATTGAAGGCCCGGGAACGGGCGGACCAATCACACTGCAGACTCGATGCATGTGGATAGACTCGGAGAGTGGACCAGACAGACTAAAGGCCCGGTGCGGGCGGACCAGTCATACAGTAGACCCGGAGTGCATGGCTGTTCTGTGATCAAATATGTTATGGCATGTTATGCGTGTATGGTATATGTGGTTGGTATTTTGGGGATATCTCACTAAGCTTTCGGGCTTACAGTTGCGGTTTTATGTTTTTCAGGTTCTTCAGGTGATCGTGGCAAGGCGAAGGCGTGATCGTACCGCTCCTCATGATTTTGTAGTGTTGTGATTCTGGGAACATGTTAAATGTTTTGTACTGAAAACCTTTTTGTAAAGATTTTATGGAATCGAGATGTTTTTGAAAAATTTAAAATTGGTTGTATTTTTCGGTTGTGACACGCATAACATGCCATATCATATCTTATCACAGAACAGCCATGCATTTCGGGTCTACTGTGTGGCTGGTCCGCTGCACCGGCCAACATTCCACCTGGTCCACCCTCCGAGTCTAGCCATATACATCGAGTCTATAGTGTGATTGGTCTGCCCGCATCGGGCCTTCAGTCGGCCTGGTCCACTCTCCGAGCCTTGGCACGTCTGGTCCGCCCTCTTGGGGTCTACAACCTATCCGGACCGCTCGTTGGGCCTTCGGGACAACCGGTCCGCCCTAGGTATCTTGGCCTACAGCACAAAGCAGGACCCACCTCAACCCAACTCCAGTCCAATCAACCATGTGCACATAAACATACAATCGTATATCAATTCACAGACAACAAGCCGATCAAATAGATCATATAGCATATCATCATCCTAACCAGGATATCGACCTAACCGGTCACTAGCATAGCATCACGCTACATATCAGGATACCGACCTCAACCAGGTCTCTAACATACACCATCCTAACTACCAGGATGCAAACATATCAAAGCAATAACATAACAACAATACCCGGATCTCAATTCGATAAAGGGTCGGCCTTGGTGCCTTAGACCCTGTTGATATAGTGAGGATAACTCACCTCGCACTGCCGAAACTCTGAACTGCAGACGCAGATTCTCGAATCACCGACTCACCGAAAATCCCGAACTAGCCAACATAGCACAAATAAACATTAAGCCAAGCACAATACTCTTCTAAGGGTAAATTGACCATTTTACCCCTAACTCAATCCGGCCCAACACTAGGTAAGCTCCCAAGCCCACTAATGGCCCAAAGTCCAGAAGTCCAAAACAAAGCCCATTATTAGCCCAATTTACTAAATTGGGCCCACCTCAACAAAGGGCCTAAACTCATGATCCATAACAACCAATGGGCCCACAATACTTTAACCATAATGTCCAGTCATGGCCCAAAATCCAGCAGCCCAAATAACAGCCCAAACCCTAAGGCCCAAAATGAAAACCCAACAGTGGGAGTACGCTGGGCGTACCCTCCTTGGTACGCTGGGCATACACGCCGATTCACAACAGAGGATCGGGGCACTGAATCGCTACGCGGGGTGTACTCACTTGTTATGCGGGGCGTAACTTCGCTACTTAGTAAGTCCCCATAACTTCTTAATAACTTAAGCTCTTAAGCCCAAACTTCAGATCCCTAGGCCAAACATGCCTAAGGTTCATAAAGTCTCAAAATTTGTCACTTGGGACGTCCATAAAGCTCTTAATCCAAGGTCTTAATCCATTAAGACCCACATATCTCACCCAATAAACAACCACAGCCCTTGGGACCTCATTTTTCTCACTCAAGACCTCTCCAAAGGTCTGAAAGGACAAATAATCTCGGCCAACTCAAAACATTCATCAAGATGAGGACTTTTGGGACAAGAATGGTGTCAAAGCTTCACAACACATAGATCTACACAATATGAATGTCAAGCAAGAAGCTTTATACCTCAAATAGGCTCCAAAGGATGATGTCTTCCCAGATTTATAAGCTCCAGCCGTTTCTCTCCTTCTTTGACAACTTCTCCTTTCTTCCTTTATGCTCTCCTTGCCAAAATAACCTTTTCAAGGCCAAACACACCCAACAATGGAGGTGGAACGGCTATCTAGGGTTTCTGAGGTTAAGGGAGAGCTTATGGAGGCTAGGGTATACACCAACATGTTCCTTATATAGTGGTTGACCCTAATTTTAGGGTTTTAGAACTCTGAGAGTACGCTGGGCGTACCTCTAGTACGCTGGGTGTACTCAACCTTGCACCCGCGTCCACTTACGCCTTACGCTGGGCGTACTCGGCGAGTCCCCAAATTTCATACTTGTCCCTCATTTTCCACTTTTCCCACAAGATGACCAAAATATCATTTCTCTTAAATCCCGGGGACTCACAATTAGGTACTCCTAGGAACGGCGCGTTACACATGTCATCAATATATACATCATTTTTTATATAATATAATAATACTTTCAATAAATATATACACAAAAAGGTGAAAAACACACCTTCTTTGGCATGACTACACCTTTTGGAGGTTCTGGAATATGTTTATGAGGTGTTGGATTTATATACGTCACATTTCTGCAAAACAATAACTAAATTTAAAAAAAAAGTTTTTTTTTAAAATACTGTTTTTAAGGAAACTTACATGACATGGTTATTCATAATATCCCCTAAGCCATTAATTAGGGTCGGAAGCACCATCCTGAAACCATTTCTCTCACACAACCACAAGTAACCATTCATTCCACAACTGAATAAATCCAACATAAAAACTTAAAATTAAATTTTTGTATAAAAAAAGGATAAGTAGTTAAGTACATTGCTTAAATAGAAACAACAAACCTAGCATACACATCAATTGACCACATGTATCTTTGAGTTGGGTGCACTTGACTGAAAAAATTATAGTATGCAATAATTTGTGGGGCCAGGGGGTTACGTGGAGATACATATATAAATCAGAACAACTACAAAATATCATATCGTTTATGAATAATCACTTTCATTTTTTTTATACCCCTATTAACACACATACCCTGATGCAGTTCTCTAATGAAGCTCCTTCTAGGGAAGACCTAGATTTTCCAGGTGGAAAAGTCAATTTTATCCCAAAACTAACTTTCACATCTAAAACTATAGAGGAAAGGGCTCATTGTTATCGAGTGTTTAATGAAAATGGACATATAATCATGAATAGTGATTCAGTTCAGGTAAATACTAAAACTTGACTTATTTAATTAACAAGATCAATTCTTTTTATATTTCTTAAAGGTATAAAGGATCTTTTTGTCTTTAGATGCGTTCAAATTTTTGATGATTTTAATCTATGAAAGTAATTATAAAAGATCATAAAAAGTAAAACCTGAGGAAAAGAAAAAGTCATTTATGTTAAAAAAAAAAGATAAAATTATATTCTTCCTTGTCTTTGTTCCTCATAGAAAATAGTATCCATAACTTGCAGTGTTGTCATGTCAGCATACATTTTCACAGCAAGTTCTTTGTTGATCTGTATGTTGAAAAGACATAAAAAACGATATAAGAATTTCAAACTTTAATTAATAAAAAAACGATATAATATTGATGATTTTAATCTATGAATGTAATTAAAAAAGATCATAAAAAGTAAAACCTGAGGAATGACAAAGTCATTGATGTTAAGAGTTGCAGCAGATGCAATATTGATTGCCTCTTCACCAATTGTTGTCAGATAAAATGATATTCTTCCTTGTCTTTGTGCCTCATAGAAAATAGTATCCACAAAAAATAAGTTCATAAAAATTCCTCGGGTTCTCGGGTTCTCGAGAAACTATAAGTTCTCAAAAAATTCCTTCCTATCTATATATATATATATATATATATATATATATATATATATATATATATATATATATATATATATATATATTCAAGGTTTACGAAATTATTTCTGTTATATATTATACAAAATATAATAAAAAATAATGAGGTATATGTTAAAAAAGGACACGTCAATAATATATGGATACCCTTTTGGCCATATTATTTTAAAATTTTCAAACACAATAAAATAACATTTGTTTTGTTGGGTTAATAATTTGATACACTTTTGAAAAATGATATACATAAGTTGTATAAGCAGTCCAAACACCCTCTTGAAACTATAAAACTAAATAAGTTAAGAGCTACAATGTTACATGCATAACTTTCAACATAATTATATTAGATAAAAATAAGTGTATAATTTTATAGAAATAAAAAAACACGTAACATCAACGTTATCACCAAGTATAGGTGGTTTTCCGATTTATATTATTCAAAAGTGCATAATAATTCAACAAAAACAATTCCATTTGAAATTGACGCAAAGTTTGTACTCGTAAATTAACCATGTTAGGTATCATATCAAGAAGTGGTTATTGAATAGCGTTGTGTAATGCATTAGTTACTTGTAACTAGTTGGTTGATTATTAAAAGGAGGGGTGACATCAATTAATTTTGGTGTGATTTTATTGTGTAAACCATCCAACCATGCAATATGATCGCCCGCTTTAAGTTCAAAGGGTGCACCCGAACTATTGTACGTATCGACCCAAACCAGCTCATCTGAGCAGGGACCACAAATATACCCTTGATCGACTGAAAGGGATTGCTGCGACAAATCAGGTATAATAGCTACAAAACAAAACAAACCAAATCGATGGTATTTATAACAAACAATTAATTTGGCAAACAAATATTACAATAAAAATGCATACCAATGTGTAAACGTACTCCTGCAGGTATAATGAACCTCAAGTCCGTGGGAACCAACGTCCTATTCCAACCTGGTAATGTGATCGTCTTTGCACTGGATCGAATTAAACACAAACAAAAAAAATATTAAACAATCAAAAATGAAATCATTGTTGGAGCTTTGTTCTACAAAATTACAATGTGAGACTTGTCCCATATAGGAGGAAGAGAAAACCTTTTCCCACCTTATAAGTCTTGTCCAGACATTTATTTAACTGAATCAAGTAATGGGTTAAGCATCTTGAGTTTGGGTTGTGGTGTTGGACTAGTAAAATTGGGTTAGTAATAGGCTTGGACTCATTGTACGATGACAATTGAACTTATTTAATTCAACAAAAAAAATGATTCCTCAAAAAAAAAATTAAATATTAATTGTCAAAGATAAGGTCTTGGGCCTTTAGGCTCTTCCTGACTAAATAATATATTTTATATATAGTCCAAAATTAATTAGTAATTAATTTCAACTAGGTTCTGAGTTGCGTGTTTCTTGGGAAAAAAAGGGGAGGGTACTCACACACCTTGAAATAATACCACCACATTTATATATAGTCCAAAATTAATTAGTAATTAATTTCAACTAGGTTCTGAGTTGCGTGTTTCTTGGGAAAAAAGGGGAGGGTACTCACACACCTTGAAATAATACCACCACACGGGAAAACAGCTTGCTCTGACACCCTATTCACAAGCACACGAGGCACTTGTTGAGTGTTGTTTGCCATGGCTGCTATCCGATGTTGAAATGAACGACACTTGACCTCGTTTTTGTAGTAATTAAATATTGGCCTTCTAACTGATCCGCTTATTTAATTACCTTATTACCTGAGACACTAATAACCAAACAAATGATCACTATATCACATCTAGACAAATGGTTATTGCATGTTCAAACAAATTTCATGACTAATAATCACAAAGATACCAGGATATGAAACGAAACCCTAAAGAAACTGAATTAATTGATAAAATGATCATCCCCAAACTGAAAGGCGAAATTTATACTCAAAATTCAAACAACATTGCATTTAATTCACATTTAGATGACCAACCCAAATACGCATGCATCACGTTAGACTCAAGACGTACAGACATAAAACCATGAGTCAGCAAAAATCATAGATAAGTTACATATAAATAAGAAGATTGATGCGCCGCACCAATAACTAAACCCTAAAATTCATGAAAAATAACGATTTATTCAATTGAGTTAGTAGCACAGAGAGGGTAAGAGATGTTAAAGGAAGAGCGAAATCGAGAAACATACCTGCTTCGCTGATCTAGATGGAGTCGCGTTGGTGTCAGACAAAAGAATAGACAAATGAAAGTAGGGTATTAACTATTTTACGTTGAAGTTATTTTTAGGGTTCGTGAGTTAATTAGGAGTTGTTTATGTGACAAGTCTTCAAAATAAAAGAAAAATAATGCACGAGTGTTTTTCATAAAGCTTGTAACCGGAAAAACTAACTACCAATTAATAATATTAATTTTAATGATATATATATATATATATATATATATATATATATATATATATTGTATTATATGTAGTTAAGTTTATTAAAAAAAGGTTATTTACTCATCTTTCCTCTCTCTTTCCTCACGGTTTTCTTCTGTCCTTTACTGAGATGATATCATGAAAATTCTCCCCTCTATCTAATACTAAAATGTTTTTTTTATGTCATGTGGATTTGAGTTACTCTCCTTTTTTTTAAAAATATTTTGATATCAGGTTACTAGACCCTTGTGGGTAACTGTGTATCATGATTATGTTTTTATTGATCAATTTGACATATTCTTCCTTTATTGCATTTTTAAAATATTGAAATGTCAAAGGTGACACAGTAACTCTAGCTACCCCTATTAGAGACATAATTATCGATATCTACCTTTCTATTTCCAATCTTAAGTTATTGTGTTTGTTGTTGTTGTTTTGTATTTTTATATATGTAAGTTACGATTAGACTATTTCTGTAACTAACTTTTTTTTCTTTCACGTTATCACATGGTGGAGCTCAAGAAGAGAACATGGAACGGGTTAAATACATATATATTAAAGATAAGCATTAAGTTTAAAGTTGCCAATATCAAATGGTATGGAGTTGGCATTTACTAGATTTTCGTTGTGCTCTGCGCTGCGTGGCTTGTTTTGAATCTTTGGTTGCCTACTCTTTGCCATTAAAATGCGTCTTGATAAAAATCATCGAGATTGTATATATATATATATATATATATATATATATATATATATATATATATATATATATATATATATATATATATATATATATGATAATTCATATGGGAGGTCAATTAAACAAGAGAGTTCAGTTTTGAGAGGTCGTTCACTTGAAAATCGTTGAATTCTACAAGTAACTATCTAGTTGAGGTTGCTCCCCTGAACAAGTGTGATTGTAAGATACAAGTGTGATTTTTATATCTTGTTGGGCTAGTTTAGGTTAATTATGGTTCAAAACTTTTAATTTATTTCATTCTAGGCCCAATATGGCCCATAATGTTGAAATGAATTAATGTGGGTCCAATTAGAGCCCAATTATGGGTTCTAAGCCCATGATAGTCAAATTGGAAGCTTATTGGTCCATTGAGTCCAATAAGGAAGTCCTAGTCCAAAAATGGACTTAAGCAAGAACTTCTAGGGTTTCCAATTGCTTGTTGACTATTTGTAGTATTTGTATGATGTATTTGGTTGAAGTTTTTGATGTCATAATAATAGGTATCACACATGCTCTTAAGTTTTTTATTCAACATTTTACTTAGGTATAGTGATTACAAGACACAAAATTTCTAGTTGTGACACCTAAGCCCTATTTAAAGGGCCTTATAACCCTTCATTGCGGCTACCTTCGACCTTGAGAGCACCAGAGCAGCTGAGAGTCCTTGTGAGTGAGATAAGAGGCCATTATTCACCATTTTTGTGTGTATTTCCAAGAAAGGAAGAAGAAGGCCAAGCTAGGAGGAGCTTGGATCTACTTCCATTTCAGTAGAGGAAACTATTTAAGGTAACATTCAGAGCTTATTCTCGTGTTTTACTTGATATGGTCAAATCTAGGGTTTCTTCATGCCTTGTTTGCCTTGTATTTGGAGTGTGAGAGGTCCCATGGGGAAATGGTACCTAGATCTGGACCTTAGTAGGTCCAGAGAGTCCCAAATGCTCTGCTTTATGCCTTTCCTTTTGTGTTGGGGGCTTAGGTTGCCATTTTAGATGTCATTTCACCAAAAGAAGCCTTGTAGGCGTTGCATGGTAGCCAAGATTGCGACTTTACGTGATGAATGTGCTTGGGAGCGCTAGATCTATGAGTTGTTGGAGCGGATCTGACCTCAGGAGCGAGATTGAGTTGATGCATGGCATGGACTCGCCGAGTCCGAAGAACAGACTCGGCGAGTAGCATGAAGATTGTCCTTAACCACTCAGCGAGTGGTCTTGCCGAGTTAAGGGTTGACTCAGTGAGTCAGGGAGAGTTGGAGAGGGTTGACAGATGGACTGAGTCGAGCTGGAACTCGCCGTTGTTCTTGAGACTCGGAGTTGAGTCGTGGTGGCCCTGTGATTCATGCCAGGTGGAACTCGTCGAGTTAGGGATGTACTCGACGTGTCAAGAGAGGATCCTAGGGAGTCAGTGAACATGTATAGACTCGCCAAGTCACTCTAGTGCTCTCGCCGAGTTCGGTCAAAGTTGACCGTTGACCCTTGACCAGAGTTGACAAGTGTTGACTTGATAGGGGTAGTCAACCTTAGTTGTAAAAGTGTTAATTAGAGATATATGATGTTATAGGAGGATTATAGCTCGGAGGATCGAGCACGAGTGATTTCTGGGATTCGCGACTTATTGAGATATACGAGGTGAGTCTTCTCACTATACTTTACCTTGAGTAGGTAATCAGAGTTATGTGATAGAGTATTTGTATGCTATATGTATGTTATGTGTTGTACTGCATTATTTCTATGTGAATTATGTTGTGCATGTTTATAGAGTTGGAACCGGAAGGTTCCCAGAGTTAGAACTAGTGGGTTCACAGAGTAGGGTCTACGGACCGACAGAGTTATAGCCTTGAGTGGCTAATATGTGTTATGTGTGGTATTTTTGGGAACTCACTAAGCTTTGTGCTTACGGTGTTGGTGTTTATTGTTTCAGGTACTAGCGATGACCGTGGGAAGGCGCCGGCTTGATCAGTACACACACATGGGATTTGTATGATATGTGATCTTGGGATTATTTGTATGACATTGATTGGAGTTTCAAATACTGATCTTTTATGAAAACTAAATGAATATGTTTTTAAATTATGCGAAAAATTGTTTTGAAATTCACGCTGTTACACCTTTGGTCCTCTCGATCGGATACTGCCTAGCATATCCGGATGCTGGCCTCCCCTTCGGTCCTCTCGACCAGATACTGGGGAACTATTCCTCCCTCTACTACTACCACATAACATGTATCACAATATCATAATCTATCTAACATGGCTAGGTATGACTACCCCTTCGGTCCTACCGACTGAATACCTCGGGGACTATCTCCCCCTACTGTCACTAGCACATAGCATCATATCATACTAGCACATAAACATAACACAGGTAGTAGTAATCCCTAGATGAATATCACAGAGACAATCATCTACATACAACTCCTACTGGTGGGCCGGCATTGTGGCCGTAGACCCACCGCTACTGGAAGGTAACTCACCTCGAAGTAGCTGCTGATCTGATCGGGAACTGACTGTCTACTGTTGCTGCTGCTGCTGCTCCAGAAATCCTTCGGCTGCAATTCCCACAACATACTCAATCAAACACTGTTAACTGTCATTTGGGTAAAATGACCATTTTACCCCTGATCATGCCCTAAGTCAAAGTCAGAGTCAACTTTCAGTTGAACCGACTTGCCGAGTTGGCTTTCCAACTCGCCGAGTCCCTACCCAAACAATTGTCCTGAATCCCGTTTCTACTCGTCGAGTTAGGCGATGACTCAATGAGTTCTCCTTCTAAACTGATATTCAAGTCTTTCATCCTACTCGCCGAGTTGTATGAACAACTCGTCGAGTTCATCTTCATCTGATGAACAATTATGCTAAGACTCGCCGAGTTGTATGAACAGCTCGCCGAGTTCTTCTTCATCCGAAGAACACTTATGCTGCGACTCGCCGAGTTGTATGAACAGCTCACCGAGTCCGTTCTTGATCTAAGGAGATTGCCTTGAACTTGCCGAGTCAGGGCATTGACTCCCCGAGTTCCTCCATAGATGAGTTCAGCTTCCAACTCACTGAGTCACACCCCGTGACTCGTTGCTCACTCGACACTACGAAAAGGGGACAAACTCGGAGACTCGCGAACCGACTCGCCGAGTCAGATGAACGACTCGCCGAGTTGTTGCCATGCAACCATTAACTACACGGATTTGCTCGATTCCAGTCCATGCTATTCACAGATCTGGGCTCCTAGAGCATGAATCACACGTAAAGTTTCCAACTTTACGTGTAGATATTCACCAATAAGGGTTTTAGGGTTGAAAATGCACCCAAAAGGGTAGATCTAGGGTCTTCATGCAATGAGGGTCCATAAAGGCAACAGATCTGAGCTCCTGCGGCTCAACCATGCCTAGATCTAAGGGCCAATCAGCTTATTACGAAATAATTTGCACATACAAGCTTGGGGATTGGCTCAAGAATGACTTAAATGAAGTAATAAGCATAGAAACAGGGGGAAAACGGGTTATACCTCAAAGGAACTACTGAGAGAGCACAAAGATGCTTGGATCCCTTCCCTTCCTCTTGATCTACTTCCCTTTTGCCTCAAAACCTTCAAGGACACACAACAATTGCTTCAAACTCTCTATGAATAGCTTAGAACGAGGGTTGGAAGCTCGGGGGGGGGGGGGGGGGGGGGGGGCGGGGGGTGAATGGGGGTTGGCTTGGGGCGGATATGTTGTTTAAATAGGGTGCAAACCCCTGAAACTTAGGGTTTCATCCAACAGCGGTGACTCGCCGAGTCCGGAATATGGACTCGCCGAGTCACCAACTTAAACGTGTCCCGGAGTCCCGTCTCTACTCGATGAGTTGGACCTATGACTCGTCGAGTCCAAGGCTAAAAATGGAAAATACTCAAATAAGATTTACGTACCAGGAACCAGGTGCTACAATGTCTCACAAAATATAGGTGGTCTCAAGTGAACCTCTACCTATATATATATATATATATATATATATATATATATATATATATATATATATATATATAGGAGGGTTCAATTGAGAAAAAAAAAGGTTGAGAATGGGGGAATCATTCTCGACCAATCATTTATTTTTGCAGCAAAAGTCTCCAACGTACCAGCGGAAATGGGAAAGGAATGCACATGTCTTTTCCAACAAAACATGTTTCCTTAAATTATGCTAAACATTACCTTAATATATACAAAAACATAATTTTTTCGGTTTATTTTTTAATTTTTAAGAAGTTATTTTTATCGAAAAAAATATACCAAAATTCATGATTTTTTATTCTCTACAAATAGACATCCATATTGATATAGTTTTAAGATAAAATAAAAAAGTTAATTTTTTTTATATTTTCAGCTATCGTTATTCATAAGTGAATAAAAATGAATCTGGTTTTTACTACAGTACATTCGTTATTCACTTATGAATAAAGCTATGATTAATTTTTTTTTTTTACAATTTAAGTATCATTCATATATGAAATATAGCATATACTAAACATAGTATATTCATATTTACGTAGTATATTCACTTGTGAATGTTAGATGGTATATTCACTTATAAATATTATATGATATTTTCATATGTGAATATTATATAGTAGTACATGGTATATCACATGAAAATAATACATCGTATATTCACTTATGAATAATAGTTGATATATTCATATGTGAATATTGCACAGTATATTCATATATGAATATTACAATGTGTTTTCAGAAATATATAATTTTTTATATGTTATTCATACAGACTTGCATATTTGTTTTGTGTTTTAATAATCACATATTGATTCAGATGAGAAAACATATTCATATGTGAATATAACGTGGTAATTTAGTTTATGCATTTCATCAAACAGTTGGAGTGCATACAAGTTAACTTTTTTAAAAATGTGATAAATATGATACTTTGACTGCTTAAATCTTACAAAATAGTAGATTGGTGGAGAAATATATGAAAATTTCTAACAAAAAAGGATTTGATCTTTTTCTAACCTTAATTTCGATGTTTTATTTGATGAACGATGTTGAATGAATGATACGAATTGATTTTTTTTGTTGATTATCGATGATGTTCTAATGATTCTGGGAGTATAATTAATCGTAGATATTGAACATATGTTCATATTCAAACAGAATTGAAGGTTCGATTGAAAGAGCAAAAAACGAATGAATTTCAACTGTTCGTATTTGTGATTGAAGGCTATTATATCATATTTACAAGTTTGTCACCGTGTCTTTTATGTTTAGAGGCTAATTAAATGAGTGGCTGACAATGATTCCCCCATTCTCAACCTTTTTTATTTTCTCAACTGAACCCACCTATATATATATATATATATATATATATATATATATATATATATATATATATATATATATATATATATATATATATATATATATATATATATATATTCAAGGTTTACGAAATTATTTATGTTATATATTGTACCAAATATAATAAAAAGTAACGAGGTATATTTCAAAAAAGGACACATCAATAATATATGGATACCCTTTTGGCCATATTATTTTAAAATTTTCAAACACAATAAAATAACCTTTGTTTTGTTGGGTTAATAATTTGATAAACACTTTTGAAAAACGATATACATAAGTTGAATAAGCAGTCCAAACACCTTTTGAAACTATAAAACTAAATAAGTGTATAGCTTTCATGCATAACTTTCAACATGATTATATTAGATAAAAGTAAGTGTATAATTTTATAGAAATAAAAAACACATAACATCAACGTTATCACCAAGTATAGGTGGTTTTCCGATTTATATTATTCAAAAGTGCATAATAATTCAACAAAAACAATTCCATCTGAAATTGACGCAAAGTTTGTACTCATAAATTAACCATGTTAGGTATCATATCAAGAAGTGGTTATTGAATAACGTTGTGTAATGCATTAGTTAATTGTAACTAGTTGGTTGATTATTAAAAAGAGGGGTGACATCAATTAATTTTGGTGTGATTTTATTGTGTAAAACATCCAACCATGCAATATGATCGCCGGCTTTAAGTTTAAAGGGTGAACCCGACCTATTGTACATATCGACCCAAACCAGAGCATCTGAGCAGGGACCACACATATACCCTTGATTAACTGAAAGGGATTGCTGCGACAAATCAGGTATAATAGCTACAAAACAAAACAAACCAAATCGATGGTATTTATAACAAACAATTAATTTGGCAAACAAATATTACAATAAAAATGCATACCAATGTGTAAACATACTCCCGCAGGTATAATGAACCTCAAGTCCGTGGGAACCAACGTCCTATTCCAACCTTGTAATGTGATCGTCTTTGCACTGGATCGAATTAAACACAAACGAAAAAAATATTAAACAATCAAAAATGAAATCATTGTTGGAGCTTTGTTCTACAAAATTACAATGTGGGACTTGTCCCATATAGGAGGAAGAGAAAATCTTTTCCCACCTTATAAGTCTTGTCCACTCATTTATTCAAATGAATCAAGTAATGGGTTAAGCATCTTGGGTTTGGGTTGTGGTGTTGGACTAGTCAAATTGGGTTAGTAGTAGGCTTGGACTTATTAAATATTAATGGTCAAAGATAAGGTCTTGGGCCTTTAGGCTCTTCTTGACTAAATAATATTTTTTATATATAATCCAAAATTAATTAGTAATTAATTTCAACTAGGTTCTGAGTTGCGTGTTTCTTGGGAAAAAAAGGGGAGAGTACTCACACACCTTGAAATAATACCACCACACGGGAAAACAGCTTGCTCTGACACCCTATTCACAAGCACACGAGGCACTTGTTGAGTGTTGTTTGCCATGGCTGCTATCCGATGCTGAAATGAACGACACTTGACCTCGTTTTGGTAGTAATTAAATATTGGCCTTCTAACTGATCCGCTTATTTAATTACCTTATTACCTGAGACACTAATAGCCAAACAAATGATCACTATATCACATCTAGACAAATGGTTATTGCATGTTCAAACAAATTTCATGACTAATAATCACAAAGATACCAGGATATGAAACGAAACCCTAAAGAAACTGAATTCATTGATAAAATGATCATCCCCAAACTGAAAGGCGAAATTTATACTCAAAATTCAAACAACATTGCATTTAATTCACATTTAGATGACCAACCCAAATACGCATGCATCACGTTAGACTCAAGACGTACAGACATAAAACCATGAGTCAGCAAAAATCGTAGATAAGTTACATATAAATAAGAAGATTGATGCGCCGCACCAATAACTAAACCCTAAAATTCATGAAAAATAACGATTTATTCAATTGAGTTAGTAGCACAGAGAGGGTAAGAGATGTTAAAGGAAGAGCGAAATCGAGAAACATACCTGCTTCGCTGATCTAGATGGAGTCGCGTTGGTGTCAGACAAAAGAATAGACAAATGAAAGTAGGGTATTAACTATTTTACGTTGAAGTTATTTTTAGGGTTCGTGAGTTAATTAGGAGTTGTTTATGTGACAAGTCTTCAAAATAAAAGAAAAATAATGCACAAGTGTTTTTCATAAAGCTTGTAACCGGAAAAACTAACTACCAATTAATAATACTAATTTTAATGATATATATATATATATATATATATATATATATATATATATATATATATATATATATATATATATATATATATATTGTAATATATGTAGTTAAGTTTATTAAAAAAAGGTTATTTACTCATCTTTCCTCTCTCTTTCCTCACGGTTTTCTTCTGTCCTTTACTGAGATGATATCATGAAAATTCTCCCCTCTATCTAATACTAAAATGTTTTTTTATGTCATGTGGATTTGAGTTACTCTCCTTTTTTTAAAAAATATTTTGATATCAGGTTACTAGACCCTTGTGGGTAACTGTGTATCATGATTATTTTTTTATTGATCAATTTGACATATTCTTCCTTTATTGCATTTTTAAAATATCGAAATGTCAAAGGTGACACAGTAACTCTAGCTACCCCTATTAGAGACATAATTATCGATATCTACCTTTCTATTTCCAATCTTAAGTTATTGTGTTTGTTGTTGTTTTGTGTTTTTATATATGTAAGTTACGATTAGACTATTTTTGTAACTAACTTTTTTTTCTTTCACATCATCACATGGTGGAGCTCAAGAAGAGAACATGGAACGGGTTAAATACATATTAAAGATAAGCATTAAGTTTAAAGTTGCCAATATCAAATGGTATGGAGTTGGCATTTACTAGATTTTCGTTGTGCTCTGCGCTGCGTGGCTTGTTTTGAATCTTTGGTTGCCTACTCTTTGCCATTAAAATGTGTCTTGATAAAAATCATCGAGATTGTATATATATATATATATATATATATATATATATATATATATATATATATATATATATATATATATAATCTACTCCTAACTCAAGGTTTTAGAAAGTTTGTCATGGCTTCGTCATGGGCCGCCATGGCTCCAAAGCTTGTATCTGCTGCCACGCTTTAACAAAATGCTGCCTTAAATCAAATATGTATATAAAAATGAATTACAGTATATATAATTATTAATTATATACAAAATTGTCAACTTAAGTCACGTCTTACGAACGGCATGACTCACCACAACCGGTAAAAGCTTGAGGTTTGACATTGTCGCCATGTCATGCCTAATGTTATTTAGAACCTTGCCTAAACTACTCATTAATTCCATTTATTTCCACGATGAAACTTGAACACTCAACCTTAAGGAAAGAGGACAACACCTTATACCGTAGGTCTAGATGCCATTTGGTGCTTAAAATATTTGTCAAAGCAAAAAGTAACTTATAAATCATTTTTAAAAAACTTGCATAAAATAAAATTTCAAAGAGCGTATGAAGTTTTTCGAAAATTCTTACAAATTTACGAGTTTTCCTTTATAAAAAAAAACATTTATCATTTTCTTTCCTGCATATATAGATTTAAGTGAACTTACAAATTGGTTAATTTAAATATTTAATCTTTTATCATGTATACATAAATTAGATTCTCTTAATATTTTCCAGCTTTTGTTTGTATTCTATTTTTTTATCAAACAATCAATCATTCTAATTTTCATATACATTGATACAAAATGTTCCATCATTTTACACAAAAGTTAATAAATCTTAAAAACCATTTCTTAAATTATTTATCACCCAAAGTAATATTCATTATAAGTGTATAATAAAAATCTCACTTTAAAACGATTATATTTAAATAAGCAAAGTCGAATTTAACTATTTTTATTAAAATGATTATTAACATGAATCTACATTTGCAAATACACATAATATAATTATGGCATTTAGCATTTATAATATTTCCAATAATATATGGGATGCAAAAAATTTCATCCAAATAAATACTGTGAAGAACTTTTATTTGGTAATTACTATAATTTAATGAAATGTACATGTGTTTCTTAAATGACTAGTAGCATGAACAAATAAGCACCCTTTCCACACTTCAAATCTTGTTGGACCTCAGGTATTAAACCTTACCCTAGTCCACCACAAATATATGTATTACTAGAAGTGTACATGAACAAATCATGGCAATTTACTATCCAAACATGCAAATCAGTTATTAGGTCAAATTCTCAGATTTTGACCTAAAACAACAGTTTGTTTGAGGCCACTTTAGTACCACTTAAACCTATAAAAATTTCAACTTTATTCTATATTCAGATATTTCATACTTTTATCTTTAAAAGTACTACTTGCACAGGTCCAACCGATTTTTCTACAATTTTCTATGAATTTTACAAGACGTAATGTCGGTGCAGCTAATATCCGACCAGTCAGTGAAAAAGACGATTTTCACCTTGGTTAGGGACAATACCAAGTCTTGGAAAAAATCATGGACAAACTAAACCCAAAATTAAAACTTTGAGAGTTTACGGATCATAAATACGACTTCTGATGATTTTTCTAGATTTGTTTGAAAACAGGGACAGATTAGTAATTTTTCATAATTTTCCCATCATTGCATTTTAATGGTTAATTGACAACTTAACCCATTAAGCCACAACCTAAATCAACTATAAAGATGTAAATCGAGTTCTTAACAGTAACAACATGTCAAGAAGTTAAAATAACAATTCTAACCTCAATCCATGATTCAAAGTACATTGTTTATATGGGATAACAAAGTACTTTGCTAAAAGAGAAAACACGACTAGGGCTTGAGTTTTCTCCATCATTAAGCCACATTAGGGACTGCTTTGAAGACCTTTTGGATGGTTCAAAACATGGCCTTTTTATAGAAAGATACCTCATGAAAAACCACTAGGATTGACATAGAAAGCATGAAATCTAGAAACAAAAGAAAGGCATCGATTCCATGATTTTGAACAATTCTTGAACATGATTAACAAGACATTGAGGAGTGTTCATAACAAGATTTTGACAGCCAATGAACCACTAAACACACCCAATCGGGCTGAAAAATTAACAATACATAACTTCAAGAATTGAGACTAGGAAGCATTATGATCAAGAGTGTCAAATAAAAAGCAATTGACAATGTTTTCAACCAATTCACACTAATTGAAGATGAATTATCATGAGAAGAAAGACCATAGGCTTACAAAGAGGAAGAAACCATCTCCAATAGCCTCAAGTAATTGTAGTATGAACACATGAAGAAGAAGGATCAAGAACTTACCAAGAGTATTGATCAATTACTAGACTTGATTAGAACCACAACCGATGCTTCCTTCCTTCTCCTGCCGACCGAACACACTAACCCAAAAGTTGTCGACCTCTCCTGCCTTGCCCTCTCTATGCGATCGGTTTTTTTTTTTAATTATATAATTTCCACTTCTGGTCCTCTGTGGCAGCCCAAGGGAAGGGTTAAGCCCCAAGGAAGAGTTTGGGTTGAATAGTACTCGCAAGAAGAAAACGGGCATGGGGAAAAAACGAATGGAGCCTTCAATTTCATTAAACACATGGACCATTGCATTACAAAGTTTCAATTCGATTTTTCAAAAAAACTCCCTACACTTTCATGATTTAATTACTAACAATCATAATCCAATTAGTTTGGCAATCTAAGTTTCTTTTTATGACAATTTAGCCCCCCAACCTTAATTACACCAATAAAAAGAACTATATTTTAACCTATTTTCCACAAAACCAATTAATTAAATTATATACCCCTTCAATTTAAATTAATTCTTTTAGTTATTAAATATTATCTTTTTTTATTTGATTTCTTCCATTTTAACCCTATAAAGCTAATATATATATATATATATATATATATATATATATATATATATATATATATATATATATATCTTCGAGTAACTGAACGTTAACGTCATTGACGGAAGGATTTTCGCGTCGTTACACCCTCCGCATTAGCATCGGTACAATAAATGTCAGGAAATATTTCCTAGATGAAGAGGTTGTAGATCAATAAATGATAAGTCCATAGCATAAACCTCATGATCCACATCCGACTCATCAGGGATGTCTTTAGTTTTTAGTTCTTCTTTAGCAGAATCACTGGTCGGAGTGTTTTCAATTAAATTCTCCCCTTTTTGGAATCATCAGTTTAAGAGGGAGGCACCAGATTAAGTGAAAGATATTGATTATCATCAATAGAGATTAGAGGAGGACTGCTTGGTGGTGGTGGATTTGATGGAGGAGGCAACATGGATGTAGAATTTCCGCCAGAAGAAGGAGCACATTTAGAAACAGGTGGCGGTTGTTGATCATTAGCCGGAGAAGACTGATTTCCTTCATCCTCAGTTTCAATGTGAGCGCTTGTAACAATAAACTTGATCTCAGCGACATCCATTTCGATTGTGGAAAGACTCTGATTCATGTGGGAGGTCAATTAAACAAGAGAGTTCCGTTTTGAGAGCTTGTTCACTTGAAAATCTTTGAATTCTACAAGTAACTATCTAGTTGAGGTTGCTCCTCTGAACAGTTGCTCGAGTGGAAAGAACTTGTTGAATAGCAGAGCACAGTTTAGTCTGAGCTGATGATGGATGATCACACTCTACTTCATGAGCATTATGGGTACAAAATAGTGATATTCGAACATGATCAGGAGGTGAATTACCTCGACCATGATCTGTGGCAGCGTCATCATTGTGTTGAGGTGGAGGAATGTCACACACCAAAAACAAGAACGGTGGAAACGTTTTGGAGCGGAGGACATCATGTAAGTATCACAACAATGCAAAGTAGTAAACAAGCAACAACATCATCCATTGCATTAATAGTATAATTTTAATTACAAGTGTGTTCTTTCATAGTATAAAACAACATAATGAATACTCAAAATAAAAGATGAGTCTTGACTGCTCCGTCTTCACAACACCTAGTCGTCGTACCCGTCTATTTGTGACCAGAGAATACAAGTTATTTGAAAGCGAGTATCATCAATAAAGCTGGTGAATTCATAAGTATTTATGTGTCTTTGATTTGTAAAACTGTAAAGAAAGACTTGCAATTGTTTGAAGAGAAGTTTGTATCAATGAACATGTTTGTAAGTAATTGTAAACGTTTGAAAACCCTAGAAAATCCCATATTTCCTACTAGTATAAAAAGTAGTCTTCTATCAAGACCTGGCTGTTTTGAAAGTAGCATTCTACCAAGACCCGACTGTTTTAAAAGTATGCATCACTGTAAATGTGACAGTTTTTCCTTTGTATAACTATTATTATTATAAAACTATCGTCTACCTCATCGTTTTTGTCCATGTGTCACAATATAAAGGTAATAAGGAAAATAGTCTATCAAATATATTCTACCTCGTCGTTCATGTGAATGTGTCACAAAGTAAAGGTAAGAAGGAAAATAATATAATAACTAAAATTGTATCCTTTTGTACTAGGATATTCATGGCGTGGTAACTCGCCGAACAGTACAACCGTAGACACCCGTCGATGAGCATTTTCCCTACTGTAGCTAACAGCCTTGGAAGTGGAATGGTAAGTCCCAAAACGTATGTAATAGATTATATGTAATAGTATCTATGTAAACGTATATATGTAAATGTATCTATGTAAACGTATCTATGTAAATGTATCTATGTAAACGTATCTCCTGTAATTGTATGTCTCGTATTTGTATGTAATCGTATCTCTTCATATAGTATGTAATGTATTAGTATAGACTCATGAATGAACTGACTCTTGTGTGATTCATTGTACTTGCAATAATAAGTAGTATCTCCTAACTATACCTATTATAGTTACTAGTAATGTACGTGTATAACCGAAGTATGCCTTTACTACCCAAAGGTACTGAGCTGACTAATGGAACTTTTATGTCTATATATGTATACATGATATATAACTAATATTTAGACAACATTCGGATGAAAAACTGATGCCCTAAGGCCACATCCCAACGAGGAAAATGAAATAAAGCGAGCTAACCGTCCTAAGTCCTTTAAACATTACTTATATAACTATACATATATAGGCATGCATTTGACAATATAAAAGTATAAAAGAAGTTTTGTAAAACCTTTGAAAAGTTTAATAACTAAGAAATGATGACTTGATGTCAGTTTGTAAACGATTTGAAAGCAGTTTGTTTGATAATAACAGTTTTAAGCATAAGAAAACCTTTGTTTGAAACACAATTGTAACAAAGTTTGAAAGGAAACATACAGTATGTAAGACAGTTTGATAAAGAGTTTTAATGTGTAGAAACGTTTAAGAAAATCATTTGAAGTAATATGTTTGGTAAAACAGCTAAAAGTGTAGTAAATCCATTTGTATGCTAGTTATTAATCACATGTGATTGATGTACTAACTAGCATGATTCAACTTGTATTCCCCCCCCCTATAAAAGCATTTATAAACATTTAGAAACATTTAAAGGTTAATTAAGGGGTATGAAATCACCTGCAGTGAGTGGATCGTATGGAAGTGTCGGACAAGTGCTTGGTGTTAAGTGAAGACTTAAACACACACAATGATCCTAATAACATATAAAGACATATGTATACATACAATTAGTGATTGTAACACTAATTAAATAGGTATAAACATCCTAATGTGAGGAAAACACTTTAATCAAAGTGCTAGGAGGCCATTGGGTTGCAACAAAGGATTACAAGGCATCGTATTTGAGTTTATGGTCCATGGACCATACTTATTGGAGTTTACGGCCCAGGGGAGTTTACTCCTGACCTTAAACTCTCTAATGGGGCTCTATTTGAGGCTTAAAGGTAAGGAGTCTTAAGTGGTTAAGTGTTCCAAGGCTTAAACAAGAGGCTAGGTGAGTTTAAGGTCCAAGAATGACCTTAACTTGAGTTTACGGCCTGGGGACCACTTCCCCATGAGTTTACGGCCGTAAACTCATGGTGTGAAATACCAATTCGCTTTTTGAATTCCCTAGTTCAATGGTGGTTGGTTCAATGCTAAGCTCTAGTCAATTGGAAGGGGGAAAGGGCATCATTGCACCCTTATAGGGAGTTTACGGACTTAGGAGATCCTTGGCCGTAAACTCTCATTCAACCATTGATCCTTGATGATTATAAGCTCTAAACATGTTAAACCTAGTGTACGACTTAGAACAAGAGTACTTACGATCTAGGAGCTTGAATGGTCGGTTTTGGCCAAGAACACTAGTGTGTGTTCTTGGTGTTCTTGGTGAAACTTGAAGATCTACAAAATGGAATGATTTCACGGATGAAACCATGTAAGATCACTAGTTCATGTAAGATATCAACTAATTAGGACAAGAAGCTTACGAGTTTTGAAGATCAGGGACGAAGATCGGGATGGTACTTGAGAGGATTTCAGCCAACGAAGTGAAAGATTGGAACAAATGGCCAAAATATCAACATATAGGAGGAATTTACGGCCCACATGGAGTTTATGGTCGTAAACTCCCATGTGGTGGCCGTGAACTCCTTGTTAAGGTTATCTAGACTTGTTCTTTGTACTATAGATCCAGTAGATAAACTCCGACACTTATCCCTTAAGTGTACAAGGCTCAGAACGCTTAAATAAACTCCAAATTGTGCTAAATGATAGCAGGAATGAGTTTGACTTTCAATGAAGTGTTAGACTGAACAGGATGGAAAATTTCGGGTTTTCACATCATCCCTCTGGTAGAGGGAATTTCGTCTCGAAATTAGAATTTAGGTAAAGGAGTAGATGTGAATAATCGAGTCAAGAGGTGGGGATACTTACTAATCGATTGAATCCTCGCGCTCCCAAGAGAATTCAGGTCCTCGGTTGGCATTCCATTGAACCTTCATTAATGGTAAGCGAGTTTGCTTCGTTCACTTGAACTCTCGGTCCATGGTCACTATGGTTCTTCCACGAAGGTGAGGCTCTTGTTGAACTCGATCTCGTCGAGTGGGATTACAAGAGTCCTGACGGAAAGGTACTTTTTCAAGTTCGAGACGTGGATGGTAAAATGTACGTTACTGAGTTTGCGAGTAAGTTGAATTTGTGAGTTACAGGGCCGATTCTGGCAAGAATCTCGGAGGTCCTAACTATCTTGGATTTAGCTTTTCATGCTTTTTGAAGCGTATCAAGCCTTCCCAGGTGAGATTTCCCAAAAGAGTATGGTCTCTCACTTGGGATTCCAAAGGTTTCTTTCTCTTGCTTCTCTTCCCAGTCAAGGGTCACTCCCTTCTGGGTCAAAGTCGTAAGAGGTTCCGTAATTCGTGAGGAGTTCTAAATGAACTATGACAGTAGGTCAGCGAGACCTAGAATTTGGCGAATTCCTGTCGGCGTCTTCGGTGTTGACAAATTCTCAACGGTTTTGATTTTGGAAGGGTCCTTTAGAATTCCCACATCACTAAAAATGTGCCTTAGGAATTCAACTCTTCAATTCAAAAACTCATATTTAGAGAACTTCGCGTAAAGCTTCTCTGATCGTAATGTTTCCATGGTTTGTTTTAGATGCTCTTTATGATTACCTTCTTACTACGAGAGTAGATAAGTAGTTCATTTACAAGGAAAATGACGAACTGATCCAAGTAAGAATGGTGTACCTTATTCATTAAGATCATGAATACTACGGGCGCTTTGGTCTTACCCGAGGGGTATCACTACAGACTCGTAGCATCCGCATCAAGTTTGGAAGATTGTCCTCGAGAAATCCTTCTCTAACACTCGCAACTGGTGATACTCGGATCTCAGGTTCATTTCTGAAAAGTAATTTGTTCCTTGCGGTTGGTCCACCAATTCTTCTATGCGAGGCAGAGGGTAATGATTTCTAATGGAAATCTTGTCGAGATCTCTGTTAGTCGATGCTCCTACGAAACAATCCGTCTACCTTCTTGAAGAATAATATCGGAGCTCTCCAGGGCGAGGAGCTTGGTCTTTCAATTCCATTGCTGAGTAGTTCGTTAAGTTTGACCTGGCAGTTCTTGCATCTCCGTAGGTGTTAGACTGAAGGGCGATCTGGTTAGAGGAGTCGTATTGGGTTCTAAGTTTGTTCGCATGGCGATGCGATTACTTGTAGTCTTGGGCAGTCTCCGTCCTGAAGTTCACATTAGAATTCGTACATGGTTCATCAATCACAATCTCGTGTATACGAGCCGTCTATAATTAAGATTGAAAAGGTAGTCGAATAAATGATTCTTCTTTAAGCTCACATCCCAACGAGGAAAAGAAGTTAAAGTGGAATCATCAATTCTAAACTTGTAGAACCTTGATTATATACCACCCCTGTGTATACATTCTTTAGCGATAAATTAACCGTACGAGTCTTTGGATTGAACTTGACGTACTGTACGAGTGGTACTTCGGGGAGGTTTGCTGTGGTTTCTTCGGAAATGATAAAAAACATGAGGTACTCTATGCATGAGTACTTCGAAGTTTTGGAATGATGGTTTCGCTAGCAAGGCAATTTCAGAGAAAGAGATTTACGCATGGAACTGGTATTGTGAGGATTGAATTGACTCAAGTCGTATGATAATTTCGGACTCACTTGGAAATAAAGGCATTAGACTTGATTATAAAGGCGTTACAGACAAAACACAACAGTGCAACTTTTAACAGAGTTACAATACTTTAGATTAACTACAAGACTATTGCTGCGAACAAGGTATACTACAAAAGATAAGTATACGCAGCACGAGGGTCCCTTAACTGACGGGATCTCACAAAAGATAAGACTCGAGTTGCACTAGTTTTAAACAGTTTAAGAGATTGTGACAACCGTCAATTTCCGGTCAATTCAAAGTCAACTAAAGTCAACAAGTCAAACCAGTCAACTCAATTAACCCTTGTGTACTAGGGTTTACGTTGTGTTATTTTCGTACAAATCGTTATTCTAATGAGAAATCATAAATTGAAAAGTTTGTATATCTAGATTTCATTAACCTAAAACTGTGGTAAATATCGAACCAAACCGATAAAACAATGTTGCATACTCATTGGGAGTGTGTAGATCCTTAAACATGCCTTAGTGGGGCTTACGGATCTTGCTTTGCGAAGCCGGACACTCACAAATGTCACACACGAAACCTCTCTCAATCGTTTTCACTCTATCTCTCTTTATCGAGAATCTCTCCCAAATCTCTCCAAGAATGAGGAATCTCTCCAAAATCTCTCTCTATATGAGAAATCTCTCCAAGTATGTGAAATCTCTCCTAAATCTCTCCATGTATGTCAAATCTCTCCCAAATCTCTCCAAGAATGAGGAATCTCTCCTAAATTTCTCTCCATATGAGAAACCTCTCCAAGTATGTCAAATCTCTCCCAGAATGAGGAATCTCTCCCAAATCTCTCTCCATAGGAGAAATCTCTCCAAGTATGTGAAATCTCTCCCAAATCTCTCTACGTATGTCAAATCTCTCCCAAATCTCTCTTTGTATGAGAAATCTCTCCAAGAATGTGAAATCTCTCCCAAATCTCTCTCAAAAGTTCCTTAAACTTTTTGTAGTCTTTCAGGCCATCCCGACCCTTAACCAGGTCAAAAACCGCTTAAAACGGGGCAAAAACGGATAAAAAAGACTTAAGGACCCGAAACCCCTCTTAAGGACCCGAAACCCCTCTTAGGAACCGAACTTGTCAGAATCGAAGGTGTCAGAAGCGAAGGCATCAGAAGTGAACTTGTCAGAAGCGAACTTGTCAGAAGCGAAGGTGTCAGAAGCAAAGGCATCAGAAGCGCAGGCATCAGAAGCGAAGGCATCTATCTCGGACCGAACCCTCTCAAGAACCGAAGGTCCTTTCGGACCGAACCTCGGCCTAGGACCGAGAGGCCTCATAGGAAGCTCTTTTTCACCCGGTTTTCGACTAGTTTTGCGTTTTAGGCCCGTTTATAATTGTTTTAACGCGGTATTTTCATCCAAAACTTTACTTTAACATATAAGGTCCCATATTTATTAATTAATCACGTTTTTGGGGATAAATCGTATCCAAGAAGAGTGGGTGAAGTACAAGAGGTAGAGTGTTGACTTTTCTTTAGTTTATGACACAAGCAACCACCCACACTCACTCCATGACCAGCCACACTCCTTCTATCATACCTAGGTCATGTCAAAGTACTTTGTCATGATTTCCAGCCATTTCCCACGTTCTTAGAGATGGAACCTCCATCCTCTCTCCTCACACTTCATTCATTCTCTCATTTTCCACCAAAAGATCAAACACTTTTCTCTCAAACTTTAACTCTCTATTTCGAGACTCCAAGACTGATCATCAAGCTTTATTATACTCTTGGTAAGTATAATTCATCCTCCTTGTGATTATTACACTTCATTCTACTCCAATCATTGATTGCTTACACAAACTCCATCACTTTGACGTTAGATTCTCGAAAATCTTCAAGGCATCTTCAAGTGTTATTGAGTTGAACACTTCCTTTCTCCAACATTCATCTACTAAAATCACATAAGGTGAGTTCATACCCCTATATTTTCATGTTTTCTTAAGTTTTTAGGGGGGGGGGGGGGGGGAATACAAGTGAAAACACCAAGAACATAACTAAACTTTTCTAACAGCCTTCATCAGAAAAGTTGGACTCCATTCACGGACTGTTTTAGACAACCTAAACATTTTAGTTTTCAAAACTGTTTTAGATGCAAGTAGTTCCAGTTCATAGATTTAAAATGACTACTTGCACATCTCCATACAATTTTTCTACAATTTATGGTGATTTTTACAAAACTGCCTATCATTTCAAACATCAATCAGGACCAGTCTGTGATTATTGACTTTTTCACACAAGTTGGAGGTCATTAAATGTAGATGTATGTTGTAAAAGTCGAATAGTGTGTATTGTAATGATTCGCATTTGTATGTTATTTTACTAAGTCAATTTCGTATGCGAAGTGTCAATGTATAGACTTAGTATATTTTTTGTATGTTCCCTATAAATAGGGACTTAGGCTTGAAGTAGAGACACAATGTCGAAACACAAATGCTGTCTTCAGCTTATTCTGTAATCAGTCTTAATGAAAATGAGATCTGATTAATATTTACTCCGTATGTTCATCATCTTTCATCATTCAAATCTATCGTTTCTTTTCCTAATTCTCGTTAACAATTCTCTTCAATTGGTATCAAAGCGGGTTTCAAACTGCTTAGATCTGATTTTCGTATAAGAATTATTTGCTTTTTGAGTTGAAAAATTAACTCAAAATTTTCCGCGCATTTTTGGTTTTGAAAATCACTTTTGATCTTCAGATTTGAATCGATTCTATATTTGAATTGTTAAGTCGAGTAATCGATTAGTGATTTTTGATCAATTCATTTGATCGAATTCTGAAATTCATCAAGTTTTCAAGTTTTCAGATATTTTCTGTGTTCATCAATGGCGAATTTCAATATGAATACAATGACTTCTTTCTCTCACTTGCTTGGTTCCTCAACCAAAATTCCGATGTTGATTCCAGAATACTATGATTAGTGGGTTGATAGAATGGAAGATTACTTAAATGGAATTGATGAAGAACTTTGGAATTGTATCGATAGAATAGTACAAACTCCTGCTAATGTTCAACAACTTGGATCATCCACTGCATCTCCTGATGTTGAAGAACAACGAAAATGACTGAAGAATAATGAAAAGAGGTGCATGAGGGAACTAAGAGGTGCTCTACCTCCTGTAGTTTACAATTACATTCGTAGTTGTAAAACGGCCAAAGACATCTGGAATACTTTAAAAGAAAAGTATCAAGGTAGCGAAAAGACGAAGATCAATTCTGTGAAGCAATGTCTGGTTGAACTGAAGGAATTCAGACAAGAGGATGCAGAAACTCTCGAAAGTTACTATGATCTTCTGAATGAGCTGATGTTTCGATGCAATAGGTATGGTATCACTAGATCTATCATGTAATTCAATTTAACTTTCATTATGGGTCTTCGCAAGGAATGGCGAAGTGTGAGCATGATGATTAAGAATCAACAAAGTTTTGATACAACAAAATTGAATGATCTCTACAATCAACTGAAAACACATGAATGTGAGGTCTCAGAAATGTATGAAGAATCAAAACTAGCGATTGGTGGTCCTTTGGCTCTTGTTTCAAAGGTATCAGAAAATGATGAAAAAGATGGTTCAGATGAAGAAGGATTTTTAATGAACTCTGATGATGAAGCTGTTGCATTCTATTCAAACAACAGAGTTAAAAAGTTTTTCAAAAAGCCTTTTAATCCAAAAGGAAAGATTAATGATGCGAAAAATGTTGTCACAAGGACTGGAGGGGATGAGAGGAAGAAAATGGAGAAAATTGATGAAAAACAGAAAAATGCGAATGAAGAGAAAAAGTTGAAAGGTGATTCAGGAATTTATTGTCATTATTGCAATGGTGCGAATCATTTCGCAGCTGACTGCATGTTGCGAAAGAAAGAAGAGAAGAAAGAAAAAGTCAAAGATGAAGCATACTACTCCGAGAAGATTGAAGAATTACGTGCTAAGACCAAGGGAGTGTCATTAGTTGCTAAGGGAGAAACTGATGAAGAAGAAAGTGGAACTTATCAGATCTGGTCTTCTAGATCTGATGATGAGGAAATGAGGCATCCCACACATGGAGCAATGTTCGCAAGTTTTGAGGATTGCGAAGAGAACATTTCAGGAAGATGTTTTGTGTCTAAATCCACTGACAAATCACCCATGACAACCAAGGTACGTGCAATTCTTGAATCTTTTAATATTCCTTTATCTGCATATGATGCTGAAATTGTTTCATTTGATGATACTGTGGCTTATTTTGATTCTGTTATTGTGTCTGCTAGTAATGAAGCTAAGAAATTAAATGTGCAACTTAGTGAGACACGAAGAGAATTAGAAATAAAGAAGAGCAGAGTTGAGAAATTGGAATTGCAAGTCAAAAATATAGATTGTGATAGGAATAATCTTACAAATGATGTTAGGTTATTACTAGCACAAAGAAAAATATATTGTAATTCTACAAAACGACTATATGCAAAATTAACAGCTTTACATCATTCTTCTGATATTAGCAAAGAACAACATAGGAAACTTTTACCTTTTCTTGAGTATGAACGTGAAAAAGTTGATGTTGTTTCTTATGATTGCGAAAGCACAATTGCTCAATTTGACAAAATACCTGATGATAGATATTCTTATGGTATTGTCAAAATTGATGAATTTCTGAATGCTGATGAGTTGGTTAACATTGTCAATGAAAGTTTGACAAAGAGTGAACAAGTGAAAATCATAAAGAAAACTGAAAATTCAACTCTTGACTCACAATTGAATTATGCTGATATTGACGAAAATTCTGATAATGTAAGTGAAATCAGTGAGATAGAAGAGGAAGAAGAGGTTGATTGTTCTCAATTGTCAATCATTAATATCACATCTAAGATCAAAGGTAAAGAAATAATAGTTGATTCAATAGTAGAGGATGAAATTGATAAACCTTCTACTTCGCAACATTGTAAGTTTGATAATGTGGAAGTTGAAAGCTGGAAATCTGATGACACAGATGTAAATAAAGAAGAAAAGAAAGTTTTAAATGAAACACCTCAAAGGGTTGTAGTTGATCAAGTGTTTGAAAATACAACAGAATTTGACAAAATTTTAAATGATAAAGGCGCACATTATTTGGAAACCAACACTGTGGTATATCCAAATTTTGTATGTACTGATAAAATCATTTTTCCAAATCAAGTTTTTGTCACTACTGGAAATGCTGAGAAAGTTCATCCTGATTTCAATAAAATAATTGAAAAAGATAATCAAAAGTCCACGACTGAAGGTTTTTTCGCAAATCAAAACACAGAAGAAAACAATTTAACCCAAAATCCTTATGTGTTTCAAAAACAAAAATCAACACAAAAATGGGTGGTTAAAGGTGAAAAATCAAACAAAATTTTTGAAAAAGTTGAAAACCCAAAGGTTGAAGTGAAACTAAATTCTCATGAATTCAAATTGATGGTTGGAAACTATTCAACAGAAAATAATGTTTCAAAAAGAAAAGCAAGAAAAGCAATATTCTGGCAAGTTGTGTCTAATGAAAAATCAAGAGATGAAAAAGAAAAAAATTTCAAAAACATCATCAAGTTTTCATAAACAAATAAACTTTGTTGACAAGGTTCCATATATTCGCAAATATGACAACAATCGAAAATTTGAGAATTCGCAAAAATTTGCAAATAATCAAAAATTTCAAAATGTTGGCAAATTCACGAATGCTTCATCAAGTTTGAAGAACTCAACTCAAGCCAAAATGAAATTTTCACCAAAACAACCAAATTTTCCAAATCCTTCAATATCAAAACCAACCAAAGTTTCATACACAAAAGGAAAATCTGATGTAAGTACAATTAATCATTGGTTTGAAGGGAAAGGAAAGAAATATCAAAGTGGGAAGTTTTCAGAAGAACAAATCAAAAGTGCATTTGATAAGTTCACAAATAATTCTTCAATTGCTAGTGCATCATCTCATAATTCGCAAGTTCCAGTTCAAAAATGGAAACCAGTTATCAAAAATGCGAATGTTGTGAAGGATTAGATTACAATTAATGGAAATCCAAAATTATTGAATGACTATATTTCAAAATCTAGAACTGATGATGTTGATATAATGGATTCTGTTACAAACAAAGTGAAAACATGGTTTTTAAATTCCAAAAATTTGTTTCATTCTACTAATGGTGAACCCAAAATGTCTTGGGTTCCTAAATTTTTCCAATAAATGCAGATGATATGTGACGAGCAATATGATATGAAATGGTACATTGATAGTGGTTGCTCTCGTCATATGACTGGAAGAAAGGAAAATTTGCGAGATTACAGAAGTTTGGAAAATGCTGGAGTAGTCAAATTTGGAAATAATCACAAGTGTCAAGTGAAAGGATATGGGAAAGTCACAAATGGAAACTTCACAGTAAACAGAGTGGCCTATGTTGAAGGACTTCAACATAATTTGATAAGTGTGTCACAACTTGTTGTAGGTACTGGAAATCAAGTGGTATTTAATGAAGAAGGAAGTATCATTTCAAATGCAAAGACGAATGAAATACTTCTAAAATCCAAAAGACATGATGATATGTTTACACTGGACATCAAACCGATTGTGGGAAAACCAGCTGTGTGTTTATTATCAAAAGCATCCAATGATCTTAGCTGGCTTTGGCATAGAAGATTGTCACATTTGAACTTTCGAAATATAAATAAACTTGTAACTGAAGATTTAGTTCGTGGGTTACCAGTACTAAAATTTGACAATGATTCTTTGTGTGCAGCTTGCGAACAAGGAAAAAAACATCGAAAGGGTCATCCGATTGTGATAGATCCAAAAATAGTTGATCCATTGGAACTTCTTCATATTGATCTATGTGGACCATCAACTGTAGCAGCAATAAACAAAAAGCGGTATATTTTAGTTGTTGTAGATGATTTCTCTAGATTCACGTGAGTATTTTTTCTCAGGTTGAAATCTGACGTTGCTCAGACGATGATTGATTTTATCAAAAAGATTGAAATTAGTCTGAAGAAGAATGTACGAAAAATAAAAAGTGATAATGGTTCTGAGTTTAAAAATCAAACTCTTGACATTTTTCTCACAAGCAAAGGCATTTCGCATAATTTTTCATCACCATATACGCCACAACAAAATGGTGTCGTTGAAAGAAGAAATCGATCTCTATGCAAAGCTGCCAGAACCATGTTAACATATGCGAATCTACCTCAATATCTTTGGGCAGAAGCTGTGTCAACAGCATGTTTTACTCAGAATCGATCATACATTCATCGAAGATTTAATGTTACTCCATATGAAATCATAAATAATCGGAAACCTAATGTAAAATTCTTTCATGTTTTTGGTTGCAGGTGCTTTATCATGAACCTCAAAGATAATTTGTCCAAATTTCAAGCTAAAGCTGATGAAGGCATTTTCTTAGGATATTTGCAGAATTCAGTTGCATACAGAGTGCTAAATAAACGAACAAGAAAAATTGAAGAAACTTTCAATTTAACATTTAATGATTACTATCTTAAACAAATTGATAGTAAATTCAATAATAAACCAATACTTGTGGATTCAAATACTCAAATTGATAATTCTGAAATCAATGATTTTGATTATGATTTAATTTTTGGAATTCCTGACAGGGCAATTGATGCATAAAATAATGCTCCTGATAATCAAACATCAGAATCCTCAAAACATACTAATGAATCAACGATAACTTGTGAAAGCACAACAGAAGTTAGTAGGGAACAAGAACATCAAGTTGAGGGGGAGCCTTCGCAGAATCAACAAAAACATCAAGTTGAGGGGGAGCCTTCGCAAAATCAACAAGAACATCAAATTGAGGGGGAGCATTCGCAAAATCAACAAGAATATCATTTTGAGGGAGAATATCAAGATACAGATCATGTTGAGGGGGAGCATGATGAAACAGAGACAATTAATCTTAATACACATGAAGAATTTTATGAAGTTAATGATAACTTTTCGGTTGCAGGATCTGAAAATGAAGATATGTATGAAGATGCACCATTAGAATTTGATCCAAATTTTCCACCACTCGAGAAATGGACAAGAAATCATCCAAAAGAACAGGTAATTGGTAATCCACAAGAAGGTGTGTTGACTAGAGCTCAAATTCGTGCGAAAAATGAGGTATTGAATGCAAACCAAGAACTTTGTATGTTTAATGTTTTTATTTCGAAAATAGGGCCCAAAACTGTAAAGAATGCTATGGAACACTCAGATTGGGTTGTTGCTATGCAATCTGAATTGGCAGAATTTAAACAAAACAAGGTTTGGAGATTAGTTTCTAAACCTTCTGATGTTTCAATTGTTGGATTAAAATGGATTTTTAAGAACAAAACCGACAAAGATGGCAATATTATTCGAAATAAAGCAAGGCTAGTGGTTAAAGGTTATTCGCAACAAGAAGGTATTGACTATGAAGAAACATTTGCACCTGTTGCAAGACTTGAAGCAGTTCGCATATTTTTAGCCTATGCAGCTCACAAAGACTTTGATGTTTATCAAATGGATGTTAAATGTGCATTCTTAAATGGAAAACTCGAAGAAACAGTGTATGTTGAACAACCACCAGGATTTGTAAACAATGAGCATCCTGATCATGTGTATGTCCTTGACAAAGTTGTATATGGGTTAAAACAAGCACCAAGGGCCTGGTACGCAACACTTACAAATTTCTTGAAACAATCTAAATTTAAACAAGGATCAGTTGACCCCACATTATTTCGTAAGAAAGTTGGGTGTCATCTAATGCTTGTTCAAATTTATGTTGATGATATTATCTTTGGTTCAACTGATCCAGCATTGTCAATTGAATTTGAAAATCTAATGAAAAGTCAGTTTGAAATGAGCATGATGGGAAAAATTAATAATTTTCTTGGTTTAAATATAAGACAGAACAGGGAAGGAATCTTAATCAATCAAGAAAAATATACGAAGAACTTGCTTGAAAAGTTTGGAATGCTAAATAGCACAAAGCTCAGAGTACCTATGGCAGTAGGAACAAGACTAACTCCTTCGTTAGATGCTCCTGCTGTTGATCTAACACTGTATCGTAGCATGATAGGGTCTTTATTGTACTTAACTGCAAGTAGACCTGATATTATGTTTTCGGTTTGCTGTTGTGCTAGATATCAAGCTAATCCAAGAGAACCTCATTTGACTGCAGTGAAAAATATTTTTTGCTATCTAAAGGGAACCGTTTCTTTAGGACTTTGGTATCCTGCGAAAACAGGATTTCTCATTCAAGCTTTTTCAGATTCCGATCTAGGAGGGTGTACTTTGGATAGAAAAAGTACGACTGGTGGATGTCAACTATTGGATGGAAAGTTAGTGAGCTAGCAATCAAAGAAACAGACTTGTGTGGCTATATCAACTGCTGAGGCAGAATACATATCTGCGGCTGCTTGCACTTCGCAAATTATTTGGATTCAGAGTCAACTTCGTGATTATGCAATAAACATGAAAAAGATTCCTTTGTATTGTGATTCACAAAGTGCAATTCGCATTTGTCACAATCCAGTGCAACATTCAAAGACAAAACACATTGCTCTTCGATATCATTTTATTAAAGATCATGTGGAAAATGGGAATATTGAAATTCATTTTGTCAAAACAACTGAACAACTTGCTGATATTTTTACAAAACCTCTTGATGAAAAATCATTTGTTCGAATTTTAGCAGGTTTGGGGATGATTAATGCGAATTCAATTTCACCAACACAAGAATAAAAGTTTTGTTCAGCAGATAAGCGTCAACATCATTCAGAGGTTACTGTTCATTCAGAGGCTTCGCATGGCTTCGCAACCACATATTTTCGCATTTGAGCTCATAATCACTATGGTAAGGTTTACACATAATTTTGTTCTTTTTGAAAAATTAAAAATACAAAAAGATTTTATTTTGTTTGTTCTTTAATTTTGAAAAATCAGAAATACAAAAAGATTTTATTTTGTTTGTTCTTTAATTTTGAAAAATCAAAAATACAAAAAGATTGTTTGTTCTTTAATTTTGAAAAATTAAAAATACAAAAAGATTTTATTTTGTTTGTTCTTTAAGTTTGAAAAATTCAAAAATCACAAAAATATTTTTTGTTTTCTTTGTTCTTTAAACTGTGTGTGTTGAGAATCTAATACAGGGCTACAATGTGAAAAGGTCATACATATATGTTTCTGTAGGAAGGTATTAAATTTCTTTTACAAACTAGTTAGGATGTCCCTAGAAGCATGCTGCTGTATGTAGACCAAAAGCCTCAACATGACTCTATGTGTGACAAGAAAGCCTTAATGAAATTATCTCAAGAAAATTTCTTCCCAAAAAGGCTTATATTCGCATAAGTCAAAACGAGCTACCTTACTCTTCTCAAATGAGTTAAGAGTTTTCTGTATTGGTCATTATAACAGAGGTACACTTCGATTCTTAACCAATCTTTTTAAACCAAACAGTTCTTACACTCCAAATTTTTTTAAAGAGATTTGTCCTTGAGGTCTTTGATCAAACCAATCAAAACCTAGACAAATCACAACTCTGTGTTTAAGATCTAACATCATGAGTCCGTGATGAAAGTGAAACCCAAAAATCATACATCTTAAGGAATTGACGGGGAACTTTGTTCCAGATTTTTACGAAACCTTTGTTTCAGTATCAAAAATTTCGAAACTTCAAATCATATTCATTTCGCATGTGTGGTCTTGATCAAATATTTACAACCAAGAATATTTGTTACCCAACAAGATCCCAAACAAATTTTCTTTTGAATATGATTTCCGTGTAAGTTTCATTCACAAATTCTTGTCATGATAAATATTTTCACAAGCCAACTTGTCACTGACTACACTGGTCAAACAAGTAATTTCATTTACAATTCCTCACCTTATGTTAAGGCTGATATGTAATGAAATTTCAAACCAACCCAAAATGCCTTTTAAAAGAAGCCCTTTGATACTTCTTTACAAGTATTCGATTGTAATTCACGGGAAACTACACAAGCAGTTGATTATCTCTCTTGATGATTAACGAAGAAACCTTTGCCTGGGGTTTTACTACATTCATGTCAAATTAATTTTTTTTGACATCACAACATTCCAAATTGTCACAACTGGAAATTTTGTGTCATGTAATTCATACACTCAAGTCAATGTGAATCAAAAACTTAAGGACATGATTGACACCTATGATTATGACTTCAAAAACTTCAATCAAATACATTATACAAGTACTACAAATAGTCATCAAACAATTGGAAACCCTAGAAGTTCTTGTTTAGGTACACCTTGGACTAGAACTTCCTTATTGCATCCAAATGGACCAATAAGCTTCCAATTTGACTATCAAGGGCTCAGAACCCTAATTGGGCTCTAATTGGACCCACACTAATTTATTTCAACATTTTGGGCCATGTTGGGCCTAGAATGAAATGAATTGAAAGCTTTGATCCATGAATACCCTAAACTAGTTCAACAAAAATGGAAAAATCATACTATATTCTTTTATGAGAAAATTCACCCAAATTAACTCTAATATTGGGCTTAGGGGCAAAGGCCCAAATTCTTCCTTTTCCCTTTCAAATTCTCGGCCCAAGGCCCAAATCCAAGGAAGAGTTGACTTTCAAGTGACACCTCATAATTAACCAAAGGACTTCCATGCAAAATATCTCACATACCTCCATGCACATCACCTCAAAATCACTTCTCTTCTCTCCTCTCTCTCACTCTCGGCCGAAACACACACACACACCTTCACAAATCTCTCACAAATTCTCTCTAGATCACTCAAGAACATCCCTCCCTCTCCACTCAAAAATCTCGAGTTTTAGGAAGCATTAAAGAGGAAATTTCCACAAAATTCTTCATCTAAGGTAAGATTATGCTTGGATCTATGAATTAAATTCTTTGTTTTATCAAAATCCTTTCCTAATCTATGCAAAAATCGTGATCTTGCATCCTAGAACCATCTCAAACTCGAGATCTTCATCAAAGGGTGCTAAGGCCAAAAATCACTTCATCTTTCTTCCATCTTTTCCTCAAAAACCGAAAGCTTCAAACAAGGTGAGCTTCATACCCCCTATTTTCTGTTTTTATGAGTTTTGTGGGGGGGGGGGGATACAAGTGAAAGTATAGATCTATTTGTGTTTTGTATGCCTTGTATGATTTCCATGCTTACATGTATGCTTTTGTGTGCTAAAATGTTGGATCTAGCCATAAAACCCCTCAAAACCGAGATATATCTTATGTTAAATGATTTTTGCATCAAATATGTTTCTACATACAAAGTGTTTCAAGAAAAATGGCTAAGTAGTTTAGTAACAATTTTCTTTGGGCTAAAAACACAAATTTTGGGCCTAAAATGTGAAAAATACAAAATTAAGGGCCCAAATTGACATATCACGAATTCTGATGGATGAGGTGTGCCAAAACAGTTTCAATAAAACAAATTCTCGAAATTTACTCATTTAGAGGATTAAAAACATAAATTTCAAGCTTAATGGGCTAAAAAGACATTTTTGGCCCAATGAGGCCCATTATGCGAGATTTTCTGTTTTAGAGGGCCAAAACTGTATTTTTCTGTAAAACAGTGGACTATAAGTGTTTCAAGTCCTTTTTAAAGGTTTAAAATGCTTTTTAAATTTAAAAAGGACCAAAGTTGCAAAAATTTTACAATTCAAAGTTGCGAAAAAGAAGGGTTATAACCGAGAAAACTACATTTTCAGGGACTTAAACTGTTTTCATTGAAAAATATGTTGAAAAATATTAATTTCAATAATTTTTGGTGTTAAAATGTCAAGAAAATTGATTTAAGGACCAAACCGGAAAGTATTTAACTAAAGGGTTGAAAAAGTAAAGTTTACAAACAATGAGGAGCTGCAAACAGAAAACTTTCAAGGCTAATTCAATACATGCAATTTGATCAAACAATGGCACCGCGACTATCGACGAAATACAATACACTACAATACCAAAATCGTTGTAAAACGAATTGGTTCGGTCTCGAACCAATGAAAATCCGAAACTACTAACATGGCGACACTACGATACATACAAATAACGTTTGGGAACTCAACTTACATACAAGTGTGCACAGACGTCTACGCACCATCTTTGGGCCCCAAAAGTGTAAAATCTTGTTTGTTGGGCCTAGCTAGCCCAATGACCTGATCTTAAGGCCCGAAGACATTTTTTTCTACAAAGTGTTGGGTTTCACCGACTTGGCACAACGTAGAGGGACTTTCAATGGCTTGTATACCACTGGTCCCCAAGGGTCCTTTGGTATTGCTAGTAAAGTCTACATATTTTTGCGAGGCGGGTCGGGGACCCCTCGTACATATTTTATCCCCAACCGGCTAATAGAGTCATCGAGGTCTTCGTGTCCTCTTTCTCTTCGGATGTGGGACGACACGTAGTCAGGGCGGCTGGATAACGTGATTAGTACGGACGACGCCTTCGGGATCGTTAGTATAGCTATAAACTGGGCGTTTGTGTAATGCGGGTTTGTAGTAATTAATCATGCTAAAAAATAATCCAACGTCGCCTGGGAATGAGACTACTATTTTTGTAATGGTTTCAACGCAACTTAATGGAACTCAAAGGATTAGGAAAACATCGGGTTTTCCTAGGTTTCTCAATACATATCGGATTCGAAATGCATACAATTTTAACGAACAATTTTTACAAGTATAGAAACAAACAAGTATACCTATGGATCTTCACATCTTTTTGACTATACTATTTTCAGAAAATGTCGGATTTTCTGGTGATTTTTCAAACAATACGAAACATTGGATTTCAAAACACTACTTATGGACTCACCAACATTTCATATGTTGACGTTTTTCAAAATACTTGTATTCTCAGGGAACCAGTGAATCAAAGGAAATCATATTCAGTGATGGCTTGCAGTTTGTTTATGTACGAGTCGAACAATTTATTTTTGGGAATGTAATGTTTAAACAATGTATTTCATGTAAACGCTACTGGTTGTACTATATTAATGCATGGTGACGAATGTTGTTATGTTTCATATATATTCAATGTTATGGTATTCAATTGAGTCACAACAGCCCCCGGACGTTTCCGCCGCCTGGTTCGGGGGTGTGACAGGTTGGTATCAGAGCTTTGTTTATAGTGAACTAGCATGTCGAGCCACACATTGATATGCAACTATAAACCAAAAGAGGGACTAACATAACTCTGAACAAAACAAGTAAATAAAACACACTTGCTTGCATTAGAAATAAGGACCTAACGCCGAATCAAACACAATAATGCTGGCATCTCGATTAAATCGGGACTGTTCATAGTGATACCGAGGAGTGAATGTAGCCTGATCAACTACGTTCCCTCCAAAGTAAAACTAGCACACGTCTTGATAAGATCGGGACAGCTAGGGAAACCTAAAACTATACCTTTATCACCAGAAAAAGAATGTTCGCTTAGTCTGTACAATAGTTATAACACATAGAAATAATGTTAGCATATTTACGTACTCGCGCAGACAGCATGGCCGGTTTTCATCACCCTAGAGACCCCTACTTCCCTAATCAGGGAAACAACGGGTGGCTAGAGGAGGAGGAGCCTGAGGAAGAGCCTGAAGAGGAACCTGAAGAAGACCCCAAAGAGGAATCTGACGGGGAACCAGAGGCCGAAGTCGAGGGCGAGCCTGCCGACCCCGAAGAAGACGAAGAAAATTTCGAAGAAGAGCTCGATGAAAGCGAAGGGGGTGATTCGGACGCAGAGTCCAAGGTCATCAACCCCCCTTACCCGATCAGGGTGCCTGCTTATCGTGTGGGACCCACTGGACCCACCCCTCCTTGGGGCATTGATCTTTGGAGATGGAGCAGACATCAGGGACAGCGACCCCTGTTTGGCATGTCACGTGAGTTCTTTGACTTGAGGGACGGAGGACCGGCCGACCGAGCCCTACCGGTCATGGTGAGACGATTACGGGACACCGGCGACCTTGCTCAGGGCACTGCTGATCAAGTACGCCAGTTGTGGACTAGGGTCGAGCGTGCGGAACAGGAGACGCGTGACGTCCTCCGGGAGTTTCACATGAGGCAGGTAAGGTGGGAGTCTCGACTTCAGGACGCAGAACGCTTGGTGACTCGTCTTCAGGGAGCATCCACATCTTCGGCACCACCTCCTGACGCAGCTCATCGCGGTTAGGGATAGACTTATCATAGTAGGTCATTAGGAGCTATGTTATGTACTCCGGCTCTATGTTTAAGTGACTACACTACTCATGGAGCCGTTATGCTGTCGGATTAGTATCACTCATGTATGCTCTTACGAGCAAATTTTCTTGTATTACATGCGGATAATATTAATGAACTTTTGTGTGTTTTGCTATGATATTATCAGTTGTTATGTGTTGAGACATTATGATTGTATGCTCGATGGTAGTAATGTTTAGGTTCGTATCATACACCTAGTTAGTAGGATCACAACCTCACAGAAACCACGTACACTCAACATCTTTCCGTTTCATGACAGAAAGATGCCTCGCCCAGCTACTCGCGGAAATCCCGAACCAACCCCACCCGAAGTTGACTCCATTGCTTTCCAGGCAGCCGTGTCAGCTGCGGTTACAGCAGCTATGGCACAACTTCACCGAGGGAACAACGGAGGAGGTAACGGGCAAGGATCCGGAAGTTCGAACAACGGGACGAACCAAGGACCCACTAAAACGTGCACCTACAAGGACTTTGCGAACGCTAAACCCCGAACTTTCAACGGTACTGGAGGAGTGATCACTCTGAAGCGATGGATCGAGAAGGTAGAGTCGGTATTCGAGATATGCGAGTGCCCCGAGCAGATGAAGGTGAAGTTCGCGGCCTGTACTTTTGTGGACCAAGCACTCACTTGGTGGAACGGACACGTGGAAGTTATGACGCTACCTGTCGCCAACTCTATCCCCTGGGCAGAAATGAAAGAAATGTTAATGGCTGAGTACTGCCCCCGAGGCGAAATACAAAAGATGGAGCAGGAACTATGGAACCTCACTGTGCAGAATGCGAACATCGATGCCTACATATCGAGATTTAGCGAACTATCTCTGTTGTGCCCGGGTATGATCACATCAGAAGGAAAGAAGATCGAACGATTCATCTGGGGACTGACACCTCCCATTCAGGGGAATGTGATAGCTGCAAACCCCGAAACGTTTGACAGTGCGAAGAGATTGGCAAAGAGGCTATATGATCATAACAACAAGAAGGGCGAGAAACCAGTGGAGACTGAGAAGAAGAAGGAGGGTGATGGTAAGAAAGGATGGAACAACAAGAGAAAGGGGCGTCAGGGCCCCGAGACCTCTAAAAAGCAACAGACAGTGGCAGTTAACGCTGTCACCGCACCGGTTCCAGCCACACCACATGCTCCAGCCTCAGCTGCTTCAAATGCTTCAAGACCCTATTCCGGTAATTCTCCCAAGTGCAATAAGTGCGGTTTCCATCACCATGGAGAATGTAAGGAGTTCCATTGCACCAGTTGCAACCGAAGGGGACACACTGCAAGGTTCTGCAGGACTTATCCTTCTCAGAATCAGAGTCAGGGAAACAATCAGAACAACAACAACAACAACCATCGCAATACCAACAACACCAATACCGGCGGCAACAATGCAGGGCCTAGCCACACCTGTTTTGGGTGTGGAAGGACGGGGCATTTCCGCCGAGATTTCCCTAACAACAACTCAGGAAACAGGGGAGCAGGAAGAATGCTGACTATGGGTCAGAGTGATGCAGTTCAGGACCCCGCAGTTGTGACCGGTACATTTCCCCTAAACCACACTTATGCGTGCATCTTATTTGATACCGGAGCGGAGCGAAGTTTCGTAAGCGAGAAGTTTAAACATTTATTAAAACAACAACCCCAGAAGCTAAATGAAACCTATACGGTGGAAATGGCCAATGGGAAAACCGAATCCACTAGGGAAATCTACGTCGGATGTACCCTAACCCTCAACCAACACGTTTTTCGAATAAACCTAATGCCAATATCAATTAGGAGTTTCGATGTGATTATCGGCATGGATTGGTTAAGCCCCCACCATGCTGAGATTATGTGCCACGAGAAGGCCGTTCGCCTTCGTCTCCCGAATCACGAAACCCTAGTAATTTACGGAGACAAACCTAGCACGAATCTTCGTCTTATCTCGTGTATCAAAGCATAAAAACATATGCGAAAGAACAATCTGGCGTTCTTGGCTCACATAGTGGACAAGACCAAAGAAGAAACTAACATCCAAGATATTCCGGTAGCGTGTGAATTTCCGGACGTGTTTCCCGAAGATCTTCCAGGAGTACCCCCAGAGAGACAGGTTGAGTTCCGAATCGACCTCGTTCCAGGAGCAACTCCTCTCGCTAAATCACCATATCGGTTGGCTCCTACTGAAATGCAGGAACTGTCCAACCAACTCAGTGAGCTTCTGGACAAAGGATTTATCCGACCTAGCTACTCGCCATGGGGAGCTCCGGTGCTCTTTGTCAAAAAGAAGGACGGATCTTTCAGAATGTGCATCGATTACAGAGAGTTAAATAAGCTCACTGTTAAAAACCGCTACCCACTCCCGCGAATCGATGATCTATTCGACCAGCTCCAAGGAGCTAGCTATTTTTCTAAAATAGATTTACGGTCCGGATACCACCAACTCAAAGTCCGAGAAGAGGATATTCCTAAAACCGCCTTCCGAACCCGCTACGGACATTATGAATTCGTCGTAATGCCCTTCGGTCTAACAAATGCACCTGCCGCATTCATGGACCTAATGAATCGAATCTGTCGACCGTTCCTGGACAACTTCGTCATTGTGTTTATCGATGACATCCTCGTCTATTCTCGAAGCAAAGAGGAGCATGGCCAACATCTCCGACAAGTCCTAGAGACGCTGCGATCGGAAAAGCTTTACGCCAAACTCTCTAAGTGTGAGTTCTGGCTACGGAGCGTGAATTTTCTAGGCCACGTAGTTAGCCAAGATGGAATTCATGTGGATCCCTCTAAGGTCAAAGCTGTGGAAGGATGGGCAACTCCGACTACGCCCACAGAAATTCGTCAGTTCTTAGGCCTAGCAGGCTACTATAGGAGATACATCCAAAACTTCTCTAAGATCGCCAAGCCGCTTACCTTGCTTACGCAAAAGGGCGTGCCATTCAAATGGACAGACCAACAAGAAATTGCGTTTCGAACCTTGAAGCAAGCTCTCTGTAGCGCTCCTGTGCTATCTCTACCCGAAGGAACGGAAGATTTTGTAGTCTACTGTGACGCGTCGAATCAAGGCTTAGGTTGCGTTCTCATGCAACGTGGAAGAGTGATAGCATATGCGTTCCACCAGCTAAAGACGCACGAAGTAAATTACACGACCCATGACCTAGAACTGGGAGCCGTGGTCTTCGCTCTGAAAATTTGGAGGCACTACCTGTACGGTACAAAGTGCACCATCTTCACGGACCACAAGAGCCTCCAACACATCTTGAATCAGAAAGAGCTGAACATGAGACAACGAAGATGGGTGGAATTGCTAAACGACTACGAATGCGAGATCAAGTACCATCCAGGCAAGGCCAACGTGGTAGCTGATGCGTTAAGTCGGAAGGAGTACTCTAATCGCCGTACGAAAACACACTCGATAACTATTCAGTCTCATCTGGCCACTCAAATTGCATTAGCCCAGGCAGAGGCTATGAAAGCGGAAAATAGAACTAGCGAGGCATTACGCGGGATGGAGAAGAACCTAGAAGCCAAAGAGAATGGGGTACGCTACTTCATGAACCGTATTTGGGTCCCAAAAATCGGAGGATTTAGGGAGACCGTTATGAAGGAAGCTCACAAGACACGATACTCCATTCATCCCGGTTCGGACAAGATGTACTTGGACATTAAACAACACTATTGGTGGCCTAACATGAAGGCGGAAATCGCGACCTATGTTAGTAAGTGCCTTACGTGCGCCAAAGTAAAGGTGGAGTACCAGAAACCTTCCGGATTGTTACAGCAACCGGCAATCCCTAAGTGGAAATGGGAGGGGATTTCTATGGATTTCGTGACCAAGCTGCCCAAGACGTCGGACGGACTGGACACCATATGGGTAATAATCGACCGACTGACGAAATCTGCCCACTTCCTGCCAATCAAAGAATCCTACAAGATGGAGAGACTGACGCGATTGTACCTACGAGAAATCATAAGACTCCATGGAGTGCCAAAATCTATCATCTCGGATAGGGACAGTAGGTTCACATCGCGCTTTTGGCAATCACTCCACAAGGCAATGGGAACTCATCTCGATATGAGTACTGCATATCACCCACAAACGGACGGTCAAAGTGAACGAACCATCCAAACGCTTGAAGACATGCTTCGTGCTTGTGTGATAGACTTTGGAAACTCTTGGGATACCCACCTACCGTTGATCGAATTCTCATATAACAATAGTTACCATTCGAGCATCAAGGTGGCCCCTTTCGAAGCACTGTACGTGCGTAGATGTAGATCGCCGTTATGTTGGGCGGAAGTAGGTGACACCCAACTAGCAAGAACGCATACGTCAGGCAGGGCACTAACAGGACCAGAGATCATTTGCGAAACCACAGAAAAGATCGTTCAGATCAGAGCTCGATTGCAAGCATCGCGTGACAGACAAAAGAGCTACGCCGATAAACGGCGAAAACCCTTAGAATTCCAGGTCGGTGATCGAGTACTATTGAAAGTCTCACCCTGGAAAGGGGTTATACGTTTCGGAAAACGGGGAAAGTTGAACCCACGATACATTGGACCTTTCGAAATCGTCGCCCGTATAGGTCTAGTAGCATACAGACTACAACTACCCGAGGATCTAAACGGTGTACACCTCGTGTTTCATGTCTCTAATCTGAAAAAGTGCCTATCAGATGAAACCCTTGTCATTCCTCTTGACGAAATCAAAATCAATGAGAATCTCCTGTTCGTCGAAGAACCAATCGAGATCATGGACAGGGAGGTGAAGCGTACTAAGCAAAGTCGCATCCTGATCGTGAAGGTGCGGTGGAACGCAAAGCATGGGCCAGAATTCACGTGGGAACGCGAAGATCAAATGAAGCAAAAGTACCCTCACCTATTCTAGCATTCTCAAATCTAGCTTTCAAACAGAATTTCGGGACGAAATTCCCTCTAACGGGGGGATGATGTCACAACTGGAAATTTTGTGTCATGTAATCCATACACTCAAGTCAATGTGAATCAAAAACTTAAGGACATGATTGACACCTATGATTATGACTTCAAAAACTTCAATCAAATACATTATACAAGTACTACAAATAGTCATCAAACAATTGGAAACCCTAGAAGTTCTTGTTTAGGTACACCTTGGGCTAGAACTTCCTTATTGGATCCAAATGGACCAATAAGCTTCCAATTTGACTATCAAGGGCTCAGAACCCTAATTGGGCTCTAATTGGACCCACACTAATTTATTTCAACATTTTGGGCCATGTTGGGCCTAGAATGAAATGAATTGAAAGCTTTGATCCATGAATACCCTAAACTAGTTCAACAAAAATGGAAAAATCATACTATATTCTTTTATGAGAAAATTCACCCAAATTAACTCTAATATTGGGCTTAGGGGCAAAGGCCCAAATTCTTCCTTTTCCCTTTCAAATTCTCAGCCCAAGGCCCAAATCCAAGGAAGAGTTGACTTTCAAGTGACACCTCATAATTAACCAAAGGACTTCCATGCAAAATATCTCACATACCTCCATGCACATCACCTCAAAATCACTTCTCTTCTCTCCTCTCTCTCACTCTCGGCCGAAACACACACACACACCTTCACAAATCTCTCACAAATTCTCTCTAGATCACTCAAGAACATCCCTCCCTCTCCACTCAAAAATCTCGAGTTTTAGGAAGCATTCAAGAGGAAATTTCCACAAAATTCTTCATCTAAGGTAAGATTATGCTTGGATCTATGAATTAAATTCTTTGTTTTATCAAAATCCTTTCCTAATCTATGCAAAAATCGTGATCTTGCATCCTAGAACCATCTCAAACTCGAGATCTTCATCAAAGGGTGCTAAGGCCAAAAATCACTTCATCTTTCATCCATCTTTTCCTCAAAAACCGAAAGCTTCAAACAAGGTGAGCTTCATACCCCTTATTTTCTGTTTTTATGAGTTTTGTGAGGGGGGGGGGGGGGGGGGGGAATACAAGTGAAAGTGTAGATCTATATGTGTTTTGTATGCCTTGTATGATTTCCATGCTTACATGTATGCTTTTGTGTGCTAAAATGTTGGATCTAGCCATAAAACCCCTCAAAACCGAGATATATCTTATGTTAAATGATTTTTGCATCAAATATGTTTCTACATACAAAGTGTTTCAAGAAAAATGGCTAAGTAGTTTAGTAACAATTTTCTTTGGGCTAAAAACATAAATTTTGGGCCTAAAATGTGAAAAATACAAAATTAAGGGCCCAAATTGACATATCACGAATTCTGATGGATGAGGTGTGCCAAAACAGTTTCAATAAAACAAATTCTGGAAATTTACTCATTTAGAGGATTAAAAACATAAATTTCAAGCTTAATGAGCTAAAAATGACATTTTCGGCCCAATGAGGCCCATTATGCGAGATTTTCTGTTTTGGAGGGCCAAAACTGTACTTTTCTGTAAAACAGTGGAGTATAAGTGTTTCAAGTCCTTTTTAATGGTTTAAAATGCTTTTTAAATTTAAAAAGGACCAAACTTGCAAAAATTTTATAATTTGGGCCAAAATTGTCAAAGTTGCGAAAAAGAAGAGTTATAACCGAGAAAACTACATTTTCAGGGACTTAAACTGTTTTCATTGAAAAATATGTTGAAAAATATTAATTTCAATAATTTTTGGTGTTAAAATGTCAAGAAAATTGATTTAAGGACCAAACCGGAAAGTATTTAACTAAAGGGTTGAAAAAGTAAAGTTTACAAACAATGAGGAGTTGCAAACAGAAAACTTTCAAGGCTAATTCAATACATGCAATTTGATCAAACAATGGCACCGCGACTATCGACGAAATACAATACACTACAATACCAAAATCGTTGTAAAACGAATTGGTTCGGTCTCGAACCAATGAAAATCCGAAACTACTAACATGGCGACACTACGATACATACAAATAACGTTTGGGAACTCAACTTACATACGAGTGTGCACAGACGTGTACGCACCATCTTTGGGCCCCAAAAGTGTAAAATCTTGTTTGTTGGGCCTAGCTAGCCCAATGACCTGATCTTAAGGCCCGAAGACATTTTTTTCTACAAAGTGTTGGGTTTCACCGACTTGGCACAACGTAAAGGGACTTTCAATGGCTTGTATACTACTGGTCCCCAAGGGTCCTTTGGTATTGCTAGTAAAGTCTACATATTTTTGTTAGTATAGCTATAAACTGGGCGTTTGTGTAATGTGGGTTTGTAGTAATTAATCATGCTCAAAAATAATCCAACGTCGCCTGGGAATGAGACTACTATTTTTGTAATGGTTTCAACGCAACTTAATGGAACTCAAAGGATTAGGAAAACATCGGGTTTTCCTAGGTTTCTCAATACATATCGGATTCGAAATGCATACAATTTTAACGAACAATTTTTACAAGTATAGAAACAAACAAGTATACCTATGGATCTTCACATCTTTTTGACTATACTATTTTCAGAAAATATCGGATTTTCTGGTGATTTTTCAAACAATACGAAACATTGGATTTCAAAACACTACTTATGGACTCACCAACATTTCATATGTTGACGTTTTTCAAAATACTTGTATTCTCAGGGAACCAGTGAATCAAAGGAAATCATATTCAGTGATGGCTTGCAGTTTGTTTATGTACGAGTCGAACAATTTATTTTTGGGAATGTAATGTTTAAACAATGTATTTCATGTAAACGCTACTGGTTGTACTATATTAATGCATGGTGACGAATGTTGTTATGTTTCATATATATTCAATGTTATGGTATTCAATTGAGTCACAACAGCCCCCGGACGTTTCCGCCGCCTGGTTCGGGGGTGTGACACAAATTTTCTTGATTCTTATCTTATTCCTTTGGCAAAATGCACACACGAAATCCTTGAGGTTTTGAGTAAAACCAACTCAGACTGATGATTTCGCAAGTCTGGCATATGACTTCACTTTAAATCCCAAAAGTGAAAGAGCCTTGCTTCCATGCGAAGGGTTTTACCGGTTCGGATTCTGTAACGGATACTTGACAGGCTGTATACTCAAAATGGTTGGTATTCTATCCGTTTTTCGAGGAATTGTGACAGTTACTTTTTGAAACATAGTCATCTTTTACAGTAATGATCCGAGTTTCAAGGTGCCACATCGGATAACATTAAATGTATCCCGCTTTAATTTCAAATTAATTTTGAGTAACCTATAAAAGGGGGATCAAGAACACTATGTACGGTTACGCAAACAAGAATTCTCACAAACCTTCAAAGCTTACACCTTGATCCAATCTTCAAATTTCTTTCAAACTCTAACAATGGCAGCCACAAATTCCAACACTAATGAGGTTCTTTCTCAATCACTTATGAAGATTCAAAGCACCAATTACCAGGTTGATCCCACCATTTCTGCATATCCAGAAGACCTGAAGATGCTTATTGTGGCTTTGAAACGATCACTGTTATCAACTGCCATGTTCAGATCATTCCCAGTTCCAATGGTGTGGCTATCTCGGGCTGCTTCCACGGCTTCATTCAATCACACGGCGGATGTGATTACTTTCAACCTTATCAACAACAAAAGGGTCAAACTGTCAAAGAATTTGTTCGTGGAGTTCTTGCAGATTCCAAACAATCCTCCCTTTGTTAAACCTGTAAACTCTCAGATCATTCACATGTTCAATGAGATGGGACATCAACCGGAGTTGGAGAAGATCAGTGACTTCAGGAAGTCGGGATTGCCATGCATCTGGAATTTTCTTTTTGGCATTTTCCTACGGTGCCTTACCGGAAGATCAGTCGGCTTGGATAGAGGAAGAGTCGAAGTTTATGCCATGGTAATGGGCATATACTTCGATTACGCGACTCAGCTGTGGAAGGAATTTGTGAAAAGCCTGGAAAACACAAATTCAGAGAAGGGGATCTCCTGTGCAAGATACTGGAGTTTAATTTTGGAGAAAGTCTACGAGAAAGAAGCTATTCCAATAATGCAAGATGTCGAAGTTGCTGAATTTTCTTTCTACCAATTTCCCAAAGTTGTTGAAGATGATGAAGCCATTTTTACGCGTGTGGCTCACATTCCGGATGCGATGCTTTGCAAAGTTTCTCCCACTCACAAAGTTTTGGTGAGATATTTGCGAAACATTGATACAGCTGATCAGACCGGCGTGTTACCAGATGTTGCTACACCGTCAAAGAAGAAGAAGGTGAGCAAGAAAAGTGCGAAGGGTTCATCCTCACCCATTGTACAAGATGAAGTTGTTCCAACCGCGGACACTTTATCTAAATCAAAGAAGGAAATTTTACCTTCCAAGTCTGGGGTTTTAAAACAAATTTGCAAAGCGGAAGTGAGTAGTAAAGGCGTTACTATTCGTAGTATTCCTGCACCAGTGTCTTCAGGAAAGAAACGTCAAAGGGCAGAAGATGTTGTGAAAAACATGCAACGAACGCTGGTTAAGAAGAGGAAGATGGTGATTCGCAATGAATCATCAGATGACGAAGTTGTCCCAGAAACTCCATCTGTCACAACTATGGTAAGTGTCTCTTTACCAATCATTTCAACTTCGCAAATTTCTACTACCATTCTCAAACCACTCGAAATAGTTCTTACCAAGTCAGTTTCTGAGGAGGTACCTATTTCGGATATGGTTGTCAACGTATCTGATACGGGGGCACCTATCCCGAGTGTTGCATCCACAATACATACATCCTTACCCATTACCACTTTATCAACCACTTCATCCATCTTTGATCATGCCCTTCAAAACCCATTCACCACACTTTTTCCATCCCAATCACCTGAAAATCCTCCACCTTCGCAACAAATGTCTGATCCTGAAGTCGAAGGAGGTGCTTTTGGAGGAATTCTAGACGACATTCCTTTTGATTAAGATGAAGAAGACATTCCTGATCATATGCTGATGACAGGAAAGCAGTTTAAAATACTGAATCAAAAGTTGAAAGCTATTATCCAATCGCAAGCCGATTCTGGGAGAATGTATTCGATATCAGCAATGGAGGTTGATGTCATGCTGAAAGGTGCTGAGAAAAGAATCATGGAGAAAGTAGATCAATCTGATAAGAACAATGAGCTCAGAGTGAAAGCACAAGGGAACAATTTTACGTCTGCAGTTCAAGATCTTAAAGCTGCTACAAAAGAACGACACATTCTTTTTGTACAAGACGTCAAGAAAGTTCGTGAGGATGTCAACTTCAAAATTCAGGAATTGAAGTATGAACTTGCGAAGGATCTTCAAGATGTGCATACGAGACAAGAAGATCTTCAAAAGCAAATTGTGGAAATTTCTTCTCAACTCCACAAACTCAATAATATTCTTGTTGTTGAAGATCAGAAAGTTGCCACAATGGAGAAGTTTGATCACTTGATCAAATTGGTCACTGAGCTTAAATCAGCCGTTTCGCATTCATCATTTTCGCAAATCATCACTCCTGAATTCTTGTCTCTAAAGATTAACACTTTAGAACAAGCTATTCAAAAGGCTCTTGCTCCGCTTACGAACTTCACTTCTTTACTTCCGAAGGGTGCTCCACCTGTTTTCACAGGGGTGCAAGGGGGAGAGAAAAGTCGAAGCAAAGAAGATGAGGCTAAAACAGTGGGCAAAGTGATTTCGACTCAACTGGTTGCTACTCTTCCCATTCCTACAAAACCGATTTCTTCAACAATAATAACCACAAAAACAATTTCCAAGGGAATTGTTATTGGAGAAAACGAAGGAGGTTCTAGCTCAAAACCTCAGAAAGATGTAACAGGAAAAGGAAAAGGCATCTTGTACGAAAAGTCGAAGGAGGAGTTAAAAGCTGATGCTGAGGCTGAATTGGAGAGAATGAGACAAGTTCAGAGCATCATGAGACAAAGGGCAAGTGATCCTCCCTCCATGAACAAAGGAGATCCTGCGAAACTTTACTCTTACGAAACTATAGAGTCGAAAGTTGTAGGAAGAGAGATGTATGAGTTCGAGAAGAAGCCTAAAAGAAGTTACGATATTGCGAACTCAGATCACTGTCAGTTGGACTTCCCAGTTAATGAAATGTTGTTCATTACGGCTCAATACAAGATTAGTGAGAAATTTGATAATCTGGATGATTATACTCATATGAAAATCAGATTTCATGTTGTTCTTGGGAAGAATCCAGATGAAGTATGGTCCTTGATGAAGATAAAGAAGGTGCTTACTATAAAGAAGGATGTTCTGTTTGAAGACATGCTTCAAAATTTTCGATATTTTGTCATCAGAGCTGACAACAAACAATACGACTTCATAGTTGCTGATTTTCCGTTGATGAACTGCAACGATCTCATTCAAGTAGCTCTTATTCTGAAGCATATGGAAGAAAACAAACTCAAAGGCTCAGAAACAGATGTGTTTAAAGTTGGATTCGCACATGTGAAGACTTTTATCGACAACTATTTCGATTGTCTGGCACTTACTGATGAAGAGTTAGCAAATGTGCTAGGAAGAGAAGTTAAAGTTCCATGGGAAGATACTTTGACACAATCTGCTCTGTCGAAGTATGTTGTGGGTGAGATATGCCTTAAACCTTTTGGCATGGTGTTTTCGGGAAGAGACACTAAAGGAAAACCAAAGAAATTCCTATTCAAAGCTTCAGAGATTGAAAGATACAATTCTTCGCAATATACGCACTTCATTGTACGTATGAACAATTGCAAGAAAAATAACGAAGGTGACAAGAGAGATTTGAAGAAGGTGATCTCCTGGTATGGAGAAGTGCGAAGAACAATTCACTCTGCAATTCAAAAGCTTTTGAGTTGAATTGCATCGACTGTTTACAAAGGGGGAGAATGTAGATGTATGTTGTAAAAGTCGAATAGTGTGTATTGTAATGATTCGCATTTGTATGTTATTTTACTAAGTCAATTTCGTATGCGAAGTGTCAATGTATAGACTTAGTATATTTTTTGTATGTTCCCTATAAATAGGGACTTAGGCTTGAAGTAGAGACACAATGTCGAAACACAAATGCTCTCTTCAGCTTATTCTGTAATCAGTCTTAATGAAAATGAGATCTGATTAATATTTACTCCGTATGTTCATCATCTTTCATCATTCAAATCTATCGTTTCTTTTCCTAATTCTCGTTAACAATTCTCTTCAATTAAAATTCATAATAAAAATTATGAACAAACTAGACTCATTTCCCAAACTCTCAGAATTTACGGATTCTGATTTGGACCTTTGATGATTTTTTTTAATTTTCTAAGAACAGTAAATGAAAATATTAACAACAGAAAAATGCTATCAATTTCATTTCACCTTGTAACATGTTGAGCAAGGTGTATATCTTTATGTGAAAATATGTTCTTACAAATAGATGACATTTTGACTTAGTATATAGTCATACATCAGAAAACAAATGGATTTTTAACCTACAAAAGTGTGGTAATTAATTTGTTGCTATAATGCATGTTGCTTCACTTTAGTAAAAAGTACATATACATATCGGTAAAAAAAAGGGTTTTTACCTTCACAAATACAGTAGTTAACCATAATAAACAAAGTTATAACTATTACATTTAAACATTTTGATAAACTATAATAGGTATGGTTTATGTTTCCATTACACATCAAACACATTTCAGAAGGTTTTATTCCCACTGAAAAAGGTTTTACACTCACGCACACCACACGTAAACTTGTTAACTTAAATTGTGAGACATTCTCTTTCCGTACGTCCGAGTGCGGGGATCCAAATTCCTGGTAGTTATATCCAGAGTCTCTTGTAGGGAGAACGTGATAGTTGTGTATAGATCTATATTGGGCTAGACACCCCACACCTGAGCTGCATGCAACAGCTAGACCGATAGGTCTGTGGTGACAAATGTCATATCAGTTTCGTGACGCCTGAGAAACGTCGTGGCAGGTTCATTCAGTCATAGTATGGTTATAGCGACTCACATAGAAAGTTAACAACTCATAAAGTTTACGGGAATTTTCATAATCAAAAAGGGTTTTATGTCAATTTAAAATCACTTTCTACCTCAATACGTACGGATATTACTGTACACTTTTGGTCTTGGTATTTAAGACTACAGGTCATTCATTACGGGATTTTCCTTCAAATCAAAATGGGTTTTATGCCGATTTAAAACCACGATTATATCATTAAGTATGGAAAATACTTGTTTACTCTTGGTCCTGGGATTTAGGACCACATAACTTTTAAAAGGAAAATATTGGATTTTTCTTGGTAACACACAACACATTACAAAGAACGGTTTCCAAACTCCTTATCTCAAAAACTTATGAACTCACCAACCTTTGTGTTGAGACTTTTTCAAAACTACTTGTATTCTCAGGAATTCAGTGAAACAGGAAATCAACAACGTTTTGAGGATGGGACGTTAAATCGTTAAACAGTTCAATTTGTCAACATAATGTAATTGATTTGAATCATGTAAACATATACTTTGGTGTAACTTTTTCAATTATATTTATGATGGTTGTATTTACTTTGAGCACTGTTATACTCGTTGTTGTGATACTACATGAAGTCCTCCACCCCTGGACGTTTCCGCCATCCTTGGTTTTGAGGTGTGACAGAGTCTGTTACAATGAACGCCTTAGATACTTTAACATGGGTCCGAAGTAGTTTCTCATGCGGCAGTGATCCTTAGTATCTTCCCATCTACGTTGGAGTTCTTTGTTATTGGTCAATCCTTTTTTGAGGTGTCTAATCTCGCCGCATTGGTGACATATCTGGCTTGTACTAGCATTGGTGGTGGAAGTGAGGTGTCGAGTCAGAGTTATGTGGACATGGGTGTTTTCTTCGTCCATCCACTTTGAACATTTCCTTTTATAGCATCCGGTTTCCCCACCACTATAGCAAGCAAAGCTGAACCTGATGTCAGGGGCTCGAATGATGGGTCGTGCCGGCGCTCTACAACTACGGGCATGGTGCCCTAAATTGTAGCAATTGCAGCATTGCATTTCATGAAAAGCCCCGTTGTGATGAAAGCTACACTTGTTATACTTCGGAAGTTTTCCCTCGTATGGTCTGATCGGAGCTGAAATGGCAGGAGTTGCCACTTGTTGTTGTTGCATAGCAAGTCTTTGGGATCTCTTGCGCTCCTTTTGGGCTTGGCGCTTTCGTTTCTTCTTCTCGGTTTTACGTCTTTGCAAGTCTATGACTGTAGTCATTTGTTGGCTTCTCGAGTCGGTACAAAAATCAAAATTGTCAACTCCTTTGGCAAACTTGATTGTGTTGTTAGAGTTGAGGTGTGCAAGGAAAGCTATCATGGCAGTTGTTACCGCGACTTGTAATGTAGCGGCGACGATACGAAAGATAGGGGTTTCGTTGTTCGGCTGACTATTTCTGGATGATGACATGATTTTGTTACACAAAAAGAGAATGAATTCGTGAGCGATTATGGTTGAACCTAGATGTATTTCGATCGTTCATGTAAAGTGTAGAAGTACGTTCTTGAAGGTTTGACCTACATCCCTATGATGCAATCCTAGTACAGAGTAGAAGTAAGTTCGTAGAATGGTCTCAAGATGTTTGTCGTTCAAACCCGGGTACCATTGGTTGGTGAATAACATGATCCAACCTTTGAAAGAGAATTGGGAATGATCCCAGAGCTAAATTACCCTAGTCTAATAACTTGACTAGAGTGGGTTTCAGATAGACTCCAACGATAGTATGATGAAAGTATTTGAACAAAGAATGACATAGAAGTTAGCCGACTGTCAATATCATTGATATTCATGACGTAATAAGTTTGGGAAAAATGACCTTGGAGTAGGTCTTACATCACATCCAGAGTAGAAAAGTTTTGGCCGCATCAAGGCCTAACTAAAAGTACTTATAGTACAAGATAGTTACATAGAAAAATGCCACATAGGACATAGACAGGAAAACGATTCTTTGAAACAAAGAAGGAAAGTAAAGCATCTCCTACTGGTGACGGTTACCCCTATGGTGAACCCTTGGTTCAGCTAGTTGACGTTCCATATCAAGTAGGTGTCTTTCGTACACCCTCTGGCGTACTCGAAGCTCAATGACTTCGGCTCGAGTTTCAGCTAGTGCTTGCAGCAGGGTCTCATGGTCTCTCTCATATCTCTCATGAGTGTGTTCAAGGAGATTGGTGCGGATGGTATGCATTCTTGCATTGGCATCAACCTCTGTGATACGATGGAGAGCTATCCTGCCCTGAATCTCGTTTCGGGCAACTCTACAGACCAGGATTGGTAGAACTCTGTCTGCCGAGCTTCCTTCGCTTATGCTGTAGAAGCTTCGGTATCCATTAAACGGCGTAGGTTGATCTTGCTCTTCGCTCCATGTTTCTAAGCATTCTACCCAAGGAGGCGTCGGGCCATGAAAAGCCGGACGAGGGTTAGGATTTAGAATGGGAGCTACCGGGGGTAGGTTCTCAACTTCGGGTTCGGAGTTAGCATCATCCAAAAGGTCTTCAGCATGGTGATCATTCAAAGGGATTTGATGATCATTCTCGGGTTCTTCTCCAAACCATCTAGCATTGCCTTCGTTCGGAAGGTACGGGTTGTCGTGGGGATGGAGTCCAGCCATGTTATCTACGCGAGAATTGGGGTATGGAAATAATTATTAGACGAACTATCTAGATAATTATTAGATAATCTTCATTAGTTACATCACTATTTGTAAAGTGCATACTAGTTATATGTAATCAAAACAGGATAGGCCTTCGAATAAGTGACCTTAACTCCAAACTCACAAGGAACAGGGGTAAAGCAAAAATTCATAGATTCTAAGTCTATGACATCCTAGTTACATATAACATTGGTGTATCCACTTAGCAACTATCGACCTAGTAATGAAGATCTTTTTAGTTCTCAAGTAAGTAATTATAGTAACACAAAATACTCCCATAGTATTTTAGACTTATGTTCTGCTCTAGAGTTCTCATTGTGGTAGTGTTGGTAAGTTTTTAGATTTGCTGCCACATCACAACCATTCTTGGGCATGTGCTAATCACTCCTCGGACCAACATAGTTGATCAGGCTATGCTACTCCCTAGCTAACCATACATCCCGGAGCTTACTTGTGATATTCAACAATCGTAATACTTTTGTTCTTGTCATTGTGACACTGATTTTAGTAGGAATTCAGGTATGTATACTTAGTTAAATATTTTATTATTTAAAAGTATAAACTCTTGGTCAGAGTATTTTAATCCCATTGTATTTATAGTTAGTATATCTTTTATGGGTTGATATACTTAATTCACTATAAACAATGCTCTGATACCAATCTGTCACACCCCAAAACCAAGAACGGCAGAAACGTTCTGGGGCGGAGGACGTCATGTAAGTATCACAACAATGCAAAGTAGTAAACAAGCAACAACATCATCCATTGCATTAATAGTATAATTTTAATTACAAGTGTGTTCTTTCATAGTATAAAACAACATAATGAATACTCAAAATAAAAGATGAGTCTTGACTGCTCCGTCTTCACAATACCTGGTCATCGTACCCGTCTATTTGTGACCAGAGAATACAAGTTATTTTGAAAGCGAGTATCAACAATAAAGCTGGTGAATTCATAAGTATTTATGTGTCTTTGATTTGTAAAACTGTAAAGAAAGACTTGTAATTGTTTGAAGAGAAGTTTGTATCAATGAACATGTTTGTAAGTAATTGTAAACGTTTGAAAACCCTAGAAAATCCCATATTTCCTACTAGTATAAAAAGTAGTCTTCTACCAAGACCCGACTGTTTTGAAAGTAGCCTTCTACCAAGACCCGACTGTTTTGAAAGTATGCATCACTGTAAATGTGACGGTTTTTCCTTTGTATAACTATTATTATTATAAAACTATCGTCTACCTCATCGTTTATGTGCATGTGTCACAATATAAAGGTAATAAGGAAAATAGTCTATCTATATCAAATATATTCTACCTCGTTGTTCATGTGAATGTGTCACAAAGTAAAGGTAAGAAGGAAAATAATATAATAACTAAAATTGTATCCTTTTGTACTAGGATATTCACGACGTGGTAACTTGCCGAACAGCACAACCGTAGACACTCGTCGTTGAGCATTTTCCCTACTGTAGCTAACAGCCTTGGGTGTGGAATGGTAAGTCCCGAAACGTATGTAATAGATTCTACGTAAACGTATATATGTACATGTATCTATGTAAATGTATCTATGTAAACGTATCTCCTGTAATTGTATGTAATCGTATCTCTTCATATAATATGTAATGTATTAGTATAGACTCATGAATGAACTGACTCTTGTGTGATTCCTTGTACTTGGAATAGTAAGTAGTATCTCCTAACTATACCTATTATAGTTACTAGTAATGTACGTGTATAACCGAAGTATGCCTTTGCTACCCAAATGTACTGAACTGACTAATGGAACTTTTATGTCTATATATGTATACTTGATATATAACTAATATTTAGATGACATTCGGACGAATAACTGATGACCTAAGGCCACATCCCAACGAGGAAAAGGAAATAAAGCGAGCCAGCCGTCCTAAGTCCTTTAAACATTACTTATATAACTATACATATATAGGCATGAATTTGACAATATAAAAGTATAAAAGAAGTTTTGTAAAACCTTTGAAACGTTTAATAACTAAGAAATGATGACTTGATGTAAGTTTGTAAAATGATTTGAAAGTAGTTTGTTTGATAAGAATAGTCTTAAGCATAAGAAAACCTTTGTTTGAAACACAATTGTAACAGAGTTTAAATGGAAACATACAATATGTAAGACGGTTTGATAAAGAGTTTTAACATGTAGAAACGTTTGAGAAAGTCATTTGAATTAATATGTTTGGTAAAACAGAAACATTTAAAGGTTAATTAAGGGGTATGAACTCACCTGCAGTGAGTGGATTGTATAGAAGTGTCAGACAAGTGCTTGGTGTTAAGTGAAGACTTAAACACACACAATGATCCTAATAACATATAAAGACATATGTATACATACAATTAGTGATTGTAACACTAATTAAACAGGTATAAACATCCTAATGTGAGGAAAACACTTTAGTCAAAGTGCTAGGAGGCCATTTGGTTGCAACAAAGGATTGCAAGGCATCGAATTTGAGTTTATGGTCCATGGACCATACTTATTGGAGTTTACGGACTGGGGGAGTTTACTCCTGGCCGTAAACTCTCTAATGGGGCTCCATTTGAGGCTTAAAGGTAAGGAATCTTAAGTGGTTAAGTGTTGTAAGGCTTAAACAAGAGGCTAGGTGAGTTTAAGGTCCAAGAATGACCTTAACTTGAGTTTATGTCACACCCCAAAACCAAGAACGGCGGAAACGTTCTGGGGCGGAGGACGTCATGTAAGGTAATCACAACACAGTAAATGTAAATAGGCAAACAACATCATCCATTGCATTAAATATATAAACTTAATACATGTGTGTTCTGTAAAATTTTAGACACCGAAAATATAACGTAAATCAAAATAACAAAATGATGAGTCTTGAGTACGCTCCATCATCTCAAAAGCTGGCATCGGTACCTGTCTACTGATGACCTGAGAATACAAGTTATTTTGAAAGAGTTTATCAGCATTAAGCTGGTGAGTTCATAAGTATTTTAGTGTCAATGTTCATTGTCAAAAACGTTTGAACTTTTCCCAATGTATAAGTTGTAAAAATGTAAATAATGTTTAAAAGTATTTGCAAAAGTTTGAATCTCTCAGAAAATCCTATATTTTCTATAAAAGTAACCTTCTACCAAGGCTTAACAGTTTTGTAAACTCGTCTGTTGTAAAAGTGTGTGATTTCCCAAGTATAACTATCATTTGATAAAATATAGTTTGTACATTAATGCTTAAGTGAGATTATCACCAAAATGTGTAAAGGGGTAAATCATTGTAGTACTGTAGTTTTGTATAATAAGAACTACTGTTGTACTAATTACGACTACCTTAAACCGGATTTATATTAAGGTATAATGTGATAATTGCACCATACTATCGACTGATAACAACGACATAAGGAACGGTCGTAATAACGGAATGACGTTTGGCACCCGCAGACCTGCAGGTCCGGCTGTAGCTAGCAGCAAGGTGTAGGATAGTCAATCCAGTATAGATCTATACGCAAACTCAACGCTCTCCCTCCAAGAGAATTCTGGCTACAACTCGGGCCATGACATTTAAGGCATGCTCCGATACAGTGGATCACATTTGTTATCGTGTTCTTGCATGTGTGATGAAATGTTTCTTGTTCTAGTATAGTTATATATGTTCTCGTAGTATAGTTATATATATTCCCTTCCTAGTATAGACTCATGAATGAACTGACTCATTGATCTAGCAGTTGTAATAGTGTGATTCTGTGTTACCCCGATGGTAACTTGTTAACAGTGTGTTTAGTACGCATGATTATGGAAGTACTTTTATGTCTATATATGTATATTTGATATATAATTAATATGGAAACGACCTTTGGATGGTCACCCAAAATCCTATCAGACCACATCCAAATCGAGGAAAAGGAAACAAGGTGGATAGCCTTCCTAAGCCCTTTAAACATTATTTATACGTCTATACATATACAGGCATGTAATTTGTAATTTAAAAACATAAATAAGTGTTTATAAGACATTTGAAACATAAGTATATTTTATTAAAGAAAGATTAACTTGATGTCAATCTATAAAACAATTTGAAGGCGTAGATTTGATTAAAACAGTTTAAGTATAAGGAACATTTGCTTAAATCACAGTTGCAGTGTAAATTCGAATAGTAAATGGGTTTGGAAAACATTTAGAAGTAAAACAGTTTGATATATATAGTTTGAATAGTGATAAAACCACTGATTTCCCTAGTTATTAATCACATGTGATTAGAGCAATCATAAGTGATTGAAACAATAACTATAAGTGTTTTAACTTGTATTCCCCCCTTTTAAAGCATATAAACTCATTTAGAATATTTAACAGGTTGATTAAGGGGTATGAAACTCACCTGATAGATTGGAGAAAGCGAGATGGAAAACCGGGCAGAGTTTCGTCTCAGAAAACGGATTTTTTTCTCGGGATTCTCGGGAATCTCGGGAGTAAAATCGACCCTCGGGACTTGAGCAAAAAGACCAGAGCTTCGGGTTATAACGGGCACGGAAAACGAGACAAAGTTGTGAGAGAGAGGAGAGAAATGAGCAACATTTTCGGAAAGCCTCGCATCCTATTTATAGGAAGGCTGAACCGCCTCCGAACGCGGGGCGTACGCTCGTACGCAGCGCGTACGCGTACGTCATGCATGACCGAAGCCTCGACTGCCTCGGTTCGGATGGGACGGGTTGCTGGGTACGCGGGTCGGATGGGACGGCGGGTCGGACGGGTCGGAGCTTCGGACGGGTCGGACGGGTTAGAACTCTTCGGATAGCGCGACGTGGACGATCCGAGACCCTCGATCCCAGTACGCGGGGCGTACGAAGGTACGCAGGGCGTACTGCGGTCCAATCCGATGACTCCCCTTCGGATAATACCGGGAATTTATAATTAAATTCTTATTTATTTTAAATAAACTTCAAAAATTCATATCTCTCTCATACGAACTCCGTTTTTGACGTTCTTTATATCCACGCGAAGGTGAGGCCATGATCTACAACTTTCGTTTAGATTCCGTTGGCTAATTCCGAAATTATTTTTATTATTTATTTATTAAAATGACGTGATTAAGGAATTTCTTCAAAATTTCATAACTTCCTCATCCGGAGTCAGATTTGGACGTTCTTTTTATGCACGCAAACCTTGATATGATTCCTATTACTTGATTTGATCCGAATAAGCTTTTAGGAAGGTTACATTTTGACCTAAATTTGATCGGTTTTTCATTACATTGACTCAAAATATCGGGTTGTCACATCATCCCCCCGTTAGAAAGAATTTCGTCCCGAAATTAGAATTTTAATCACGCTAGAATTTACAAATAACTAAGCAAAAAAAAGGTGAGGGTATTTCAGTTTCATCTGATCCTCACGTTCCCAAGTGAATTCCGGTCCTCGCTTGGCATTCCAACGAACCTTCACGATAGGGATACGGCTTTGCTTTGTCTGCTTGACCTCACGGTCCATGATCTCTATAGGCTCTTCCACGAAGTTGAGGCTTTCGTTGATTTCGATCTCGTCGAGTGGGATTACAAGAGTCTCGTCGGATAGACACTTTTTCAAGTTAGATACGTGGAATGTAGAATGTACGTTACGAAGTGCGTCTGGTAGTTCGAGTTTGTAAGCTACGGGGCCGACTCTTGCAAGAATCTCGAAAGGCCCTATGTACCTCGGATTAAGCTTCCCACGCTTGCCGAAGCGTATCAAGCCCTTCCAGGGTGAGACTTTGAGGAGGACTCGGTCTCCCACCTGAAATTCCAAAGGTTTTCTTCGTTTATCAGCGTAGCTCTTCTGTCGGTCTCTGGAGGCTTTCAATCGTTCACGGATCTGAACGATTTTCTCTGTTGTTTCCCGAATGATCTCCGGACCGGTGAGAGTACTGTCAGAAGTTTGCCCCCTGGCTAATTGGGTATCACCCACCTCAGCCCAGCACAGAGGGGATCTGCACTTACGGCCGTAGAGAGCTTCAAATGGAGCAGCCTTGATGCTCGTGTGATAACTGTTATTATAGGAAAACTCGACAAGGGGTAAATGAGTATCCCATGCCTTCCCAAAGTCAATCACGCAGGCTCGCAACATATCTTCTAGAGTTTGGATGGTCCTCTCACTCTGTCCGTCGGTCTGAGGATGGTAGGCTGTGCTCATGTCCAGCCTCGTTCCTAGGGAATGTTGTAGTGATTGCCAAAATCTTGAGGTGAACCTACTATCTCTATCGGAGATAATGGACATAGGTACACCATGTAGCCGTACGATTTCCCTAATGTATGTTCTCGTAAGCTTCTCCATCTTGTCGGTTTCTTTGATGGGCAGGAAGTGTGCAGACTTGGTCAATCTATCAACGATGACCCATATGGTGTCAAGTCCACCCGTTGTCTTGGGCAACTTGGTTATGAAATCCATAGTGATCCGCTCCCACTTCCATTCCGGGATCTCTGGTTGCTGCAATAAACCAGAGGGCTTCTGGTACTCGACCTTAACCTTTGCGCAAGTAAGGCATTTACTTACGAAGGTAGCAATCTCTGCTTTCATATTAGGCCACCAGTATAGCTTCTTAAGATCCATATACATCTTATCTGAACCTGGGTGGACGGAATACCGAGTGTTGTGCGCCTCGGTCATGACCAAGTCTCGGAAGCCACCATGTTTCGGTGTCCAGATCCGGTTCATGAAATATAAAGCTCCGTCACCCTTGGCTTCTAAATTCTTGTCCATTCCTCTAAGGGATTCACTTGACACATTTTCAGATTTCATGGCCTCAAGTTGAGCCGCCTGAATTTGCTTAGTCAGGTGTGAATGGATGGTTATCGATAATGACTTGACTTTGCGACCAGAATATTCCTTCCGACTTAGGGCGTCTGCTACTACGTTGGCTTTACCCGGATGATAACGAATCTCGCATTCGTAATCACTGAGTAGCTCGACCCATCGTCGTTGTCTCATGTTGAGCTCCTTCTGATCGAAAATGTGTTGTAAACTTTTGTGGTCGGTAAAGATAGTGCTCTTCGTTCCATACAAGTAATGTCTCCAGATCTTCAGAGCAAACACTACTGCTCCTAGCTCAAGATCGTGGGTCGTGTAGTTAACCTCGTGTGTCTTCAATTGTCTTGAGGCGTAGGCGATGACCTTACCTCGCTGCATCAGAACACATCCGAGTCCCTGGTTTGATGCATCGCAATAAACTACGAAGTCTTCTATTCCTTCTGGCAGGGATAGTATTGGTGCGGTGCACAAGGCTCGTTTGAGCGTTTGGAACGCTCTTTCTTGTTTCTCTTCCCAGTCAAAGGCCACACCTTTCTGGGTTAGGGTTGTAAGAGGCTTCGCTATTCGTGAGAAGTTCTGAATGAACCTGCGGTAGTAGCCAGCGAGACCTAGAAATTGACGAATTTCTGTAGGAGTCTTTGGTGCTGACCAGTTCTCAATGGCCTTAATTTTGGATGGGTCCACGTGGATTCCCTCTTCGCTTACCACGTGTCCTAAGAATTCGACTCTTCGGATCCAAAATTCACATTTCGAGAACTTCGCATAAAGTTTCTCTTTTCGTAACGTCCCTAGAACTTGTCGCAGATGATCGCCATGTTCTTTCTTACTTCGGGAGTAGATTAGGATGTCGTCAATGAAAACGATGACGAACTGATCCAAGTAGGGTCGGCATACTCTATTCATCAGATCCATGAAGACTGCGGGCGCATTGGTCAATCCGAATGGCATCACCACGAACTCGTAATGTCCGTAACGAGTTCGGAAGGCGGTCTTCGGCACATCCTCCTCTAGCACTCGTAACTGGTGATATCCGGATCTCAGATCAATCTTAGAAAAATAGTTCGCCCCTTGCAGTTGGTCGAATAGATCATCTATGCGTGGCAGAGGGTAACGATTCTTGACCGTCAGTTTGTTGAGTTCCCTGTAGTCAATACACATACGGAAAGATCCGTCCTTCTTCTTAACAAACAAGACCGGTGCTCCCCAGGGTGAGAAACTTGGCCTTATAAAGCCCTTGCTGAGCAGTTCGTTAAGTTGACCAGAGAGTTCTTGCATTTCGGCTGGTGCTAAACGGTAGGGCGACTTGGCTACTGGGGTAGCTCCTGGGACTAAGTCGATTCTAAACTCGACTTGTCGTTGCGGAGGTAATCCGGGTAGTTCTTCTGGGAAAATGTCGGGGAAGTCGCTCACTACTGGGAGGTTCTTTAGTTCTTTCGTTTCTAGGTTCGTGTCGACGACGTGAGCAAGGAATGCGTGGTATTCCTTACGCAGGTATTTCTGTGCTTGAATACTTGATATGATGCGAAGACTTGCACCGGGTTTGTCGCCATAGACTATAAGAGTTTCGCTAGACGGAAGGTTTAGACGGACTGCTTTCTCGAAGCACATGATGTCGGCACGATGAAGGCTTAACCAGTCCATGCCAATGATGACGTCGAAACTTTTTATTGAGACTGGCATGAGGTCGATTGGAAATGAATGGTTGTCTAGAGTTAGGGTACAACCTAAGTATATGCTACTCGTATTTTCAGTTTTTCCATTAGCCATTTCTACTGTAAATAGTTCTTTGAGTGCGTGCGGTGGTTGATTAAGCATGCGAGCAAATTTATGGTTTACGAAGCTTCGCTCCGCTCCACTATCGAATAGAATGCATGCATAGGAGTTATCGAGGAGGAACGTACCGGTCACCACTGTCGGGTCAGCAATTGCTTCCCCGTGGCCAATAGCTAGTACCCTCCCTGCTCCTCCAGCATTCCTCGCTTTGGGGCAGTCCCTCTTAAAGTGGCCTGCTTCGCCACATCCATAGCAGGTTGGGCTCGCGCCAGATCCAGGGACTTGGTTGATAGGTTGTGCCGGGAACTTACAGAATCGGACGGTGTGTCCTTTCCTGTTGCAGTTAGAGCACTGCAATTCACGGCAGGGGCCGTTGTGGTGGTAGCTGCATTTGGTGCACTTGGGCGAACTTCCAGCATACCGACTCACCGGAGCAGTTGTAACAGCAGTAGGGGTTACTGCGGCATGAATTGCCACCAATTGCTGCTTTTTGGCAGCCTGATGCTTCTTCCTTTCATCCCAGAATTTCCGCTTAGTATCGGCGGGTTTGGAGGGTTCCGGGAGGGCTAGGGTGGTTGTGGTTGCAGAGGTTTTGACTCCATGGTCAATGAGTCGTTGCGCCAATCGTTTGGCACTGTCGAAGGTAGCGGGGTTTGACGCTAGCACATTCCCCTGATACGGAGGCACTAGTCCCCATATGTACCTCTCGATCTTCTTCCCCTCGGTAGGAACCATATTGGGGCAGAGGGCCACCAGCTCGCTGAATCGGGCAGTATAAACGACCACATTGGTGCCCTTCATTGACAGGTTCCAGAGTTCCTGCTCCAGTTTCTGGATCTCGCCCCTCGGGCAGTATTCTTCAGTCATGAGGTCTTTCATTGTTTCCCAGCCCATGTCGTTAGCTACGACGAGAGATAGGGCTTTGACGTGGCCGTTCCACCACGTTAGGGCTTTACCCTCAAAGGTGCATGCGGCATATTTCACCTTGCACGCAGCAGGGCATGAACAGATTTCGAAGACTGATTCAGTCTTCTCGAACCACTGCGAGAGAGCAATGACTCCGCCGGTGCCATAGAAAGGCTTCGGCTTGCAGTTTGTAAAATCCTTGTAAGAGCACTCCCTTGAGCGCACAGGGATTTCGATCGGAATAGATTCCACTGGGGTTCCACCTCTGCTGGCATCAGAAGAGTGATACTGAGCCATGGCGGTTGCCACTGCTGCAGCTACGACAGCATTCAGGGCTACAGTATCGATGACCGGAGGCGGAGGAGGTGGTGGAGGTGCAGGATTATTCCTATTCCTGGGAGACTTGCGAGGAGGCATCCTTCAGCTGATAGTTTAAAAAGATAAGAAAGATGGTAAGAATCAATTTGTAAGTAACGCGAGAGTGACACATGGACTAACTAAACATAGTCCAACAGTTGAAAGGGTGCTTGAAACCACAACAAGCATTATTAGTAGGAAAGCACAAGTGTATAGATTTTTCCCCAGATAGATAGATCTCAAAAATTTACTGGTATTACTGATGTAATAAGTTCAGGGAAAATCGACCTAACAGTAGGTCATACATCATACCATATAGAAAAGTTTGACAGTCCTTAGATTTCAAATTTGAGTAAGGGAGTTAGAAACATTTTACACACAAGCGCTACTTGGAGCACAAATTTTTAAAGGCTATCCCTTAATTACAAGACGGAGATGTACTAGACATTAACTAACGACGATGGGAAGATCCCGGGCGAGTACTGCGGTCGGACACTTGACGAAACATCTCTTTGAATGGGTCGATCCTAAGTCCTCTGACGAGCTCGAAGTTCCAATATTTCAGCTCGTGAGGCAGCCAACTGCTATTGCAGGGTTTTATTTGTCCTCCGGGTCCGTTCCATGTCTTCTTCAAGACGGCGGATGCTGACTGTGTTGACACTTGAGTCGGCATCAATCTCTATGACCCGGTCGACGGCTGCTCCACCTTGCTCGACAATACGAGCTATTCTGCGGATAATGACAGGCAGAGCTCGGTCAGTAGAGCCACCATCGCTGACGTTGTAAAAGGTTCGGTCCCCAAAGTATTGTAATGGTTCACCCTGATCATCACTCCAGCGGTTCAGGTTGTTTGCCCACATGGGTGTAGGACCTGGAAACGCTGGTCGAGGGTTGTTGTTCGGGGCTTGACCTACAATCGGTAGGTTGTTGACTTCAGGCTCGGAGTCGGACCCATCTGAAAAGCCTTCTGCGAGGTGATTATCCAAGGGATTGGATGATCAACTTCGGGCTATTCATAGATCCACCCGACATTGCCTTCATTGGGAAAGTACGGGTCGCCATGATGGATATCTAGCCATCAAGATCTATGCGAGAATAGAGGTATAAGAATATAGTATACGTGTAACTAGTAGCGCAAAATACTCCTATAGTATTTTAAGTTTAAATTCTATTGATCTTCTTGTGGTATGGTTGGTAAGTTTTTAGACTTGCTAACCTATCACAACCATTCTAAGGCATGTGCTAATCACTCCTAGGATCAGCATAGTTGATCAGGCTATGCCATTTCTAGGACTGACCATACATCCCCGAGCTTACTTGTGATATTTAACAATCGTAATACTTTTGTTCTTGTCATTGCGACACTTATTTTAGTATGAATGCAGACTAGTATACTTAGTTAAATATTTTATTATTTTAAGTATAGACTCTTGGTCAGAGTTTAGTCCCTAATGGGTTTATAGTTTAGTATATCTTTTATGGGTTGATATACTCAATTCACTATAAACAATGCTCTGATACCAATCTGTCACACCCCAAAACCAAGAACGGCGGAAACGTTCTGGGGCGGAGGACGTCATGTAAGGTAATCACAACACAGTAAATGTAAATAGGCAAACAACATCATCCATTGCATTAAATATATAAACTTAATACATGTGTGTTCTGTAAAATTTTAGACACCGAAAATATAACGTAAATCAAAATAACAAAATGATGAGTCTTGAGTACGCTCCATCATCTCAAAAGCTGGCATCGGTACCTGTCTACTGATGACCTGAGAATACAAGTTATTTTGAAAGAGTTTATCAGCATTAAGCTGGTGAGTTCATAAGTATTTTAGTGTCAATGTTCATTGTCAAAAACGTTTGAACTTGTCCCAATGTATAAGTTGTAAAAATGTAAATAATGTTTAAAAGTATTTGCAAAAGTTTGAATCTCTCAGAAAATCCTATATTTTCTATAAAAGTAACCTTCTACCAAGGCTTAACAGTTTTGTAAACTCGTCTGTTGTAAAAGTGTGTGATTTCCCAAGTATAACTATCATTTGATAAAATATAGTTTGTACATTAATGCTTAAGTGAGATTATCACCAAAATGTGTAAAGGGGTAAATCATTGTAGTACTGTAGTTTTGTATAATAAGAACTACTGTTGTACTAATTACGACTACCTTAAACCGGATTTATATTAAGGTATAATGTGATAATTGCACCATACTATCGACTGATAACAACGACATAAGGAACGGTCGTAATAACGGAATGACGTTTGGCACCCGCAGACCTGCAGGTCCGGCTGTAGCTAGCAGCAAGGTGTAGGATAGTCAATCCAGTATAGATCTATACGCAAACTCAACGCTCTCCCTCCAAGAGAATTCTGGCTACAACTCGGGCCATGACATTTAAGGCATGCTCCGATACAGTGGATCACATTTGTTATCGTGTTCTTGCATGTGTGATGAAATGTTTCTTGTTCTAGTATAGTTATATATGTTCTCGTAGTATAGTTATATATATTCCCTTCCTAGTATAGACTCATGAATGAACTGACTCATTGATCTAGCAGTTGTAATAGTGTGATTCTGTGTTACCCCGATGGTAACTTGTTAACAGTGTGTTTAGTACGCATGATTATGGAAGTACTTTTATGTCTATATATGTATATTTGATATATAATTAATATGGAAACGACCTTTGGATGGTCACCCAAAATCCTATCAGACCACATCCAAATCGAGGAAAAGGAAACAAGGTGGATAGCCTTCCTAAGCCCTTTAAACATTATTTATACGTCTATACATATACAGGCATGTAATTTGTAATTTAAAAACATAAATAAGTGTTTATAAGACATTTGAAACATAAGTATATTTTATTAAAGAAAGATTAACTTGATGTCAATCTATAAAACAATTTGAAGGCGTAGATTTGATTAAAACAGTTTAAGTATAAGGAACATTTGCTTAAATCACAGTTGCAGTGTAAATTCGAATAGTAAATGGGTTTGGAAAACATTTAGAAGTAAAACAGTTTGATATATATAGTTTGAATAGTGATAAAACCACTGATTTCCCTAGTTATTAATCACATGTGATTAGAGCAATCATAAGTGATTGAAACAATAACTATAAGTGTTTTAACTTGTATTCCCCCCTTTTAAAGCATATAAACTCATTTAGAATATTTAACAGGTTGATTAAGGGGTATGAAACTCACCTGATAGATTGGAGAAAGCGAGATGGAAAACCGGGCAGAGTTTCGTCTCAGAAAACGGATTTTTTTCTCGGGATTCTCGGGAATCTCGGGAGTAAAATCGACCCTCGGGACTTGAGCAAAAAGACCAGAGCTTCGGGTTATAACGGGCACGGAAAACGAGACAAAGTTGTGAGAGAGAGGAGAGAAATGAGCAACATTTTCGGAAAGCCTCGCATCCTATTTATAGGAAGGCTGAACCGCCTCCGAACGCGGGGCGTACGCTCGTACGCAGCGCGTACGCGTACGTCATGCATGACCGAAGCCTCGACTGCCTCGGTTCGGATGGGACGGGTTGCTGGGTACGCGGGTCGGATGGGACGGCGGGTCGGACGGGTCGGAGCTTCGGACGGGTCGGACGGGTTAGAACTCTTCGGATAGCGCGACGTGGACGATCCGAGACCCTCGATCCCAGTACGCGGGGCGTACGAAGGTACGCAGGGCGTACTGCGGTCCAATCCGATGACTCCCCTTCGGATAATACCGGGAATTTATAATTAAATTCTTATTTATTTTAAATAAACTTCAAAAATTCATATCTCTCTCATACGAACTCCGTTTTTGACGTTCTTTATATCCACGCGAAGGTGAGGCCATGATCTACAACTTTCGTTTAGATTCCGTTGGCTAATTCCGAAATTATTTTTATTATTTATTTATTAAAATGACGTGATTAAGGAATTTCTTCAAAATTTCATAACTTCCTCATCCGGAGTCAGATTTGGACGTTCTTTTTATGCACGCAAACCTTGATATGATTCCTATTACTTGATTTGATCCGAATAAGCTTTTAGGAAGGTTACATTTTGACCTAAATTTGATCGGTTTTTCATTACATTGACTCAAAATATCGGGTTGTCACAGTTTACGACCTGGGGACCACTTCCCCATGAGTTTATGGTCGTAAACTCATGGTGTGAAATCCCAATTCGTTTCTTGAAGTCCCTAGTTCAATGGTGGTTGGTTCTATGCTAAGCTCTAGTCAATTGGAAGGGAGAAAGGGCATCATTGCACCCTTATAGGGAGTTTACGACCTTGGGAGATCCTTGGCCGTAAACTCTCATTCAACCATTGATCCTTGATGATTCTAAGCTCTAAACATGTTAAACCTAGTGTACAACGAGTTAGAACAAGAGTACTTACGATCTAGGAGCTTGAATGGTCGGTTTTGGCCAAGAACACTAGTGTGTGTTCTTGGTGTTCTTGGTGAAACTTGAAGATCTACAAAATGGAATGATTTCACGGATGAAATCATGTAAGATCACTAGTTCATGTAAGATATCAACTAATTAGGACAAGCAGCTTACGAGTTTTGAAGATCGGGGATGAAGATCAGGATGGTACTTGAGAGGATTTCAGCCAAGGAAGTGAAAGAATGGAACAAATGGCCAAAATATCAACATATAGGAGGAGTTTACGGCCCACATGGAGTTTACGGCCGTAAACTCCCATGTGGTGGCCGTGAAATCCTTGTCAAGGTGATCTAGACTTGTTCTTTGTACTATAGATCCAGTAGATAAACTCTGACACTTATCCCTTAAGTGTACAAGGCTCAGAACGCTTAAATAAACTCCAAATTGTGCTAAATGATACCATGAATGAGTTTGACTTTCAATGAAGTGTTAGACTGAACAGGATGGAAAATTTCGGGTTGTCACAAGGAATCTCAGGAATAATGTATTCTTCTTTTTCTTACAGTGATGGAGAAGACTCGAACCGAATATGCTTATTTCGATGACTAGATTCTGCCTCATTGAAATCTTGAACTCGAACTTCAGGACCGTGATTGATTGGAATCATCTCTATATCCTCACCGTAGTATTCAGAATCTCTGCCAGCATCTAAATCCTCATCTTCAGTACCAGTGTCTTCATCAGATTGAGAATTACTCTCGGAGTCACTCTGGTTTTGTTTTTCTAAATCAGATGTTCAATCCTCTTCTTCTTCTTCGTCATCTTACTGTAATGGAATTGTTGGGACAACATACGAAAGTTTTCAACACGGAAAGGGATTGTCAATCCATATTTGCATACCCTTTGTAATGCTCCATTCGTCTTCAGGAATTTGATTGAACAATTTCATCGAGGTGAAAGAATGAGCCCAATCATCAGCTTGATCATCATCATAGCCAACAACAAAATATTGAAGAATTAATGCAAACCATCTAGGATATGGGACATGAGCGGATCTTTTAGTTCCTCCAATAATTTTAGCCATTTGATCAAAAATAACTTGAGCAAAATCCAAATGTTTATTCTTGATGACATAGAACATGATACATTGTTCAAAAAGGTTCATATGATCAAGACTCCTTGTGTTGTGAGTAAAAATTTTTCAAGAACAACATGACCTTCCTCTAGGAGGGAGTAGGAAAGTATTCATCCTTAATTGGAAGGCGTAATGCCCTTCGAACATCATTCACAGTCACCAAGATAGTATTCGCTCCATCTCCTATTGTACCAATAATAACTCCAACATCATAGTAGGTAGAAGTATAGTAAAACTCACAAACATGTCGAGGAAGAAACAAATCAACAATATCAACAAGAGCGTAGCTAAGTAGATATTTTATAAGATAATCTATGAAACCTTCAAAACCTTATTCTGAAACTTTATAGGGATTTCAGAAGAGAATGCCACATTTTTTGCCATGATCACGATGGGAGTATCTAGAGATCTAGCAGCTTTGACGACATTTAATGTAGGCACATGCGTGTAGATGATTATAGGATGAGCCATTGTGATTAGGGTTCTTGAGAAGATGAGTGATCGAGAGATTTTGATGATTATTGAGAGCATGAATTGATTGTGAAGATGTTAATCTTACATATATATACCCTAGAGATATGTTGTTCAGAGGTAATCATAAGAGTGAGAAAAATTCACCTCAAATCTCGTAGATATCAAAAGAAGGTGTTTATTCCCAAATTTAAAAAGTATGCGTTTATTAAGATAATCTTCACAGAGACAGTAAATTGACCAATAGGAAGCTTCTCCAAAACAAAAGATATTCAACATCACAACAATAGGGTCATAATCAAGATAAAAATAGTGCAACGGAACAATGGGTGAGATAGGGTATATCACACTATTGTGGTGTTTGCAATAGTATATCATGTACACAGTCTTGCAAACTCTCGTCAATGTATGGTTTTATACACTGAATCATTAAGTGTTTTTATTAAAAGAGAAATGTAAGAATGGTATGACAACGTGTAATATATTCTGGTACAAAATACATCCGCCGACATAGTGTCGAAATTTTGTCAATGTATGGCTAATATAATGAGTCATCAATTCCTTGAATAGATACTTTGTAGGGAGAGTGGGTAGGTGTGTGTAATGTATCACGGTACATGATATACTCATCGACACAAAATTTTCAAGTTCCCATTAGTGTTTGGTGTTTGGTATCTGACGGTGAATCATAAAACTTTTTAAAAGAAATTAAGGGCAAGAAAGGGTTGCTGCGTGTGATTAACTACAGTACATAGTTTAACCATCTACACAAAATTTCAAATTTTTATGAGTGTGTGGTATTGCACAATTGTTGGGAATAAAACCCTAATTGTGATTTGATGAAGAAGATGCGGAAAATAAGAACAAACACAAATATGAGGATATGTCGAATGATCACTTGATTTATTCAATTATGAGGAACAAATTACACTTTAAGAATAAGAATCTAACTCTACAAGAAACCTCACAACATGGCGGCTATATTTTGTCTCACGCTTAACCCTAATAATGAATAATACATGACTATTTATAGGGAAAAGACAAGTCTTGGACTTTTAACCTACACTTCATCAAGGGGGCCCATTGCCATCATCCATGGAGTATTTTGAAACCCTACAATCTCCCCCTCATAGTATGGAATGGATGACAATGCTTCAACTTCCAAAACAAGCATCTAGAAAATAAGAAAAGATCTTGCAACGAGGAATATTTGAAGAAATCCACGAATCTTGATTCTTCAATAGTCTTCAACCATGGGCTTTAGGATATATAAACCAAGCACCGAAGTAATGTCTTTAAACTTCATTTTCGAATGTAATCCCAAAAATCTTCAAGAAAGCCAAACCCGTCATAAAAACCCATTTTAGAACAATGAAACCAAAACACTTCTTGTCTTTCAAGAGCTCCCCCTCCAAGTCACAATGATCTTCAAATAAGCTAACGATATAAGCCACTAAAAATTATCATGTAACAACCCAAATTTTAAGATTCGTAACGCCACTTCATCGAGAAAATACTAGAAGTCGGAGATATAAGAAGTCCTTAGAAGAGCTCGATGAAGAACTGCTACTGTAAATGATACTTCTTTGCAAAAGCTTTAGAAGAGCTCAGTGAAGAACTGCTACTGTAAAAGCTACCTTCATAATTCTACCACAAGCTTTATCAAAAATCTTCAAATTTGAAAAGTCACAAATCCAATTTCGAATGGCCATACCAAATTCTCCTCCCCTATTTATAATTAAAAACGTGATTATAAAGCCTTCAAATGGTCATGAGAATGATCTTGAATGGGTAAAAAATTATTGTGCTCCCCCGCGACAAAAGGATATACATAATGAAGTACAAAATCCGAAAAAGTCGTGAAAATTTGTCGTTGTCACGAAAAACGACTTTCAGAACCGCCAAGACTTGATGAAATCTTTAATTTTCTATTCACGGAAAAATATGTGCTTTAAAAAAATCCAAACTATTCACCAGCCCTTAAATTTGTAAACTTTTGGAATACAGGGCTGAAATTGTCATTTTGCTGAAAGTCGGGGGGCTGAAATGGTAAAACAGCATTATTTTCCCCTTGATTTGTAACAATTTCTGGAAATAAATTTAAAATTGCCAAGTTGGTGAAGTTACAGGGACCAAATGTGTAAAATAGAAGTTATCTTCCCCATTTGATTAAATACGAACGATAGCAACAGCGACTCAAATCAAATATCGATTCGGTGACTAAAGAAGGTTTCCAAACTCCGAACATCCCTTCATTCTGAGCACATAGATCCGAATGCCAGGCCATACAACAACTCAATCCAATTCCGAGCCGACTGGAACTCCGAATCCAGGTTCATTAGTCAAACAATCATACTTCCAATAGCAACTCTGAATCCAGACTCCGAATCAATTCCAAACACAGGCTCGATTCCGATTGCAAATATGAGTTACGATTCCGAGACCTCGTTTCCGATTACATTCGCAAGCGAAACATTCGTACCAAAAAGTCCACAATTCCAATTTTGACTTTTTGCATAGACTTCCAAAATGAGATTCAACACAGTTCATACCATCATCATATGTTCATCATAAGGCGAATATATTCAACAAGCACCCAATCGCTACATTAAAAAATCGACAGAGCACACACGATCAAGGATTCACGAAAATTGGTTCTCAAACAAAACGATTGAAACAAATAGGTTATTTAACCACAAGATCGTATAACAAATAACACGATTGATCAAGTATTGATTACAGAGTGAATCAAAAACAGAAAACACACTATAACGTGAGTTCTATTATCATGAGGATTAAAGCGATTTAAAGCGTTTGTAATCGAAACTTATGAAAAAACACAAACAATTTTGAATCGATTATAATACAAGAGCACTGAATCAATATAAGTCGACACAAATATAAGAACAAGTCAATGAACAGTGAACTAATCAATGGTTTTTTTTTTTTTTTTTTTTTTTTTTGGTTTTTTGGGAAAATACCACTAATAGACATGATATAAGGGCAAATTTATAAATTTAGACACAAAAAACGAAATTTCCACCTATAGACATGCATTCCACGGAGGACCCTCCGCGGACCTCCGCAGAACTATGAAACCTCCGCGAAGAGAGAGTATGCAACATCCCAAAAATACAGGCCAAAAATTTCATTTTTAAATACGTCATTATAAAACCAATAGTGTAATAAATCATCCGTAATATCATGTCATGTCAAAACCAAAGTAGAAATAAATCAACGTGTTATCATAAAATAATATCAGAGTGTAATCCCAAAGATCTCATGTGCGGAAAACCATAGTGTGATGCGTTGCGATCAAGCCGGCTCCTTTCCTTTAAACACGAGTACCTGAAACCAAACCTGAAAACCGTAAGCACGAAGCTTAGTGAGTTCCCCCACTGTACCACATACCATATAATCACATAACATACATATACTGCCGGGCATATCTGGGTGACGACCTAACCCTTCAGTCCTTACGACCGGATACTGCCGGGCATATCTGGGTGCCCGACCTACCCCTTCGGTCCTTACGACCGGATACTGCCGGGCATATCTGGGTGCCCGACCTACCCTTCGGTCCTTACGACCGGATACTGCCGGGCATATCTGGGTGCCCGACCTACCTCTTCAGTCCTTACGACCGGATACTGCCGAGCATATCTGGGTGCCCGACCTACCCCTTCGGTCTTTATGACCGGATACTGGGGACTATTTCACCCCCTATTGCTACCACATAACACATATCACATAGCATCATATCATACTAGCACATAAACATAACACAGGTAGTAGCAACCCCAGATGAATATCACAGAGACAATCATCTATCAGACAACTCCTACTGGTGGGCCGACATTATGGCCGTAGACCCACCGCTACTGGAAGGTAACTCACCTCACACTGCTGAAGTCCAGAAGGCACAATCCCCCACTGACTGAAGTCTCGCAGACTCGACCCCAGCTGTTGGCTGACAAATTCCCGATCTGTCAATATCAAAACATCACCCAATTAATAATTGGGTCCCACTACATAACCATAAACACTTACTTTGGATAATTACATTACCCCAAGCTTGGCTTATTCAAGCCCAAGGCCCAATCCGTAGGCCCAAAGTCAACTAGGAATCAAAGCCCAACACATGGCCCAATTTTCCAAATTGGGCCTAGGCCTATACATGGCCTCATTCTAAGTCCCAACATCATATGCTCATTAAGGCCCAAACCAAGGCCCATCTATGGCCCAATTTTCCAAATTGGGCCCAAGCCCATTACATGGGCCTTACCCCAAGCCTATAAATTATTCTAGTCCATTGGCTTGACTTTGGATGGCCCATTAATAACCCAAGTGAAATTAGGGTTTCACATAAAATGATGATTAGGGTTAAGTTTCCTACTTAACCCATTAAGGACTTAATCCATTAAGGAGTTAATCCATTAAGTCCAATATCGCTTAGATTAATCTTTACCAATGATTATTATTTAATATCTCAAGTTATTAAATAATTTTCGTGTGTCCCGATTAATACCCCAAATTAAGATTTACTGGAATTAGGGTTTTCCAACTCAAATACTAGCCCATTAATAATTTGTTGGACTTTTAGGTTATTTAGGGCTTTATTGGGCCTATCAAGCCCACTAGAATGTCATCAAGCCTATTAGGGTTATATTGGGCCCATTAGAGTTCATTAAGCTTCATTGGGCCCATTAGAGCTCCTTTGAGCCCATTAGGGTTTTACTAAGCCCATTAGGGTTTCTAGCACCCCAAACGAATCAATCACAAGAGGAAAAACGCACCGACACCCGACACGGCGTCCGGTGGCGGCAGGAGGCGGCAGCCACCACCTCACGGTGGTGGTAGTGGCGGCCCTAGGCTTTCCGGCCAACAATAGATCATACACAACACTCCCAAGACCGGAAACACATATACACAACCGATTGAAACCGGTAGCAACAATTTCACACGAACATTCACCCATGAACACACCCACAGCCACCAGGTGGCGCATGACGGCGATGGCAGAATCTTCGAGATGGCGACAACAGTGCGGCCTAAGAAGGAGAAGGGGAAGGAGGCTGGTGGACGCTCGATGTTCGCTTGGTGGCTTAGAGCACACGACGTTGGAATATTCCGGTGCTCCCCCGACAATCTGTGACCTCGACAACGAAGTAGCGGTGGCCAAAAGGTGGCAATCAGACCCCGGGGATGCAACGGCGGCTGGGGAGATCTCATATGGTCGACGACCCTTCTTCTACCGCAACGACAGTAGCATTGTGGTGGCGCCCGACGGTTGAAGACCTAAATAGAGGTGGTGGCATGACGCTGTAAATCGGAGAGGGATGAGAGCGGCAGTCGGAGATCGTAGAAGCGAAGTGGCAGCAGCCACACTTGGTGAAATGGCCCCGCAAAGGCACTGTCCATCTTGAGATCCAACCACGACCCTTCGACCGGTTCTTTCCAACGGCGGCGTCAATCTCAGTGGTCCTTCTCGGCAAACCGACGTCCGACAATGGTAGAGATGGCGAAGAGGAAGGCAGGCGACGGCTGGAGTATTCATCAATGGTGGCGGCTAGTGAAGCATTAGGGTTAGGCGTGTTTAGAGAAAAACGGGAAGGAAGGGAATGATGGGTTTAAGTCCCGTGTTCCTTCCAAACTTTCATCCTTTTGACAAGTTTAGTCCCTCCCCCACATAGCCTTTCCAACTTGAGTCCAATATTTACCCTTTCTACCCTGGCTTTAGAATGCTTCTTCAAATTAAATCCGATCATTACCATCTAGACCCTCAGCATTAAAATCCGGTACAAAATTTACCAAACAGCCCCCAACATCATAATTATGACATAATCAACCCTTCCACCTCATTTCCTTTTAAATTAAATCCAAATAGTTACCACGGAACCCTTGTTTTCATAAATATTTACCAACTGAGTCCGGAACTCACACTTTTAACCCCTGACTTCTAAAACTGTGCCAATTAACTCCTCGAAACCAACACCCTACATATATAATTATTTTTTTAGGGCCACGAGCCATTCATTAATTTATTTATTTATTTAATAAATAAACGGGGTTTTACAACTCTCCCCCACTTAAATTAGATTTCGTCCTCGAAATCATTCCTTGCCAATCCTTACATACCAAGCCACTCTAGTAACATAGTCATCATCCTGGGCACGCCCTAGCCTTCCCAGGGTAGCCATGACCAATCCTTGTAAAGCCCTAAATTCCCAGGTGTTGAATTCCTTACAACAAGACCATATGTACTCTGTCCGAAATCTGCTGTCTCGAGATGGTCTGAATCCCTGAAAGACCACTCATACTAAATCATTATCATTGGATCTAGCATGTTTATCCCTCAACTGACTACTCGACCTATGATAGCTTTAGGTCCTCACTATAAAACAGGTGTACAGACCCAATTATCCCTGCAAATCACTTACACTTAGCCAAGGCTCAGCTAATCTCGCTGTGAGTGACTTGTCACTCCCCAAATTCTCTAGCTATTCCGCCCAAACTTGCAACCCTAAACACAAATACTAATATTGCCAATCGTTGAAGCAGTTCGAACATTGAACTGCCTGAAGCGGTATGCCGCCACATGGTTTCTTTCCAGAGTCTAACGAGACCTGCCTGGTCTCAATTCATTCACCAACCATCTGAAATGCTGGGTTCCGGCTCGGCGGCGGAGCGAAAGAACTCCCACTTAGTCGCCTCACACGACTTCTGAACGAGATCCTTCTCTGAAACTAGTTGCCACTAGTTATAATGTCACTGTGGCTCTAACAACCTCCTGATCTAACCGATCAGGTCATGCGTCGAATCCTGTCATCATCCAATCCAAGACTAAAAGTGGTTGCTACCTAACCAATGGTAGCCTTACATCACAAACGCCCTTAAGCAGTCCATTACTTCCCTGATCTCATAACTATAGTGGCGTTCCTATAGTCTTATCACTGGCTCAACCAGAGCTAATCTATCTGGGTAATACCGATATCCAATACGTGGATTTCCATATCCTCACTGCTACGCCCGAACTGGTGGGTACTACTGTTCCTTCTGCATTCTAACAACACGCTCATGCCATCTATCAACCTAGTGAATGGTACGGCTACACTCGCAGACTTACAACACTCTATCACTATCTAGCTGCTAATGAATGCTACGGCTACACCCGCAGACTTACAACACTCTAATACTATCTAGCAGCTAGTGAATGCTACGGCTACACCCGCAAACTTACAACACTCTAATACTATATGTCAACCTGGTGAATGCTACGGCTACACCCGCAGACTTACAACACCCCTCACATTATCTGCTGCTAGTGAATGCTACGGCTACCCCCATAGTCTTACAACACTTTCCATACTACCTGATCGCTAGTGAATGTTGTGGCTACCCCCGTAGTCTTACAACACTTTCCAAACCGGGTCGAACACGCACTCGACCTAACACACCACTACACTTGAGTCCTAACCAGAACTCTAACTTGATTCCCGAAACCTGCTATCATGTGACCCCATTGTATCAGTACCGTACGCATGCCCGTGATCAAAGCGTCACCATAAACCACAAAATCATCTACACCCTCTGGCAGAGTGAGAATTGGTGCCTCATACAATCGCTGTCTGAGAGCCTTGAAGGCTGCCAGCTGCCCAGGCCCCCAACGAAAGGCCACCGATTTCTTGGTCAATCGAGTCAAAGGAACTGCAATCTTGGAGAAGTCCCATATTAATCTTTGGTAGTAGCCCGCTACACCCAGGGAATTCCGAATCTCAGATGGAGACCTCGGAATCTCCCACTGCATCACGGCCTCTATCTTGGCTGAATAAACTAGAACACCCTTCTGGTTGACAAGGTGGCCAAGAGATTGCACCTTGCGCAACCAGAACTCATAGTTAGAGAACTTTATAAAAATCTCTCCCCCAATTAGACTCGACTAAGTCTTCACATTACATGAGAATTGAAGGATTTCTAATCCTTCTCGCTTTCTAATATCCCACTGATGACAACCTATGCCTACCAATGCTAGCGTTTAATCGTCGATTAAACCTTGAGATCTCCCATCCTCGGAAATCTCGATGAGTACTCTTGGACTCTGATCCAGTCTGACACCTCAGTCCATCCAACATGTTGCCAATTGAAGACCTTAATCTTCACTCTAGCTGATGAATCCTCGTTCTCATTTCCAATCTTGCAGTACCACTGAACTCTAACCGAACACAGCCCATGCAAAAACACAATTATCCTAAACATGCGATGACCAAACACTTATGCATCTAACATCCACGACTGACACTACCCTCTTCCTGTCACCAGTTCTGTCCTAGCAACGGTAGTGCCTTGAACTCCAAAGTTCATCCATAAACAATTACTGACCATACCTGAACAATGATAGAACCTCTGAACGCTGACTTCATTGGAGAACAATCACTCCAACCCTGATCGAGTATCCTCTAAATAATACTCCTGCATAGATCCCGACAAAGATCCAAAATGATAACGGTATGCGCGGAACCCACTCCGCAAGACGCATCCCTCTTTGGGTTCATCAAGGACCTTTTGGCATGCAGGATAGCATATATGATCCTTGATAACCCAAACACTAGCAGGAAAACCGACCCGAGGTCTGACTTATCCAACTCAATCGCAATTCCAAAGCGATACATATTCCCAACATCCAACTAGTAGCAGTAAAATATGACATACCCGCAACATCTGGAGGAATCCGAGTCACCTCCAGCTGATATGATCAACCCTTCCACACCTGTAGCAGCCTAAACCCTTGGAGTGACAGACTCCCTCGTGCACTTTCTCGTACGCGTTGCATTGATTCCGACCCTGCTGGCCTTTCATCTGATGATCAGAAATCATGGGTCTCTTCCCGAGACCCCTACTATACACACCTGGCACACACCTCTCTTTTCAGGGTACTCCCAAATCGATCCCGCATATGCAATCCTTGGAAATTATATCATTCAGGGTCTGACACCCTGTCACGCTCACTAGCTCGCTTGCCAATGGCTAAGCTATAACAACTGGAACATCCTCTGTCCCCAAACTGGGTCACACACTCTTCCCTGAAGCTTCTTAGATTCTCCAAGACTCTCACTGATTCGAGTATGGATCCTGTGCTTTCAGTAGTACGGGCGCAATACTACCTTCCACACCTTTCCATACTTTCCTCAGCAATCCTCCCGGATCCTCCAAGTCACTTCCTCAATCAGTACACCTAAGTCTCACTGAGCCTCACTACCAACCCACCGAAACGTATCTTAGGCTTTCCTAGGTTCCCGAACTCACCCAGTCCTCAGCTGCTGAAAGATTCCCAGTAATGCCACTAGCTAACTCATGAATATAGCCACATGCAACAGAGATCAGATAATCCTTCGAGTAATAGACCTATCCCTAGAACGGTTGGACTCAGATAAGAGCTGCGCAATTAGGTCAAGTCTCTCACTCTGAGATTATCCGGCCTGTGTCCCATGTGACTTAGCATATTCACTTAATAGTTAGCTCACATTACTAAAAGTCTCACAAAGCACAAAGCAAGCAACATTCAGACAATGGAAAATCTAACCATCATATTCCAATCAAATCATTCTATCCTCTAATCAGGAATCTGTACATGCAATTCAAAGGCTCATACAATCAGGCATAACCTAAACAGGCTATTCTATCACTGACTGATCAGTACTAGCATGCAAGCCTACAAGCACATACAATAGGCACATAAGGCATCCTCCTAGATCCTTAGCCCTAATCTATCATGCAATTCTCATAATCATACCATATCATACGATAACATAAAATGTATGGGTATCTTGGGGAAAACTTACTTGAGCTCGGCTGATTGCACGCATGACACACTTTGTTCTTCTCAAAGTTCTTTTCTCTTTCCAGATTCTTTTCAACTCATTTTTATAAAATGGTTTTACTTTGAAAATTTTCATACCAAGCCCTTAGTTTGAGTTCAGACACACCCGAGAGTATGTCCGAATCCCTCAAACCAAGGCTCTGATACCAACTTGTAACATCCCAAAAATACAAGCCAAAAAGTTTCATTTTTAAATACGTCATTATAAAACCAATAGCGTAATAAATCATCCGTAATATCATGTCATGTCAAAACCAAAGTAGAAATAAATCAACGTGTTATAATAAAATAATATCAGAGTGTAATCCCAAATATCTCATGTGCGGAAAACCATAGTGTAATGCGTTGCGATCAAGCCGGCTCCTTTCCTTTAAACACGAGTACCTGAAACCCAAACTGAAAACCGTAAGCACGAAGCTTAGTGAGTTCCCCCACTGTACCACATACCATATAATCACATAACATACATATACTGCCGGGCATATCTGGGTGCCCGACCTAACCCTTCAGTCCTTAAGACCGGATACTGCCGGGCATATCTGGGTGCCTAACCTACCCCTTCGGTCCTTATGACCGGATACTGCCGGGAATATCTGGGTGCCCGACCTACCCCATTGGTCCTTACGACCGGATACTGCCGAGCATATCTGGGTGCCCGACCTACCCCTTCAGACCTTACGACCGGATACTGCCGAGCATATCTGGGTGCCCGACCTACCCCTTCGGTCCTTACACAAATGGATACTAGGGACTATTTCACCCCCTATTGCTACCACATAACACATATCACATATCATCATATCATACTAGCACATAAACATAACACAGGTAGTAGCAACCCCAGATGAATATCACAGAGACAATCATCTATCAGACAACTCCTACTGGTGGGCCGACATTATGGCCGTAGACCCACCGCTACTGGAAGGTAACTCACCTCACACTACTGAAGTCCCGAAGGCGCAATCCCCCACTGACTGAAGTCTCGCAGACTCGACCCCAGCTGCTGGCTGACAAATTCCCGATCTGTCAATATCAAAACATCACCCAATTAATAATTGGGTCCCACTACATAACCATAAACACTTACTTTGGATAATTACATTACCCCAAGCTTGGCTTATTCAAGCCCAAGGCCCAATCCGTAGGCCCAAAGTCAACTAGGAATCAAAGCCCAACACATGGCCCAATTTTCCAAATTGGGCCTAGGCCTATACCTGGCCTCATTCTAAGTCCCAACATCATATGCTCATTAAGGCCCAAACCAAGGCCCATCTATGGCCCAATTTTCCAAATTGGGCCCAAGCCCCTTACATGGGCCTTACCCCAGGCCCATTAAATTATTCTAGTCTATTGGCTTGACTTTGGATGGCCCATTAATAACCCAAGTGAAATTAGGGTTTCACATAAAATGATGATTAGGGGTAAGTTTCCTACTTAACCCATTAAGGACTTAATCCATTAAGGAGTTAATCCATTAAGTCCAATATCGCTTAGATTAATCTTTACCAATGATTATTATTTAATATCTCAAGTTATTAAATAATTCTCGTGTGTCCCGATTAATACCCCAAATTAAGATTTACTGGAATTAGGGTTTTCCAACTTCAGTACTAGCCCATTAATAATTTGTTGGACTTTTAGGTTATTTAGGGCTTTATTGGGCCTATCAAGCCCACTAGAATGTCATCAAGCCTATTAGGGTTATATTGGGCCCATTAGAGTTCATTAAGCTTCATTGGGCCCATTAGGGTTTCACTAAGCCCATTAGGGTTTCTAGCACCCCAAACGAATCAATCACAAGAGGCAAAATGCACCGTCACCCGACACGGCGTCCGGTGGCGGCAGGAGGCGGCAGCCACCACCTCACGGTGGTGGTAGTGGCGGCCCTAGGCTTTCCGGCCAACAATAGATCATACACAACACTCCCAAGACCGGAAACACATACACACCCGATTGAAACCGGTAGCAACAATTTCACACGAACACTCACCCATGAACACACCCACAGCCACCAGGTGGCGCATGACGGCGACGGCAGAATCTTCAAGATGGCGACAACAGCGCGGCCTAAGAAGGAGAAGGGGAAGGAGGCTGGTGGACGCTCGATGTTCGCTTGGTGGCTTAGAGCACACGACGCCGGAATATTCCGGTGCTCCCCCGACAATCTGTGACCTCGACAACGAAGTAGCGGTGGCCAAAAGGTGGCAATCAGACCCCGGGGATGCAACGGCGGCTGGGGAGATCTCATATGGTCGACGACCCTTCTTCTACCGCAACGACAACATCATTGTGGTGGCGCCCGACGGTTGAAGACCTAAATAGAGGTGGTGGCATGACGCTGTAAATCGGAGAGGGATGAGAGCGGCAGTCGGAGATCGTAGAAGCGAAGTGGCAGCAGCCACACTTGGTGAAATGGCCCCGCAAAGGCGCTGTCCATCTTGAGATCCAACCACGACCCTTCGACCGGTTCTTTCCAACGGCGGCGTCAATCTCAGCGGTCCTTCTTGGCAAACCGACATCCGGAAATGGTAGAGATGGCGAAGACGAAGGCAGGCGACGGCTGGAGTCTTCATCAATGGTGGCGGCTAGTGAAGCATTAGGGTTAGGCGTGTTTAGAGAAAAACGGGAAGGAAGGGAATGACGGGTTTAAGTCCCGTGTTCCTTTCAAACTTGCATCATTTTGACAAGTTTAGTCCCTCCCCCACATAGCCTTTCCAACTTGAGTCCAATATTTACCCTTTCTACCTTGGCTTTAGAATGCTTCTTCAAATTAAATCCGATCATTACCATCTAGACCCTCAGCATTAAAATCCGGTACAAAATTTATCAAACAGCCCCCAACATCATAATTATGACATAATCAACCCTTCCACCTCATTTCCTTTTAAATTAAATCCAAATAGTTACCACAGAACCCTTGTCTTCATAAATATTTACCAACTGAGTCCGGAACTCACACTTTTAACCCCTGACTTCTAAAACTATGCCAATTAACTCCTCGAAACCAACACCCTGCATATATAATTATTTTTTTAGGGCTACAAGCCATTTATTAATTAATTTATTTATTTAATAAATAAACGGGGTTTTACAGGGTAAATTCGTAATTTCAACATTGTTTTTTTGACAAAAAAGAATCCCCTCTTTTGGTCCCCACTGGTCCCTTTCGTCTTCGTCACTCTGCATCGGGTCGCAGAGGATTTGATCGAAGACTTCAAATCCAACGACGACTTTAACTCCGGCGAAGACTTCAACTCCGACGGCGACGACTTCAAGTTGATACGACTTCAAATTCCGGCAAAATCGAGTCGTAGAGCTCCTTCCGTCACCGATGGAGCCCGAATTCCCCGATGTTATGGCAGATGGCTACGGTTCCCGGGTATTTCTCACATTCTCATTACACTAATGTCGAATATGATTCAAATTAGAGGAAAACCCATTTTATTAAACTGAATATGTATACAGATTTCGGATTTTTAGGTTTAAAAATTATCAGTTTCGTTTTTTGGAGATGATCCATTCCATGTAGGGGGACGTCACTCCGCAGAGCTTGCTCCGTGGAGTGATGTCTTCCTCCGCGGACTCTTATAATCAAATAATTGGTCCCTCCGCATAGGTTAGATGTCACTCCGCAGAGTTGCCTCCGCGGAATGAGCTCTAGCCTCCGCGGAGTGATGGTTTTTGACAAGTTTTTTTTTATACTTTTAAGTATGTTGCTAGTTTTTCATAATAGATTAATATATATTATTTTTATTTCAATTAGTAATGTTTTAAATGTCCTAATATATATATATATATATATATATATATATATATATATATATATATATATATATATATATATATATTTGTTGTGTAGCACGAATATCTCAATCAAAAAGCGGAGTTAACTTTGAAAGGCGTGGTTGGGACTATGATTAAAAAGTATTTTCCGCGCCTAACACAATCACAACGAGTATTATTCGAAGTTTCCCCCTTTGGAATATTTTTAGGAATGCATATCCCACTTGGTGATCCATTATTTGTGCATTTGATGATGTTGCACGAAGTAAGGTCTCAACCAATATTTGAAATGGGGAGGTTTATGTTTGATATACAGGGGACCCAGTTGGATTTTGGTGAAACTGAATATATTCTGATTTGTGGTTTAAAAGTTGGTCCTTATGTGGATTTACTCTATGACGAAAAGGGCCAGTCAAATTCACAGCTCCGTGCTCAGTTGTTCCCAGATATTTCAGATTCACGTTTGCGGCTGAAAGATTTAGAAGACTTGATTATGTCCCCGAATCATTCGGCACTACAAGATGAAGATGCTGTGATGCTTATCCAACTTGTTTTTATGTTGAAGGGTCTACACGGACAGGATGTTAAAACGGGCATTCCTGTAGCAGTATACAAGTTTGCTGATAATATAGATGATTGGAATAGGTATTACATTTAAAACAAGAATGCTCGCAGTAGGATGCCTTGCATTAATTATAATTAATAAATTGAAAATTGCAGGTTTGCATGGGCTACGTATTTTTGGAAATATACTTCACGTATGATGCGTGGAATGTTTGAGAAAATAGAAGAGTTTAGACAATTCAAGCAGGCGAATCCCGAATCGAAGAAAGGACACAAGTATACCGTTCCTGGTTTTATGCTTCCGTTTAAGGTTACTTTCTAATGTATTTTAATAGTTATGATTGTTTAGTTTTATATAATAAAAATTTGAACTTCGTTTTGTATTATATAATAAGTTTGTATCATGACTTCTTTTTTTCATAGATATGGATTTTGGAGAAGTTCCCAGAGGCAACCATGTTTTATATACGCACGCCGACAGAATTGCCATGGATGAGGGCGTGGAGAAGTAAAACACCGTTAAATTGAGAACAATGTTGTCGAATAATTAACGTGTCTGTGGTATGGTTTTTATATTAAGAACAATTTATATTTACAAATTTCAATGTATTTTCATGTTAAACTAACCATCTGATTTTTTCAGCCAAACAACCAACCTATTAATGTCATGGCAGACCCGGAGGAGCTGATGTTGCCGTTTTATGTTCGTTATGTCAATTGGACTCTTAACCCTGTAGAGTCTCCCCCACGACAACATAGTCCTATTCCAAATAGTCCACCTCATGTTGACTCGCCTGCTCGAAGAAGGATGTACAAGTTTGAAATAGAAACATCTACAACTGAATCTGCCACAAATGCTTCTTCCTCACTACATCTTGAAACTAGTTATATGTCAAACGACACATCAAGATTGACAAAGAAGAAGAAGACGAGCACAAAGGCATTAGTGAAGCGTCTCATAGGCGTTGTGGCAGAGTTAACTTCTAAAGTAGACCGTGCATTACAGAAAAAAGATGTACCAGACACAAATGTTGAACCAGACAGAGGGTTTCAAGAGGAGGAAGAGATGATAAATGAAGAGGAGGAAGAAAAATATCAACATCATACATATTTTGACTATGATGATATCGGGACTCATGGTTTGGAGGGGGAATTTGGGCCTACACCTACGCATGTTGAGCAGTCATCAGACGTGGGTGAAGATCACACAAAAGAAATGACTCCCATTGGTAGGCCACAACGAAAGAGGGGTGTTCAATGGTTTCAGCGGACTCCGTTCACAGTGGTACAAAACTCATATTTTAAATTTGATATATTTTTAAAATATTAATGTATTGATTATTATTTAACATGTTAATTTTTTAGTTGCAATCCACACCAAAAGTGAAGAAAATCACCAAACCAAAGAAAAAAAAAAGTGTTGAAGAGTCCTGAAAAACCAAATGAAGACATTGTGAATGAAGAGAGTAATGATGTTTCAAATCATCTCCTGCTCGACAGTGTTGAAGCTGCCAGTACGTTGAGTTTTTGGAAAGAATGGAATTCGATATCTTCCAACCTAATCACTAAGCATAGGCTGCATACGCTCACATTGGATGTCGACTTTTGGTCGAGGTTACTTGCAGTTACTGACGCTGGGTGGTTACTTTCTTTGGTAACATTCGTTAAATATAATTTTTAACTACAATTTTAGACGATAATTTATATAAAAAACTGTAACATTTTTATCTTAAAATGTACAACATATTGTGATATGGGGAGCCTTGCTCATGGAAAGACGGCCGACGAACGCGAGGTGGACGATATTCCTTCAAGAACTTAGTTTGCAAAAGGGATAACCTTATTTTCTTAGGAATATCGCAAATGGTGTCGGAGGCCATCCTAAATGGAAGGATGTGGATAAGGTTAGTTAAGTTTATTAATTATTTATTTTATATACAAAATGAATTAATGACTATTAAATTTGTTTTTGTTTGCAGGTTGTATTCCCCCTAATCATTCCTCATGTCCATTGGTTTTTGGCAGTGCTAAATTTAGATACTTGGAAAGTAGACATCTATGATTCAACACGATGTATGAATCACTTCACAAAGTACTACGCTGGTGGAGAATTCAAAAGTTTTGGGGATAGTATAATCGAAGAGCTAGATGCGATTGAATACTGGAAGGATTTCCCTGATGGACACAAAGACTACACAGTTGTGGAGTTTATTGATATTGTAGATGCGCCACAACAAGAATATATTAGTGAAAGAGGGGATTGTGGAGTATTCGTATGCATGTTTATGGAAAGGATTGCTTCGGGGGTACCGGTGAAGAGTGATAAGCCATGTAGAGATGCAGGATTTCTCTACAGAAATAGGATGACAAATATAATTTGGGATACTAAATAACTTGATGTTTGGTAGTTTGTATACATTATTATGAAAGACTTGTTTTTAGTAGAACATGACATAAAACATTACAAATAAAAGATTAACGACTAACAAACATTACATAGAACATTACAAATAAAAGATTAACGACTAACAAACATTACATAGAACATTATGAATAAAAGAGTCGTCTACATGAAAAAGGGTTTTTTTCTAATCAGATTCCAAACGTCTGTATACTCGAACTCAATTTCATCAATCTAGCACAGATAGTATTCGTTCACATATTCAAGAAGTTCTTCATCATCAGCATCAGAGTATAGCATTTTCTCATAATTGTAGCATCGATTGTACGATGTGACTTTAGTCTTTAAATCCATCCATTTACTAACAATATCGGGTTTTAGTCGTTGTTGTCCTTGTCCCACTTTATAGTTGAACAAAGCTACTAAGCGGGACCATTCATCACCAACAAGGCAATTAAGGGGAGCCATTACTGGCAGACCCTTGTAAATAGTAATCCAGCATCGTGTTAGGAGCAACATCTCTATTGTCGTCCATGGAGATGCACCATTTTTTGGAGAAGATGCATTAGACATATTACCTGCATTAGAAGACGTTGGTACATTGGATGCCATTTTATGAAGAGATTCGTTATCTCTAATTCGGACGTATAGATACGTGATTTACTATATATAAAATGATAGGTAACGCGGACTGACAAGTCAGTAACGCGGACTGACAAGTCAGTAATGCGGACTAAGCATTCACTTTGCAGACTCACAAGTCAGTAACGCGGACTGACAACGCAGTAACGCGGACTGACAAGTCAGTAACATGGACTGAGCATTCGCTTTGCGGACTCACAAGTCAGTAACACGGACTGAGCATTCACTTTGCAGACTCACAAGTCAGTAACGCGGACTAACAACGCAGTAACGCGGACTGACAACCCCGTAACACGGACTGACAGCGCAGTAACGCGAACTAACAAGTCTATATAAAACGAAAAACAACAATGTATCACTTCATCTAAGGTATTTTAGTTCATGTGCTTTGTATGTTTTACAATGGGTTCAAACCGATGGACCGCTAACGAGTATTTCCTTCTAGATCGTGCATATATTAATGTCAAAGAGAAAACCAGTTTTGAGGATAGAATGTTAATTTTTCGTCCAACTAACGAATACCTTCAACACTGACGCTGGAACCACCATACAAAACCATCGCAACACGCTTGATATAGCTGCAACATGGTATGAATTGAAAGTGGAAGTTGTGTTATTCAACGATCTTTATAATAAGATTGAAGACAATCGTGTCAATGATACTAAAGAAGACATCTTGGAGGCGGCTAAAGAAGAATACAAATCCATTAGCAACGGACATGGTTTCGAGTTTGAAGCCCCTTGGAATCTTTTGAAAAATGTACCGTTTTTTTTAACTAGAACTGCATTTTGTATTGTTCTTGTATTTCTTTATTTAAATGTAATATGGTATTTATCCTTTATTTTACAAAAAATATTTGACCAAAAAATGTTACAAAACCATACATTCAAAAAACATTATCTGACAAACAGGTTACGCCGACTGACAAATAAGTTACGCGTAATGACAAGACATTTACGCGGACTGACAAGTATGTTCTACGGAATAATGTATACTAATTCCTTATAAATTGGACAACAATGACGGAAATTTACAAGGTGTCAAAAGTTGTGAAAATGAGTTCAGTCAATCAGGTATTAAGGAAAAGTTTCTCCAGCCTACCGAATTTTTTCCATAATCTGCAAAGAACCAATCCTAACACCTTCACGTACATTACGAAAGATCAGTACAATCGTTTCCAAATTTGTTTCGTGGCATTGGGATGCGTGGTATGTAGTCCCTTATAGTAAATAAATATTTAGTTATTTCAAGTTGTTATATGCCTAATATTCTTATGTTGACTTACAAATTCGTACGTTTCTCACGTCTATGATACCAATCGTATTCGTTGGTCAAGTACCTCTAATTGGGGCGTATGTAACATCCATGTACATTGCTGTTGCTTTAGATGGAAATCATGAACCCCTTCTCATAGCGTTTGCCTTGGGAACCATAAACTGTGACAATTCATGGTTATGGTTCATGAGGAGGCTTAAAGACTGTTTAGGTGACAATACAAAATTTGGTTTCATAAGCCATATGTCTGATTCTATAGACTTTGCAGTCCACAGAGTCTACTCTGATTCATATCATGGCTATTGTTGTAAAAATATAGCCGAAAAAATACACGCTTCCATCGGAAGCAATACAGTCGTAGAACAGTTGTTCTGGAAGATGTGTAAAGCGTATAATTTATCTCAATTTTATGCATGTTTGAACAATTTAAAAAATGAGGTAAATGGGAATGATCTTCATTGACTTGACAATATTCCCATTGCAAAATGGGTACGGGCTTGTTTTCCAAGAGTACGTTTCAATGTTAAATTCATTGATATTCCCGATGTTGTCAATTGGTTTAAAACAAACACGCATGAGTTTCCAATAACAACAATCATTGAATGGTTCATGACTCGATGCAAGCAGTGTATCTTCGACGTGCTGCGTTTGGAGGTAATTATAAGTTATGACATCATTAAAATGGTGAATTGATATGTTATTATACGTTATGACATTATAAGTTTTTTTTATTGATTTAGTTGATTTCATAGGGATTTCCATAATCTTCTAACCCCTTATGCACTTAAGGTGATTCATAAAAGATTTATCCACTCGGATGGTTGTAGGATTACGCATATTGTTGGCGATAGATATGAAGTGACTAAGTATTCAACAACCGAATATGTCCAATTAGACCGTGGTATTTGTAGTTGCGGTAAATGGTAAAAATGCGGTATACCTTGTGAGCTTGCTATAGCTTCACTACACAGACTCGAAATTGCAGAAATCCATCAAATGGTAAATTTAAAGTTAAGTACAGCGGTGTATCAAAATGCTTATCAAACTGAGACGGTCAATCCTATTCCAACCCTTAGGCATTGGGAAAAACCAGTCGAAAGTGTTGTGGTCTTACCTCCACGCCAATTCAATTGAACTTTATTGTATGGATCACAACGAATATTAGTTTGTATTCAGTTCTATGTTAACCATACTTGTAATGGTCTGTTGGCGTTCTTTACTTTTTAATAAAAAATGTTTACCTTTAAATAAATAATTGTATTCTCATAATTGTAATGTATGCATGAAAATGACTAGACAAAAAACTATGCGGACTGACAAACACAGTAAGGCGGACTGATAAAAACCTCTACGGACTGACAACAGCTCTCTGCGGAGTGGAAGGGACTATATATAGTCATGGATGATCGTCGGATTTTTCGTATAGAGTTATAATTTTTTTTTTAATTTAAAATGACTTCATCTTCATCTTTGTATATTTTCTCGTGCAACGAAGTTGATTGTTTCTATTGTGATCTGATCGACCCTTTTCTTGCTCCATCACCAAATTTAAGAGAGCCATATATGTCGGAGGATACTTTGCAACAACTACAATGGGCTGAAGAACAACAAAAAAAGATAAAGAATCGTCTCGGGCTCTCTCTGAACGTCGTGACCTCATTGCGGCGGAGTGCAAAGATGTTGAGGAAAGGATGACGATTACAAAAAAAATCAAAGATCATGAGGAATGGATAAAAAAAACTAAGAAGAATCTCAAACTGTCTAAAAAATGGCTTGCTGACAAGGATGCAGAAATGATAGAACTTGGTAGGCAAAAGGACCGTATGGAAGATAAAATAAGAATAAGGGACGACTACATAACAATGGAGAAAGAAACGTATCCTTTGCAATTCCCTTAAGTTAATTACCATTGTTGTACGTTTACTATATGTTTCTAGTTTGTTGAATGTATTAACTTCGAGTATTAGTTATTATCCTACTAGTAATTATGCACTAATATAATCATAATATTACCCATCATCTTTAAAATAAACACACCAGCTCAAAGTAGACAAAATAATGTCCTATAAAACAAAACATAATTAATTATAAATACAACATCAATCATTCAAATCAAACGTTGAACAATAGTCTTCTCTCTACGTCCCACTCGTCCAACGCGTCTCTTGTGTCCCGTGCATCTCTAGTGTCTCCTGAGTCTCTTCTGTCCCTTTCCCTTTTCCTTTTGTGTTACTACCTGAAGCCGCACTAGTTTTTCTAGCCCTCTTTGTTTCTTTGGGACCAATGCCAGAAAAGTTACTACATTATGCGTTTTACTATCACATCTACTACACCTTCTTACTATAGGTTCCTCACCTTGTGACGGAATACGATTTCTGTTTCTCGGTCTACCAGCTTGATGTGTATCCATTATCAGGGGTTTCACAACCATCATGTCAGCAGGAATCTCCTAATCACACGGTTCTGGAAGGGGGTAAACCGGATCCTCAGACGTACTTCGGTATGTTTCCATTTTGTAAGCATCTATATCCAGATGTCCGAAGTTAGTTTTTTTCAAGTGCTTCAAGACCATTATCACATGACCACAAGACAACCCAGTTCCTTCCCAATATTTGCATGTACAAGTCTCTTGCCTCAGATCAACTATGACACCATGTTTGAAATCATGAACTTCATAAAGTGCATCTGAAACACCAGAAACAGACCATCCTGTCGTATGCTCTTCATTTTTACTAACTACTTTTTCAGCCCACTCGGTTAGCACTATTGAAAATTTCCCTATAAAGAAGATATATATAATTAACTAATTATTCAACCTAATTAAAGTCAAAATAAAATTCATACCTCCTTCGATGCGACGCTTGTTACACCATTCTTGTGAAAGACGTCAGAAGAACTCAAGAAGGGGTATTGTAAGCATCTTCCTTGCATCTACAGATAAAGCATTCATGGACTCTGCACTGTTCGAGGTCATGTAATCATAACGTTTCGACGACGAATATGCTCTAGTCCATTTAGCATGGGGAATTTCACTTAGATACGTGCTACTTGCGGCCTAGTAGAACTAAATCTATACCACAATTCTTCAAAAACATTTCTTTTGTAAGCTTTCATAAGCCTCCAAAACAACATTTTTGTTTTATCATTTTTCCCAAACTTGTGTACTATGTTTCCTAGTATATGAAAAGCACACAATCCATGATGAGCATGTGGAAAAACATTTTCAATACTAACGCGAATTGCATCGGCCCTATCAGTTACAAAAGTCAATTCTTGACAATCACCAACACATTCATACAAATTTTCAAGAAACCATGTCCACGTAAGACCACACTCTTTTTTGCATATTCTGTGCGCAAGGGGCAGTATCTGGTTGTTCCCATCCATAGCTACTGCATGCAATATGGTTTCCTTAAAATCACCCTTCAAATGGGCACCATCCATAATTATAACTTTACGACAAAAACGTTTGAACGCTCGTATCTGCAATATATAAAAATGGAACACATAAACACTCTATAATTTGTTTAAAAAAATTATATATTAAATGACAACAAGGTTTTTGTATTTACCGTGCTCCCAATGGCATAAAAACAACACTCGAAACAATCTTCAGAATCTGTTTGAATATACGCAGCTGTACCGAGATTATGCCTCTTCAAATTGTGAAAATAAATAGGAAGTTTGGAAAAACATTCTTCAGAGGATCCCAACAACAGTTCCATAGCATATTGTTTTGCACGCCAAGCTTGTTTGTAATCTACGTTGATTTCCAGCAAAGCATTCAAATCCCTTGATATTTCATTAGGCCTCCAAACCTTGGAACAAGTTTTTCCCATAATCTCATGCAATATAGTACCCATCACTTTTTTATTAGCATGCTTATGATTAGGGTGTATCTGTAATGACGAACATGTGTGCACGTTGTTGAAAGTCTTGATTTCAAATTCATCAATGGGATTAAGGTGTTTTGCTTACAAACGCCAACTACAGTTCTTAGTTTCACAATATACCTCATAATGATTTTTGTTAGAATGTTTGGTCTTAAACTGAAACTTTTCTCTGGTTGCTTTAAGACTCAAATAAAAAATTAGTTGTTGTTTGTTATCATATGTTTGACGAACAAACATATCATCATTTGGACCTAAATTGTGAAATGGTCCGGGTTCAACAATAGGATCAGGACAATCAGTTATGGGAGGCATACCGTAAAATATGTCTGAAGCTTTTTTCCCGTGTGTGAACTCATCTTCTAACCATCCTTTAGTTGACTCTTCACCGTCTAAGAAAGTTTTGTCAGTCAGTCTTCCAAACTCATATAAATTTTTTTCTTCAACCGTATTCAGTGCCACAGTTTCTTCTTCTGGACACTCTTCAACATTATCAGTGATAAGTTATAAATCTAACTTGAAGATCGTTTGGATCTTTATAACAGGTAAAATAATGAATACGAAAACTGCAAATAACACAAGTATGGATCAAAGTGTGTCGAATGATTAGATCAACAATCCTCAGCAGAGCTCGATAAAGAACTTCCGCTGTAGAGGATTTAGGGTTACAAGAACGATAAAGAAATAATGCTCTGATCTATCGTAATAATCGTTTTCTATCGTTAAGCTAATATGCATGCAAGCATGTATATTTATATTAAACCCTATCAAGCTCTCGGTTGGACAGGCCCAAACCGGAGTTACAAAACTGGACTAATAAGCGAGCCCAATAGACACAATACATAACAAAACGCTACCCAACAATCTCCCCCTTTGCGTCAAATTGGAGCGAGACTACTTCTTCTTTTTGCTTGGGCCAGCAGCGGGAACTTTCTTCTTTACAGTTTCAAACAAACGTGAGATAAGCGCAAGGATCGTCTGTCTGAACCGAATGTACCATTGTATCATGTCGTCAAAATACTTGATATCATCCGTTGTGTTTTGTTTGCATCTATGGATGATCCCCAACACATGCTCTAGGCAAGCAGTGGTGTACAAATGTTTATCAGCTAAGGCAAAAAGACATTTCTGTCCTTCATTCCTAGTGAACATGACTGAGTTTCGCCTCGAGTCAATTTTGCCCATCTACATTTGGTTCAGATCACTGGCCGAGCCAACAGGAGATATTGTTGGTTTCTTCTTGAAGACGCTTGCTATCTCCTGATCCATCAGTGCAACTTCCATGATGTAGCACACCAGCATCCTCTTGAGATGGTCGATGATCGGACCATATTCAGCTTCATTGGTCAGAAGGATACTGTGCAGGATGATCCAATCATGGGGATTGAGGTTCGGAAGATCTACTAGAGAAATGGCATGTTCAGTTTTGGCAGATCCCCTAAGCACCTTGAACCGAACGTTAATGAACTTCCCTTCAGTGTACGGTTTCAAGACCCGAACGCTGATGATCTTCTGAGCGCTCCAAGTTTGATATTGAGGTTGAGCAGCCTTCAGATAGAAATCAATCAAGTCCCGATCAACCTGCGGATGAGGATGAGGGAACTCTACAACATTGGAGAAGGCGTGAAAGATGAACGCCTTTCGGGTCAGTGGCATGTCGAACTGAGAGTCGACAGTATTGGAACAGTCAAAAGAGATAACTGGTTCCAGCCACAAGATGCTCGGAGTGTCGATTGCTTCCTTTATCATCCTATCGAGAGTCCAAGCAGGAAAAAGAGTTTTCCTACGCTCGAGAAGGTCGTGGGCTTCCTTCTGTTTGCGTTCAGCTTCTTCAGCTTCTTTTGCCACACGAGCACTGTCATCAGCCTCATTGCGTCGACTTTTACGTTTCAACAAGTTGGCAATGGTTTCTTCGTCATCTTCCTCTTCTTCCTCAGCAATCTTCTTGCCTTTATCTTTCACACCCGAACCGGAGGCTTGGCCTACAGGAGGAGGTTCGGTTGTGTGAGTCGCCTTTGAGGAATGAGGTGGTTGGGATACAGACTCCTTTTCTCCCCTTGTTTCGGAATGGACACGAAATCGGGTAGCCCTTCAATTTTGCTTAATAGTTCTAGGGCAGGAGCGAGCTTCTCTGCAAGGGTACGCCTCACAGAATGGTTAAGGATAGGATCATGTGCTTCGAGGATGTTGGAGATGGCTGAGTAGACATCCGAAACACACGTCTTAATGACCTCCTGTTCGGACCGAAGAGTGTCAATCTGCTGTTGAGAATGGGAGAGTTGAGCACTCTTGACCTTCAGGGCAGTGGTCTTCTTTGCCAAAACATCAATCAACGAGTTCTCAGCAGCCAAATCTTCTTGGAGCTTTGAGAGACGCTCGTCAATAGTAGCACGGAGGGCTGAGTTGTCGTCTATGAGTGATTGACGAAGTGAAGCAAAGGACTTCAACTCAGTAGAGACAGACGTGGTCAACTGTTGAACAATTGGTTCCAACGTAGTCTTGGTGGCAGTAGCACTCTCCTGTAAAGACTTTAACAAGGCAGAGGCATCAGAAAATAGTTTATCGACTTTTTCGGTCGCAGCCTAACAGGCTTTCGTTGAGGCATCGATGGCGGAGGTTGCAGAAGCGATAAAATCTTGCTGAGCCCTTGAGAAAGCATCAACAATCTTCTGAATAGCCGCTTTAGAGAGTGATGATTGAGACGTGGAAGAAAAGGCAATAAGCAAGTCGACCTTGTCATGGAGCTCCTTAAGATGTTTCTTTGTGACCGGAGCGTCATCATCATCATCGCTCTGAACTTGAAACGGACTGTAGTAGACCGAATCAAACGTCATGTTTTCCCCGCCAAGGAAAGTGTCGTCTCCGTCAGAAGCGTGACCGGGAGATGGTGGTGGTGGTGAAGCTGGTGGTACAGTGGTATGGGTAGGTTCGGGTTGGGTTGTTTCAGGTGTAGGAGTAGGGGTAGGTTCGGGTGCTTTTTGGGTTTCGGTTGTGTTTATGGTTTCGGGTGCTGGTGGAGGTTTGGTTGCATCAGTATGAACCCCCGTATCAGATACGTTGGCTCTAACATTTGCAGTGGTTGTTGTGGTTGCGTGGGTGAATATTGGTGGTGGCATTGGGATTGAAGTGTTTGGAATGTGGGTAAAGGGGTTTATGGTGGGAATGGAAGTAGGAATAGTTTTAGGAGGAGAGGAAATTGGAGAAGGAGGGATTTGAATCTCAGTGGTAGGAGATCTGGGTGGTGTGTTGCCTCGTGGAGAGTCGTCAGAATCCGAACTCTCACCCTCTGACTCACTGGATGAAGAAGCGATAACCAGCTTTCTCCTGGGTTGAGTTTTTCGCCTCTTTTGCTGCGGAGACTGAGCAACTTTTGTGGGTTTCCTCTTCTTAGGAGAAGGACCCTTAGCCCCTTTCGCCACCTGTTTCCCTTTGTCAGCCTTCTTGCCTCTTGGAGCAGGCTTGTCGGCTTCATGGATCGACTTCAACATCTCCGGTGTGAGATCCCTCGGACCAGAACGCTTGAATTCTTTGCAGGTTTTGATAATCCGACTTTCAGCTGGAACGTCAGCATACATAGATTCCGGAATGGAACCATTGAAGGGAAATTTGGAAGCATCTGAGACGATGATCTTCGTGGTATGAAATATACCAATCGAAGACATCGGAGCACCGACGACAATGGGGACGTTGGACTTGTCCATCACCCATTTCGTAACCAAAGTCCAGAATCTGGCGTATGAGATTTCAGAATGCCTGGATGTAGAGGAGAGACTCTGGATGAGTTGTTGCCACAGAACGGACCCATAATCCATGTTGATGCCATTGTAGACACCATACATTATCGACAAGAAAAGGCGTCTAGCCCCGTCAGATCCAGAGCTTCTTCCAGATAACCCTTTGAATAGCACAGTGAACATCCCGTTCCACTGTGGCGGCAAGCATGACTTCTTGAACTTTACGACGGAAGAAAGCGCCTCCGTATAACCCATGTTGTAGAACATGTTGAATAAGTGCCCCAATGGAATCGTTTCTGGATTAACCCTTGTTGAGTCAGGTTCAAACCCTAACAGGGAGCAAAATCGTTGCTTGGAAATCGACGCTTTGTGCTGAAAAATGTCAAAGAAAATTCTGTCCACCGCTTTATCATAGTGAGCAGTCGCAAAGATCTGCGACAAGAACTCCATTGGTTCGGATTCAGATTTTGAAAGTGCAGGAGCAATCGGCGAAAACTTCAAACACTCGACAATGGGGAACATGTAGGAATCACAAGCATGAGGGGTTAGATCGATGATGAAGCATTGTTGTGGGCGAATAGGCAGTATGTGAGAAGTGGCGTGAACAGAAGAAGAATCTGCCATTGTTTGAAGAAAGTGGAGAAGATGATGAACAGTAAAGGTTCAGGGATTTCTTGTGCTCTGGGATTTTTAATTGCAGTAAAGAGGTAAATGGTAGAGGATGTTGCCTTTTATACTGGGGTTTAAGGAGAGAGAAAGATATTCCCAAATCTTCGATTGAGAATGGAAGGGTTTTTCGGAGTTGACTGATGCGTGACAGTTGGGGTTGCCGATGATCACGCATGAGAGAGAATGTCAGATCCCTAAGAACACGCCTCCCATCAAGCGTCGTTTAGATATGAAGCGTTTCAGATTCACACGCGCCTCTTCTGCGCCATTTGGAGAAGAACCGTTTCAAATTCACACACGCGTCTGCAACGTCATTTGGAGAATAGACGTTTCAAATCCGCACGCGTTCCCTTTTAGCGCCGTTTGAAATCAAATCGATTAGACTCCCGCCTGAGTCAGCAACCCTTCATCTTATCCCTTTAAGGTGTAACGATATCTTTTGAACAATGCTCCCACGTGGATGAAAATTGACCACAACTTATAATTAACCACCAATCTAATGAAAAAGCCTGTAATTATTAGAACCAGAGTTTTTGGAAAATCAAAGATTTTCGTGGTAAGGGTGTAAAAGAAAAGAAATAAAGGAATCCTTTTTAGGAAAAATCGTGATGTCAATAAAGACATGAAACAAATGATCCCGGGCACGAATCTCTTCCTTCAAGGTAAAGAGAGACCTTAAAGTGTTAGTGTGGTTTCCCGTTGAATAACGATCAAACACTTATTAAGAAGTGTTGAAAGGCTTCTTTTAATTAAGCTTTTTAGGGTGGCTTTTGCTTTGATTCAACAGTTCTAATCTTGAAATAAGATAGAAAGTGAACAAAGTACTTGTGAGACCGGTGTAGTCTGTTGAACAAGTAGGTTGGTAATAATTTTAAATTAGTTGGGAAATATAAAATCTCAACAAAAATTAAACACTGGATCCCAAGGGAAGAAATGTTATGGTTTTTAACAATTTCATAGGAATCACACAAAAGAAAAATTTGAGACTTCATGAAGATATGTCCGTCAATTCATTAGTGAAAACTAGAGCAATATAATTGTTCACCGTCAATTCAGATTGGGTATTGAATTTTGGGTTTCACTCAGCTCGTAGTGGCACGAAACTAAGATCATGAACACAGTTATTGGGTAACCATAAACCTCAGTGGTAATTGCTGAGAGTCTCAAGGGTTACGTATTTGAACTGAGAGGAATGGAGAAGTGTAATTTAGATGGTGTAAGAAAGCAAAGTACCTCTGCATTGAAAGATAGGACTAAGCAGAAAACTCTTATCTCTTGTGAGAAGAGAGTTAGGTAGCTCTGGATTAGAATAAATGTGATAGCCTAATTGGGAATACAAGGTTTGTGTATACTAAGTCATTAAGGCTATTATTCAGAATCAAATGAGACTTTGGACACATACAACAGCATGCTTCTAGGGACACTTAACTAATTCAACAATTTCCCCATAAACAAACACACAAATAAAATTAACGTCAAAAAAGAAATAAAGAACAAAATATTTTTGGAGTTTTTGAAATTATATATTAAGAACAATATTTTTGGAATTTTTGAAAAAATAATAATAGTGAAAGAAAAAAAAAAGAAAAAGAAAAAATTAAAACTGAGAAAGAAAATAAAAAGATAAAAAAAAAACTTTGGAACCAAACCCGAGCGTTCGGTCTTTTTCGGTTGTGAGAATTTGAAAAACCGAACCCGAGCGTTCGGTCTATTTTGGATGGGAAAAACTTTGGGAAACCGAACCCGAGCGTTCGGTTTAGAAAAACTTTGGAACCGAACCTGAGCGTTCGGTTTATTTCGGGTGAGAAAAATTGAGAAACCGAACCCGAACGTTCAGTTTATTTCGGTTACCAAAGAAAATGGATTTTCAAAGAGAGAGTACTATTAACAGTAAAAGAAATGTAATAGGAACAATTATACATGAAATTTACAACCAAGAAAACCACCTTTGATTAATGAGCGAAATGAGATTATCCAACCGAACCCGAGCGTTCGGTTCATTTCGGTACATGAGTACAAAAACCGAACCCGAACGTTCGGTCTATTTCGCTTCTTACTTTTGAGTTTGAGAGGTGATTTGTGGTACTGACTCTGATTCCATCATGCCTAGCCCTTGTAGAATTTTGTTAAATGATGCTTCAGGAAGGGCTTTAGTGAAGACGTCAGCCAGTTGATCAGTGGTTCTAACGAAATGAATTTCAATGTTTCCAACTTCCACATGATCTTTAATGAAGTGATACCTCAGTGCTATGTGCTTAGTCTTTGAGTGTTGCACTGGGTTATGACAGATCCTAATTGCACTTTCAGAGTCACAATATAGTAGGATCTTTTTCATATTGAGTCCATAGTCTCGGAGTTGACTTTGGATCCAAATCACTTGAGAAGTATAGGATGCAGCTGCAATGTATTCTGCTTCAGCTGTAGACAAGGACACACACGTTTGTTTCTTTGATTGCCAGCTAACCAACTTCCCGTCAAGGAATTGGCAGCCGTCAGTGGTGCTTTTCCTGTCTAGTCCACAACCTCCAAGGTCTGCATCTGAGTAGGCCTGAACGAAGAAGCCCGAGTTGGATGGATACCATCGACCTAAAGTGGTAGTTCGCTTGAGATAACGAAGAATGTTCTTGACTGCAAGCATGTGAGGTTCACGTGGATTCGCCTGAAATGTAGCACAATAACAAACATAGAACATGATATCAGGCCTGCTAGCAGTAAGATACATCAGTGAAACGATCATCTGGCGATATAGCGTAATATGTATTGCTGGCTTATCCAAGGATGGAGTGAGCTTGGTGCCGAACGCCATGGGAACTTTGAATTTTGAATCTCCCATCATGCCAAATTTTGCAAGGAGAGTCTTCGTTTAAGCTTCCTGATTAATAAAGATGCCTTCGGGTCCCTGTCTAATATTTAAACCAAGGAAAAAGTTAATTGGACCCATTGAGTTCATTTCAAATTTAGTCTCCATCAGCTTTCTGAATTCAGCCGTTAAGCTGGGATTCGTAGAGCCAAAGATGATATCATCGACGTAAATTTGAACAATCATAAGGTGGTTACCTTCCTTCTTACGAAAGAAGGTTGGGTTAACCGAACCTTGTTTGAATTTGGACATCTTTAAAAACTTCGTCAGCGTTTCATACCAGGCTCTCGGAGCTTGTTTCAGTCCATACACGGCTTTGTCCAAAATATAACAATGATTAGGATACCTTTCATTTACGAATCCAGGAGGTTGCTCCACGTACACTGTTTCTTCAAGTTCTCCATTGAGAAATGCACACTTGACATCCATTTGGTAGACTTCAAAGTTTTTGTGTGCAGCATAGGCAAGAAATATTCTAACGGATTCCAGCCTAGCAACAGGAGCGAAAGTCTCTTCATAGTCAATTCCTTCCTCCTGACAGTATCCTTTCACTACCAGACGTGCCTTGTTTCGAATCACGTTCCCTTCCTTGTCCATTTTGTTCCTGAAGACCCATTTGAGACCAATAACTGAGGCATCTGGAGGAGTTGGAATGAGACGCCAAACTTTGTTCCTTTCGAATTCATTCAGTTCGTCTTGCATAGCTTGAACCCAATCGGAGTGATCAGGAGCAGTGTTAACTGTCTTTGGTTCAACTTTTGAGACGAAGGAGTTAAACATGCAGAATTCTACTTTTGAAAACAAGGATGTCTGTTTTGCCTTGAGTTGTGATCAGGTCAGAACATTTTCAGACACATTACCAACAACCTGGGAGACAGGATGATCTCTGGTCCATTTGACGAGAGGAGAGTAGTTTGGATCAAAGGTTGGATCTAATTCAGCATTTACCATCTCTTCTAGTTCGGATTGACTTTCATAGTCATAAGACATATCTACATTCTCCCCCTCGACAGATAAGCATTTTGGTGTGTCTTGAGTTTCTGGAGCTACAGAGGTTTCGGGTGGTGCTGAGCTTTCGGGTACTACTGGACTTTCGTTTGGTGTGGCACTTTCGGTTGGTGAAGTGCGTTCGGGAGCAGCTTGAGAACTTATCTCCCCTTCAACATGTGAGCTCGGCTGTGATGACGAAGATGGATCCTCCCCCTCAACTGAAGCATTGTGTTGTGGAGGGTTTTCAGAACTTGATCCTCCTTAATTCATTCTCTTTGCAACATCTTCGACAAGTTGTTTCAGATGATCTACCCTGTTGTCTGCTGCACTGGCATCTGAGAGAGTGGCCTTCTTTGTTTCATCAAATAACTCAACAAACTTCTCAAATAGGTTTGCGATTGAGGCTGTGACTTGGCCAGTTTGAGGAAAGATTTCTCCAGCTGTGTCGTCGTTGGCCTTTAGCTTTTTGACATAGCTATCATCAAAAGTCACGTAATAAGTTTCTTCTATTTTCCTCGAACGCTTGTTTAATACCCTGTATGCTTTAGAAGTAAGAGAATAGCCCAGAAATATTCCTTCATCGGCTTTGACATCAAACTTGTTGCGGTGTTCTTTAGAATTGAAGATGAAACACCGTGAACCGAACACATGGAAAAACTTGACATTTGGCTTCCTGTTGTTGATGATCTCATAAGGAGTGAGAGTGAAGCGCTTATTGAGATATGACCTGTTCTGTGTAAAACAAGCAGCAGAAATAGCATCAGCCCAAAAATATAAGGTAAGGAAGCGAAACTTAGTATGGTTCGGGCCGCTTCACACAAAGATCGGTTTCGTCTTTCGACAATTCCGTTTTGTTGAGGTGTGTAGGGAGCTGAGAAGTTATGACTGGTTCCTTTTTCGGCCAAGAATTCTTCGAATTCTTTATTTTTGAACTCCAGCCCATTGTCGCTCCTGATGTTGCAAACGACTTTCTTCAGCTGTACTTCAACCTGCTTGATGAACTTCTTCAGTTTGAGAGTCGCTTCAGATTTGTGCTTCAGAAAGAACACCCATGTAAAACGCGAAAAGTCATCAACAATAACAAGAATGTACTTGCTACCGCCGATGCTTTCGATAGATGATGGACCACACAAATCAATATGAAGTAACTCTAGTGGTTCAACAACTTTAGTGTTTATAATTGATGGATGACTTTGACGACTTTGCTTCCCCATTTCACATGCAGCACACAAATGTTCTCTATCGTACTTGAGCAATGGAAGACCTCGAACATGTCCTCCAGTGACAAGTTTGTTGATATCCTTAAAGTTGAGATGAGAGAGCCTTCGGTGCCACAACCAGCTTTTGTCAGATTGTGCTTTGGATAACAGGCAGATAGCTGGGTTCCCTTTGATAGGTTTGAGGTTCAGGGGAAACATCTCACCTTTACGCTCCGATTTAAGAATAACTCTTTTCGTCTTCTTCTCAATTATTTCAGAACCCTCATCGTCGAATAAAACTTTGAGACCGGTACCTCCAACAAGCTGAGATACACTGATGCGGTTATGTTGTAGTCCTTCCACGTATGCAACCTTCCTAATCGTGAAATCACCGTTTGTAATCATTCCATAGCCTTTTATGGTGCCGAAGGAGTTGTTCCCGAACTTGACATTTCCACCGTTTGAAAGAGACCTGTATTCCCTTAGCTCTTCCTTCCTTCCTGTCATGTGACGCGAGCAGCCACTGTCAATGTACCATTCTTCGTCAAACTGCTCGTCACTGATAACCTGCAAAAATTAAGCAGATTTAGGAACCCAAAGTTTCTTGGGTCCTCGTGAGCCTTTCACAGGAATAGGAATAGTAAGAGAGATGTCAACAAGATATGTTCTTTTTATTAGTGTTGTTTCATCTTTCTTTTTGATGGTGAAAACCTTAATTTTATTGGGATTCGCCGCTTTTGGTTTGGACTCTGGTTTAACTGATGAAACCTTCAGTTTTCCTTTCAGTTCAGTTGATGATTGAGGTTTTTGAGAGTGAACAGAATGGAATTTAGAATGGAGTTGAGAGGAATTAGAAGAATTTGAAGAATTAGAAGAGTTAGAATGAGAGAATTTAGACTGAGATGATTTCTTGACTTGAGATTCTAAGTGACCCTTTTGCTTTTGATCATTAGTGGGACCGAACCTAGAATTTTGATCTCTTTTGTTCTCTGAACCGAACCTTTGCTTTCGGTTGATGTTGTTCTCTGAACCGAAGCTCTGCTTTCGGTTGATGTTATTTTCTGAACCGAACCTCTGCTTTCGGTTGTTATTGCTCTCTTGTGATTTAACAGGATTTTTCTCTGACTTTAAGTTCCTGTCATGATATGAGAAATAGGCATTTTGAGATTGCCAAAACTGTTTTCTTTCAGAGAGATTCTTCTTGTATCTCTGATTCCTTTGCTGTTTTTGATTTCTCATCTGCTTCGGTTGATGATGGATATTGGCTTTTGGTTTCTGTTTCCCTTTAGCTGGTTCACTCTGAACTGATGATGTTTCGCTTAAAGGAGTGACTTCTTTTGCAGGAATTCCTTTTTCTTGAGGAACATCTTTTGTACCACTAGTACTTGGCACATCGAAACTATCAGGCTTATTCAAAGGTTCTGGCACATATCTGCCTTTGCTTTTCCATGAAGTCCTTTCAGACAGACCTATCGTTTCATCAGCATTGTCGATGGGAGCTGACCAGAAGAACTCGTCGCAGCCATCAGCATTGTCTTCGTTTACAATTGTTGTGAGTTCAGCGGTCTGATGTTTGGTTACGCCTGTGACCTTATACACCTGATTTGGAGTGGTTCTCACTTTTTGATATACTACTGCCTTTTCTACAAGGATCGGGGACTTTTGTTGGGACAAACGAGCAAACTCCACTGAATTTTCTGTGATGAGATTCTTGTGGTTTTCGGGTTCGCTCTTGACAAATTCTGAACAATCAACTGTGTCCTCTACAAAAATTTCACTCATATTGTCGTTCTCATGAAGCTCAGATGCATTTTCAACATCAATTTTATTTTCTGAGCTCAAGTTGGCATTCAATGAGTCAAATTTTTGTATGGTTTCGGTCCTCAGTTTCAGTTTATCATTTTCATCCAAAAGGTTTTTAAGCATGTCCTTATGGTCCTTGGACTTTATGAAATATTCGATTTTGTCTAGTCCATACATATATGTCGGATTAACATCTTCAGACGAAATAACACTTTCACAATTATACGCTTCAGCATCAATTTCATCCTCCTTAAACTCAAGGAAGGGTAAAATCATGCGATGAATCTTTTGTCCTATTTCACAGTCCAAATGAAGCTGAGTGATATTAGTATAAAGACGTTTAGCAATCAAACAAAAAACATTTCTCTGTTTTAAAAGCTTTAAATTGTCTCTTTGCAAATAAATGTTTTCATCTTTGGTTTTGATTAACTCCGACTCCTTCAGTTCGATCCACATCCTTCTTTCCTCACTCTTTGAAGATACCCTGCTTATTTGGTCAGTTAGGTTAGAATTGGTGACTCGTGTTTGAGTTAAACTGCTGTCTAGATGAGAGATTCTTGAATTAAGATTTTTTAATTCTTTTTCATATGAGCTTTGTGGGACTTTGAATGCAATAAAAACGGATTGTACCTTCTTGATTAATTCATCAAGTTCGTTGAACTGTACGCTGAGCGGTTTTGCTGTGAATCATAAGTCCTCTCGTTCCTTTGTGTCTTCAATCCCACCATCTGTGTTGTATCCCCTCATCTAAGATACATCGGACACCATGAATCATTTTCCACCACTACTCTCTTCTTTTGCCACATAAGCCTTTCCATGAGAAGGCTTCCTTACTTCATCATCCTCAAAGTCGGTTGACCAGACCTCCACGCCACCGAACTCATCATCCGCTACCGAACCCTGCACAATTAAAGCATTCATAGAAGGGTTAGAAGTAGATTTCTTTCTCTTGATCTCTTCCAGCTTTTTCAACAACGCTACTTCTTCATCTTTCTCCTCATCCTTTTTAGCCAAATTCTTAAGAACACAATCTTTTGCATAGTGGTTCTTTCCTCCACAATAATAGCAGCTCACTCCCGAATCTCCTTCCGCTTTCGGTTCCTTCTTTAGTTCTTCCGCCTTCGGTTCTTCCCTGACCTTTTCAGAACTATAACTTCCCTGCCAATTTCGATTCTTGTTGGTGGGGAATATTTTCTTGATGAACCTTTTTGGGTTTGACACCATCATTGCATAGTCTTCAGAAGTAAGGTCATAATCCTCTAGGTTGAGGTCTTCATCTTCCATCACAACTTTGCTTTTGGACAGAAGGGCTAATGAACCCAAGCTTGAAACCACATTTTTCTCCTGTAACACGATCTTTTCTTGAGACTTCAGAATGCCTACCAGTTTCGCCAGAGAATAAGATTTGAATTGCTCATGCGCTTTAACTGTGGACACTACAGCTCTCCATTCAGATCTAAGGCCGTTTAAAAACGTGACCTTTTGTTCAATCAGCTTCCTTTCAATCTCATGTTTAATCATCTTGCTAAGAAGATGATTGAAGCGATCGAACGTTTGAATTACAGTTTCTTCTGAACCCTGCTTAAATTCACCAGACTCGGACAGGAGTAAGGTTTGAATGGAATGCTCGAGATCTTCGTCCGTTGAATATAACTCTCGCAGCCTATCCCATATTTCTTTACCAGTTGTGCATGAACTCACCAGCCTGAAGGTGTCAGATTGAAGAGCGAATCTGATTAATCTCAATGCTTTAATGTTGCACTGAAATTTATCTTTTTCGTCTTGAGCAATATCTTTAACATCCTTCAAAAGATCATTATACTCCTTCTGAGTCTTAATAATTCTTGAATTTGCTGAATGAGCAAATGGTCCAGATACTATTGCTTCCCAGATGAGGTATCCATTTTCCTCAAATCCTATAACATAGTCTTCAAAGTGATGAGCCCAGACTTCATAATCCTGGGTGTAAAGGATAGGAATCTTCGTCGTTGATCCGATGTTGTTCGAGATATTAATTGGATTTGATTGTGACTCGTCCATGCTTGATCGAATAACCTGTTTTAAAAGATCAGACTTGTATTGAATTAAATTAGGGCAAAACAAATAAATACCGAGTTACGTCAATTATGGGATGACGGCTCAATAAATATCAGTAAATGCGGAATAACCCTAATCGCAATCTTTTTCACAGAAAAGAAGTGTATGAATTACACAGCCTCCTACTCTGATACCAATTGATAAGTTATAAATCTAACTTGAAGATCGTTTGGATCTTTATAACAGGTAAAATAATGAATACGAAAACTGCAAATAACACAAGTATGGATCAAAGTGTGTCGAATGATTAGATTAACAATCCTCAGCAGAGCTCGATAAAGAACTTCCGCTGTAGAGGATTTAGGGTTACAAGAACGATAAAGAAATAATGCTCTGATCTATCGTAATAATCGTTTTCTATCGTTAAGCTAATATGCATGCAAGCATGTATATTTATATTAAACCCTATCAAGCTCTCGGTTGGACAGGCCCAAACCGGAGTTACAAAACTGGACTAATAAGCGAGCCCAATAGACGCAATACATAACAAAACGCTACCCAGCAATCAGATACAATGTTTTCAACATTGTATGGTACAACTTTCTCATCCGCTTCTGTCTGTTCGACCAATCCCTGAAACACCTCTAAATACAAATGCACAATCTCCTTCGTTTCAGAAATTACATTTCTGAGTTGATGAACATCTGCTTCATCTAAAATATTCATCACATACCCATGAACCGGGTGTTGAAATGACAATGATATATTACTATTGAACACCTTAGCCTTACTTTTGACCAAATCAAACAATATTCGACAATCAAAATTAGGCAGAAGCAGTAAACCCAAGTTGTTTAACTTTGGTCTAACGTAGGTGTTAATCCCATTACTTATCTACCAAAAACCTCAAGTACATAAAATAACAAAACTCATATTTGGTTTTAAAAATCAAATGAAAACGAACAGATCTATCGACCAAAATGAAACAAACATATGAAAAAGAAACTTTTGTATCAAAAAACTCTTCAAAATGCCGCTCCAACCACCCATTCCGCAGAGGCATTACTCTCTCCGCAGAGCTCCGCGTCGACCTCTCCGTGGGGGTATTAATGAGATCCAATTGATAAATGATGAATTATATGATAATTGGATTAGTTTAATTTGATCTATGTGTTTCTTGAAAAGTTCCATAACCTTTCCTCAAGTTATGGAACATGAAAGGTATTTATTTATGAAACCATTAACTATTGTAAGTTATTGAATTCAAGGGATCTTGAAAGGTTTCATAACATGTCCTCAAGTTTGTAATTTGAAGTGTCTCATTCATGGAACTTTAAAATCCATATGTTATGGAATTCAAAAGTTTTGATAAGTTACAAAACTTTCCCTCAAGTTTTGGAACCTGAAAAGTCTCATTTATGAAACTTTAATTCCAAACCCTAGAATTTTAAAAGTTTAAAATTCAACCCTATGCTATTATAATATTAAAGTTTAATACTTATATATATATATATATATATATATATATATATATATGTATATATATATATATATATATATATATATATATATATATATATATATATATATATATATATATATATATATGTATAAGACAAGTCAGTCTTACCGTTAGTAGGCCTCATTCATGAAGCCGGTCTATATGGGGGGGTATAAGGTCATTGCCTATAAAATGGCGGTTTAATGGGTGTCAACTCTCACCCCCTGCTTGTTTGACTGGTGGAGAGTCATTAGCCGAACGGGTATGATAGGACATTAATTATTATTAATAAGTATAATGATAATTATTAAAGTAACTAAGCTTTTATAAATTCCTAATCTTAGTTACTTTAGGAAAAATGTGAAAATGGTTCTATTCCATGAAATTGCACTTTGCACCTTGTTAAGTCGTTAGTGGAGCATGTGTGGTTAACCGGCACACTAATTTGGGACTAAAAATGTGTTGGAAAGGGTAATTTGATGTTAATCATGGATCAATGGAGCGTGTTTGGTTAACCGACACATTGATTAGGTGACTTGTAACATTAAGTGTACCAAGCACATTTGCATGGTTATTCACACCTTGTTTGTGATCCTCGATATCCCAGTCACAAGCTTGAAGGGCACAATCGAGATTTAAACATGCCATTGAAAAGTTAAATGAATCTCAAAACATTTAAAACTTAATAATCTGCTTCGTTTTTCATGGTGGAAATTGGTAAATCGTCATTTACTTACCTTCAAATCTTTTGCAATTCGATTACGACATCTGTGACATCCCCATTTTTCACGGCCAGAAAAGACCGATTTTTGTTTATACTTTATAAAAATTAGAGTACTTCTTTTAATAAAAGTGTTGCGGAATTTGTTCCCAGTAAAAACATGATAAATATGTTATCAAAGCATTTTTGAAGAAATGTATTTTTATTCATTTTAAAACGTTTGGGATGTCATCGTTAATACAGATACATAAGCATAAATAGAACTTACATTCATTATCACTAGTGATCTACATCTCTTTAATCTCTCAGTGTAATATGACTTCATATCAACACCTGTGATATAAATAAACTGAGTGGGTCAGGTTGGGAAACCTGGTGAGTACAAAGGGTTTTCATCCCACAATAAATAAGTTCATTAATTTTATTAAACAAAACAAACCCGATTACCCGTTCCCGTTATCCTCACTTTATGTCGCTAAGACATCTAACACAAGGGACCTAGTCTAAGGACTTTCATCGGGGTGACAACACATGCTTCGGGGGTTCCTTAGCAATTCATGTCAAATAAGGCAACCATGTGGGGGATGGAGTATTTCACACAAATCAAATAAACACACAGTTCAAATAAACACTTACAGGTTGTGAGCCTGCCAGCGTTCCACTGGAATGTCTAGAAAAGTCCGTGGTCGTCATCTATACTCTGCTAGATGATTGGATCATCAAAACATCCATATCGAGGCCTCTCGTTATATTATTTGGTCACACATAAACTATTACGTCTACCCATGTTCTACCCAACACATTTTGTAGATATAAAATACATATTCAGTTTAAATCATGTAAAACTTGTATAAAATCGTTCATCCAACATAGATAGCAAGTATACAGATAGTATGCACACATAGCACGTAATTTATTTAAAATACTTAATATCTATGTGTAAGATGAAAGTAACTATGCACTCACTTGATTAGGTGGTGACTCAGCACTCGGACAACGCTTCGATACTCTTAAAACAATTTTCCTTCGATAAAACCTAGTATCAATACCACTAGGGTTTAGTCTAATATTCACCGCGACTAATTAATAGTCTAGCTATTATTACTATTATATAAGCGTTAAACAATACTTATATAACCCATAATAATAGCTCAAGTACTTATTATAAGGTCCTATTAACATTACTATATTAAAACATAAGCTAAACTAAAGATAGGTTAGGCGTAGCTTACTTGCAGCGGGTTTTTTCTCAAAATCAGGCTTCGCTGGAGCAGCGTTTCCAAGCCAAAAGGCTCTTTTCTCGGGACTCCGGGAGCCTCGGGGCTTCCTTCGGGTGCTAGGGGGTTTACCTAGACTTTAGGGGGGGGGGGGGGGTGGGCTTTAGAGAGAGAAACTAGAGAGAGAAAGAAGGGTTTGAAGGTGTGAGGAAGTGAGGGAACCCGACACCTCTATTTATAGGGGTGCTGACTGATGGACTCGCCGAGGAGGAGGACCTATTCGCCGAGTTGGGGCATGTGGCAACCTTCTGGTGGTGCCACGTCACCCTCTATCGCGTATCAGCCTTCAAACTTAGAAAAATCATAACTTTCGCATACGAGCTCCGTTTTTAACGTTATTTTATTCAACGTGTAGGAAAAATCAAGATCTGCAACTTTCATTTAGACTCCGTCGGCTAATTCTCGACCGATCTCAAATTTAACAGTAGGAGGCGTTTAGACTGTTAAATGACCGCGAAGAATTCGTAACTTCTTCGTACGAACTCCATTTTCATATATCTTTTTACCGTTGAGTTCCTATTAATGAGATCTTCAACTCTTATTTAGGTCGCATAAGCCAAAAACCGCTCGAACTAAAATTCGAGTTTCGGGTTGTACACTGGTAAGCCGAAACTTAAAAAAATCATAACTTCCTCATATGAAGTCAGATTTGGGCGTTCTTTTTATGGATTTTCTCTTTTTAACATACTCTACATCTTTGGTTTAGATTACTAAGGCTAAAAAGTCTTCTATCGTAAATTCACTTTTTACGCTTCCCAGTGTCGTGTTGGTTTTGTCGTAAAACTTCGACGGGCCATAACTTTTTCGTTATAACTCGGATTTCAGCGTTCTTTATATGTACGGAAACCTTGAGACATATTATAAAACTTGGTTAAGATTATTTATTCTAAATAATCTTTTGTCGAAAAGTCGTTTTCGATCCCTATTGCCTCTAAATTGACTAGCCCGGATCTACGGGCGTTACAGCATCCCACTTCCGAATTGTAAAATATTATGTTGGGTCCTAGCCTTAATATTTCATTTTGGCTGTTATATTAAGGATCCTTATCTAATATAAACTTTGTCCTTCTTTTTCAGATGTCTACTTCAAACACTGCTTCAAACTCAATTGTTTCTGGCTCTTTCTCCATCATGAATCTATGTGGGAGGGTCATATTTGATGGTTCAAACTTCAATGATTGGATTCGAAACATCCGCATGGCCATTCTCTATGAGGATAAAGAATATGTCCTAGATAAATAGCTTAAGGAAATTGATGAATCTACCGCTACTACAAAACAAATTGTTGAATACAAGGCCCATGAGATGGATACGACCAATGTGTCGTGTATTATGATTGCTACCATGACTACTGAGCTTCAAAATTCCTATGAGGACTTTTGGCCATATGAAATGCACCAAGAATTGATGGAAAGGTACCATAAAAGTGCTAGCACGAAAGGTATGAAATCATAGCCTCCATGATTACTACCAAAATGAAGGATGGAGAGTCTATCACGACCCAATTGTAGAAGATGCAAAGGTCTGTGGACCGCTGCTGAAGTTGAATGTCAACTTCGATGAAGAGTTGGCTATAGATATTATTCTACACTCTTTGCATCTATGTTATGATCATTTTCGTATGACCTATAACATGAACAAGGAGGAGATCACTCTAAGCAAGCTTCAAGGCCTTTTAAGGACTACTGAAAGTAGTCTTAAAGAAAATCTGGTGTTTCTACTCCTACTGCTACTGCCCCTGTCTTGGCAATTGGACATGGGAAGGGAAATAAGAGGAAACTTCCTCAAAGAGCCATAAGGGAAAGTCCCATGTTGGATCTTCTTCTAGTGGGTCCAAAGGTGGTCCTGCTACACCCTCCTCAAACCCAAAGGAAGCTGAGTGTTTCCATTGTCATGAAAAAAGGTAATAGAAGCGAAGCAGCCCCAAATACTTGCAGGGCATAAAGGATAGGAAGATCAAACCCTCCTTCAGGGGTATTTACACTATTTTGTCTAATAACTCATCACATGCTAATTCTTGGGTCCTTGATACAGGATGTGGTTTTCACATTTGTTCTGATTTACAGGGACTAAAAGGAAGTAGGGATGTGGAGCACAGGAAGATGAACTTGATCATGCAGAATAGGAAAAGGTCGCTTGTCACCAAGATTGGAGTTTATACTTTATTGCTTAGTGGTGGGTTAAATTTGGAACTGAATAATTGTTGCTACTCATCTGATACGGTGAGAAATATTATTTCCTTTCATAGTTTGTATAAACAAGGTTTTGCCTTTTCTTTTAATAATTAAATTGGTAGTATTAATGCTTATTATAATGTTACATTTTATTTTGGAGCATTACCTTGTAATGGTATATATGAAACTGTGATGGTTGTAGATAACTTAGGAAATAATGTGTTGCATATCGATTCATCCAATAGTTTGGATAAAGCATGCTTATGGCATTGTCGTCTTGGATATATGAACAACAAAAGCATAGCCCAACTCCAAAAGGATGGACTCGTGGAGATATTTGACTTAAAGTCGAATGACACTTGTGAATCATGTTTGCTTGGAAAGATGACCAAGTCACCCTTCACTAGTTCATGTGAAAGGGGTGAGGGTTTGTTGGACCTTATACACACAGATGTGTGTGGATCCTTCATATCCGCCACAAGGGATGCTAACCGCTTCTATGTGACTTTTACTGATGATTATAGTTGGTATGGGTATGTCTAATTGTAACACTTATGTTTCTAGGCTAAGCATTAGTTTAATGGTGTAATAGTTAGGGTCAAAACTTATAACCTACTTTGAAATAATAAATAGGAATTATTTGAATATTATGTGATTTTATGTAACACCCCGGATTCCCAAGTATTATTTTATTCTTTATTTTTGGGTGATTGTGAGGAGACCCGACGAGTTGGAGTCCAAACTCGCCGAGTAGGATCGTGGTTTTGTACGCGGGTTCACGTCTGGACTCGGCGAGTCCAAAAGTGGACTCGACGAGTCCACTCTGTTTAATGAAACCCTAATTTCCAGGGTTTGAGACCTATTTAAAGGGGCTTATGGCCGTCATTTGCGGCCACCAACCCCAGAGAGAAACCCTAAAGAGATTTTGAGCATTTTAGGAGAGAGAAGAGGCCATTGTTGACCTTTGAAGATTTGTTTGGCAAGGCAAAGGAGATTCTAGCTAAGAGGAGGCAAGGGAGGTGGACATCCTTCGATTTTGGAGCTCAGAGCATCATCTTGGAGGTATATTTTGGCTTCCTTTTCTGTTGTCATGAAAAACATGGGGGTTAGGGTTTCTTGACCCCTTTGTAGGTTAGATTTGATGTCCATTTCGTCCTTATTTGTGATGAGACTTGGGATGAGATCCATAGAGGTCCAGAGAAGCTTTATTCCTTAAGCTTTATGAGGATTCATGGGAGTTTTGACCTAGAGTTATGAGATATGGGGCTAAATCATCATCTAGGAGCAAATAGTTGTTGTTTGAGCACCAAGGTTTGGACTTTACGTGATTATCATGCCTGGGGAGGCCAGATCTATGATTGTATGGAATAGATCTGACCTCAGAAGTGAGTTTGAGTTATGCATGGCATGGACTCGCCGAGTCTGAAGAACAGACTCGGCGAGTAGCATGAAGTTTGCCCGTAACCACTCAGCGAGTGGTCTTGTCGAGTTGAGGGATCGACTCAGTGAGTCAGGGAGAGTCAGGGGGGACTGAGTCAACCCGAAACTCGTCGAGTTCTTCTTGAGACGCGACGAGTTGAGTCGTGGTGGCCCCGCGATTTATGCAAGGTGAAACTCGTCGAGTCAGATAAATACTCGATGTGTCAAGAGAGGATCCAAGGGAGTCAGTGGACATCTATAGACTTGCCGAGTCGCCCTAGTGCAATCGCTGAGTCCGGTCAAAGTTGACTGTTGACTTTTGTTGACTTTTAGGGTTTGGTCAGCGATGTGACCTTTGGGCCAAGAGATGGGTAAAATGGTCTTTTACTCTTAAGAGGTTGCCAAGAGAGGGTTGATTCTAGTCTCGAGAGTTATATTCATGAGAGTATTTGCATTATGTGTTAGGCGGTGGCGAGTTCGAGATTCAAGTGTGGGGATATCTGCTTTCTGCTTGCCAGGTGAGTCTTCTCACTATACTTTACCGTGAGTAGGTAACCAAAGTTATGTGACAGAGTATTTGTATGCTATGTATATTATGTGTTGTATTGCATTATTTCTATGTGATTTATGTTGTGCATGTTTACAGAGTTAGAACCGGAAGGTTCCCAAAGTTAGAATCGGAAGGTTCACAGAGTTAGAACCAGAGGGCTCATAGAGTAGGGTCCACGGACCCACAGAATTATAGCCTCGAGTGGCTAATATGTGTTATGTGTGGTATTTTGGGGAGCTCACTAAGCTTCGTGCTTATAGTGTTTTGTGTTATGTGTTTCAGGTTTCTCTCAGGATCACGGGACGACACCGGCTCGATTGTACACACCAGAGAAAGAGTCATGTTATGAGGATCCTGGTTTATTAAGCAAGTGAAAATGGAGTTATGTTTTTGTAATTCGATTATGACTGGAATTTTAAGAAAAGTGTTTTTAAGAATTAACGATTATTTTTAAATGTAAAATTGTTTTGAAATTTACGGTGTTACAAGTTGGTATCAGAGCCTTGGTTTGAGGGATTCGGATGCACCTTCAGGTAAATCTGGACTCAAACTGAGGATTTAAGAAAATTTTTCAAAAGGAAATGTGTTTTTATAAAGAGAATAAGAGTTTCAAAGAGAAAGCAAAAAGAGCAGTGTGTACAATCAGCCAGAGCCCGAACGGTGATTTCCCAAAACACCCTTATTTTGTGTTATGAGATATTGGTGATATATTTTATGAGATAGTGTGCATGCTAGAGGCAGGCTAGGCAATTCATATTTTAGGACTAGAGTGGCCTGATTTGTAATGACTTAGCCTAGGGTTGCTGATATATGTGATGTGCTTTTGAGTATGTGTTGAGCGAGAGTGTCCAGCAGGAAATCTGTGACAACCTGAAATTTCCATTTTTACGAACATTATCTATTCAAAAGAAGCTAGTCCAGTTTCAGTGATTTTCATACTTTTCCGAACAAGTTTGTGTACATTATGGTTTACGTTTAAGGAGATATCAGGAGAGTGGATGCTCCTGGGTTTGTGAAATTTGAGCATTCCAGGTTTCATAATGTTACAGTCCTATTTCCAGAATAAAAATATTTTCTGCCAAAATATTTCAGGACTATAAATAGATTTCTGAATTTAATTAATTCATTATTCACAATTCCAACTAGAGAAAAGTCATTTTCTCTCTGACGGATCTTCGGGTTTTCATCCCAGATTATGAGTCTACTTTCCTAGATGTGTTTTATTACTTGTTTTATGCTTTATAACATAGATTACATGTCTAAAACACAAGATCCGAGAGTTTACCGCCCAAGAACGTGTTCACATGTTCCTAAGTGTTCTAACTTATGTTATTAAGTTATTATTTGGCTAATTAGTTATATATATGCTTATTATATGATAACTAGGCTCGTGCGTGTAAACAAGTCTCCGTTTGCCACCTAGCACGGTATCCGACACTGCAATTCAAACAGCTCACCACAAGTGAGTTCATACCCCTTTAATCAACCTTTGAAATGCTTTTAAATGTTTTAAATACTTTATAGGGGGGGGGGGGGAATACAAGTCAAATACTTATAGTTATTGCATCAATCACATGTGATTGCATTAATCACATGTGATTTATAACTAGAAAACCAATGATTTATTCACCGTTCAAACTGTTTATCAAATTGTTTCACTTCAAAATCTTTTACAAACTCTTTTACTTATCAAATGCTTTTATTAAACTTTAGTTTATTCCTTATAAATTGCATGCCCATATATGTATAGATATATAAGTAATGTTTAAAGGGCTTAGGAAGGCCATCCGCCCTATGTCCTTTTTCTCGATTTGGATGTGGTCTGGTGGGATTTCGGGTGACCATCCGAAGGTCGTTTCAATATTAGTTATATATCGTATATACATGTATAGACATAAAAGTACTTCTGTATTCATACTTACCAGTACATCAATAGTTAGTTACTATCGAGGTAACACAGGAACATATACAACTATACTAGAAACATGAACATATACAGCTATACTAGAAACATGAACATATACATCTATACTAGAAACATGAGCATATTCATCTATACTAGAAACAGGAACATATACAACTATACTAGAAATAGGACATATACAACTATACTAGAAACAGAACATATACAACTATACTAGAACGAGAAACATTACACATACATGAACACGTTAACAATTGTGATCCACTGTGTCGGAGCATGCCTTAAATGTCATGGCCCGAGTTGTAGCCAAAATTCTCTTGGAGGGAGAGCGTGAGTTTGCGTATAGATCTATACTAAATTGACTATCCTACACCTTGCTGCTAGCTACAGCCGGACCTGCAGGTCTGCGGGTGCCAAACGTCATTTCGTTATTACGACCATTCATTATGTCGTCGTTACCAGTCGATAGCATGGTGCAATTTATCACATTATACCTTAATATAAATCCAGTTTAAGGTAGTTAGTACGACAGTAGTTCCTATTATACAAAACTACAGTACTACAATGATTTACCCATTACATATTTTAGTGATAACCTCACTTAAGCATTTATGTAGAAACTATATTTTATTAAATGATAATTACACTTGGGAAATTACACACTTTTACAACAAAAGAGTATACAAATCAGTTAAGCCTTGGTAGAAGGTTACTTTAACAGAAAATATAGGATTTTCTGAGAGATTCAAACTTTTACAAACACTTTCAAACACTTACTTACATTTTTACAAACTTATACATTGAGACAGGTTCAAACGTTTTTGACAACAAACATTGACACTAAAATACTTATGAACGCATTAGCTTACTGCTGATAAACTCTTTCAAAATAACTTGTATTCTCAGGTCATCAGTAGACAGGTACCGAGGCCAGCTTTTGAGAAGATGGAGCGTATTCAAGACTCATCTTATTATTTTGATTTACATTATTTTGGTGTCTATAACTGTACAGAACACGCTTGTATTAAAATTATATATTTAATGCAATGGATGATGTTGTTTGCTTATTTACATTTACTGTGTTGTGATACTATACATGACGTCCTCCGCCCCATAATGTTTCCGCCGTTTTTGGTTTTGGGGTGTGACAGATTGGTATCAGAGCATTGTTTATAGTGAATCAAGTATATCAACCCATAAAAGATATACGAAACTATAAACCCAAAAGGGATTAAAACACTCTGACCTAGAGTGTATACTTTAAATATCAAAATGTTTAATTAAGTATACTAGTCTGCATTCATACTAAAATCAGTGTCACAATGACAAGAACAAAAGTATTACGATTGTTAAATATCACAAGTGAGCTCGGGGATGTATGGTCAGTCCTGGGAATGGCATAGCCTGATCAACTATGCTGGTCCTAGGAGTGATTAGCATATGCCCTAGAATGGTTGTGATATGTTAACAAGTCTAAAAACTTACCAAAAATACCACAAGAAGATCAGTAGAACTTAAACTTAAAATACAATAGGTGTATTTTGTACTACTAGTTACACGTATACTATATCCTTATACCTTTCTTCTCGCGTAGATCTAAATGGCTGGATTCCATCATGGCGACCCGTACTTTCCAAATGAAGGCAATGCCGGGTGGATCGATGAAGAGCCCGAAGATGAGCATCCAATCCCTTTAGATGATCACCTCGCAGAAGGCTTTTCTGATGGATCTGACTCCGAGCCTGAAGTCAACAACCTACCGCTAGTAGGTCAAGCCCCGAACAACAACCCTCGACCAGCTCTTCTAGGTCCTACTCCTTTGTGGGCAAACAACTTGAATCGCTGGAGTGATGAGCAGGGTCAACCCTTACCATACTTTGGGAACCGAACCTTTTACAACATCAGCGATGGTGGCTCTACTGACAGAGTTCTGCCAATCATTATCTGCAGAATAGCTCGTAATGTCGAGCAGGGTCGAGCAGCCATCGACCGGGTCATGGAGATTGATGCCAACTCAGGTGTCAACACAGTCCGCATCCGCCATCTTGAAGAAGACATGGAACGGACCCGAAGAACCAACAAAACCCTGCAGCAACAGCTGGCTGCCTCCCGTGCTGAAGTCTTGGAACTTCGAGCTCGTCAGAGAGCTTAGGATCGACACCTTCAAGAGGTGTTTCGTCAAGTGTCCGACCTCAGGGCTCGCCTGAGGAATTCCCATCACCGTTAGATGATGTCTAGTACATCTCTGTCTTTTGATTAAGAAATAGCCTTGAACATCTGTGCTCTCAGTAGCACTCGTCTGTAAAATATTCCTAACTTTCGGTACTCTAATTAGGAATCTAAGGACTGTCAATCTGGTCTGTATGGTATGATGTAAGACCTACTGTTAGGTCGATTTTCCCTGAACTTATTACATCTGTAATACCAGTATGATTGACATCCGTCTAATATGTGGGAAAAATCTATACACTTGTGTTTTCCTACTAATATTCCGTATTGTGATTTCAAACACTCCTTCAACTGTTGGGATATGGTTAGTTAGTCCATGTGTCACTCTCACGTTGCTTACAAATTGATTCTTATCATTTTCTTATCTTATTAAACTTATAGCTGAAAGATGCCTCCTTGCAAATCCACCAGGAATAACCCTGCACCACCACCGCCTCCACTGCCTCCGGTCATCGACACTGCAGCGCTGAATGCTGCCGTAGCTGCAGTAGTGGCAACTGCCATGGCTCAGTATCACTCATCCGATGCCAGCAGAGGTGGAACCCCTGTTGAATCTATTCCAGTTGAAATCCCTGTGCGCCCGAGAGAGTGCTCCTACAAGGATTTCACGAACTACAAGCCGAAGCCTTTCTATGGCACCGGCGGAGTCATTGCCCTCTCGTAATGGATCAAGAAGACTGAATCAGTCTTTGAAATCTGTTCATGCCCTACTGCGTGCAAAGTTAAATATGCCGCATGCACCTTTGAGGGAAAAGCCCTAACGTGGTGGAACTGCCACGTTAAAGCCCTAACACTCGTCGTGGCTAACGACATGGGCTGGGAAACGATGAAGGACCTCATGACTGAGGAATATTGCCCGAGGGGCGAAGTCCAGAAGTTGGAACATGAACTCTGGAACCTGACCATGAAGGGCACCAATGTGATCGCTTACACTTCCCGATTTAGCGAACTGGTGGCCCTCTGCCCCAATATGGTTCCCACTGAAGGGAAAAAGATCGAACGGTACATATGGGGGCTAGTGCCTCCGTATCAGGGGAATATCTTAGCATCAAACCCCGCTACCTTCGACAGTGCCAAGCGTTTGGCACAAAGACTCATTGACCATGGAGTCAAAACCCCTGCAACCACAACCACCCTAGCCATCCCAGAACCCTCCAAACCCGCTGACACTAAGCGGAAATTCTGGGATGAGAAGAAGAAACAGCGAGCTGCCAAGAAGCAGCAAATCGTGGCAGTGCATGCCGCGGTAACCCCTACTGTTGCTACTGCTCCGGGGAAGCAGTATGCTGGAAGTTTGCCGAAGTGCAACAAATGCAACTTCCACTACAACGGCGCCTGCCGTGAAATGCAGTGTTCTAACTGCAACAGAAAAGGACACACCGTCCGCTTCTGTAAGTTCCCGGCACAACCGATCTCCCAAGTTCCTGGCTCAAGCGCGAGCCCAACTTGCTATGGATGTGGCGAAACAGGCCACTTTAAAAGGGACTGCCCCAAAGCGAGGAATGCTGGAGGAGCAGGGAGGGTACTAGCTATAGGCCACGGGGAAGTAGTTGCTGACCCGACAGTGGTGACTGGTACGTTCCTCCTTGATAACTCCTATGCATGCATTCTGTTTGATAGTGGAGCGGAGCGAAGCTTCGTAAACCACAAATTTGCTCGCATGCTTAAGCAACAACCACACTCAGTTAATGAACAATTCACAGTAGAAATGGCCAATGGGAAAACTGAAAGTACTAATAGCATATACTTAGGTTGTACCCTAACTCTAGATAACCATTCATTCCCAATCGACCTTATGCCGGTCTCAATAAAAAGCTTCGACGTTATTATCGGCATGGATTGGTTAAGTTTTCATCGCGCCGACATCATGTGCTACGAGAAAGCAGTCCGTCTAAACCTCCTGTCTAATGAAAGTCTTATAGTCTACGGCGACAAACTTGGTGCGAGTCTTTGCATTATATCAAGTATTCAAGCACATAAATATCTGCGCAAAGAATACCACGCATTCCTTGCTCACGTCGTCGACACGAACCTAGAAACGAAAGAACTAAAGAACATCCCAGTAGTGAGCGACTTCCCCGACATTTTCCCAGAAGAACTACCCGGGTTACCTCCGCAACGACAGGTCGAGTTCAGAATCAACTTAGTCCCAGGAGCTACCCCAGTAGCCAAGTCGCCCTACCGTTTAGCACCAGCTGAGATGCAGGAACTCTCTGGTCAACTTAACGAACTACTCAGCAAGGGCTTCATAAGACCGAGTTTCTCACCTTGAGGAGCACCGGTCTTGTTCGTTAAGAAGAAAGACGGATCATTCCGTATGTGTATCGACTACAGAGAACTCAACAAACTGACGGTCAAGAATCGTTATCCTCTGCCACGCATAGATGATCTATTCGACCAACTGCAAGGGGCGAACTATTTTTCCAAGATTGATCTGAGATCCAGATATCACCAGTTACGAGTGCTAGAGGAGGATGTGCCGAAGACAGCCTTCCGAACTCGTTACGGACACTACGAGTTCGTGGTGATGCCATTCGGATTGACCAATGCGCCCACAGTCTTCATGGATCTGATGAATAGAGTATGCCGACCTTACTTGGATCAGTTTTTCATCGTTTTCATTGATGACATCCTGATCGACTCCCGAAGTAAGAAAGAGCACGACGATCACCTGCGACAAGTTCTAGAGACATTACGAAAAGAGAAACTTTATGCGAAGTTCTCGAATTGTGAATTTTGGATCCGAAGAGTCGAATTCTTAGGACACGTGGTAAGCGAAGAGGGAATCCACGTGGACCCGTCCAAAATTAAAGCCATTGAGAACTGGTCAGCACCAGAGACGCCTACTGAAATTCGCCAATTTCTAGGTCTCGCTGGCTACTACCGCAGATTCATTCAGAACTTCTCCCGAATAGCGAAACCTCTTACGAACCTGACCCAGAAAGGCATGGCCTTTGACTGGGAAGAGAAACAAGAAAGAGCGTTCCAAACGATCAAACGAGCCTTGTGCACCGCGCCAATACTATCCCTTCCCGAAGGAATAGAAGACTTCGTAGTCTATTGCGATGCATCAAATCAAGGACTCGGATGTGTTCTGATGCAGCGAGGTAAGGTCATCGCCTACGCCTCGAGACAGTTGAAGACACACGAGGTTAACTACACGACCCACGATCTTGAACTAGGAGCAGTAGTGTTTGCTCTGAAGATCTGAAGACATTACTTGTATGGAACGAAAAGCACTATCTTTACCGACCACAAGAGTTTACAACATATTTTCGATCAGAAGGAGCTCAACATGAGATAAAGACGGTGGGTCGAGCTACTCAGTGATTACGAATGCAATATTCGTTATCATCCGGGTAAAGCCAACGTGGTAGCAGACGCCCTAAGTCGGAAGGAATATTCTGGTCGCAAAGTCAAGTCATTATCAATAACCATCCATTCACATTTGTCTAAGCAAATTCAGGCGGCTCAACTTGAAGCCATGAAGCCTGAAAATGTGACGAGTGAATCCCTTAGGGGAATGGAAAGGAATTTAGAAGCCAAGGGTGACAGAGCATTATATTTCATGAACCGGTTCTGGACACCGAAACACGGTGGTTTCCGAGACTTGGTCATGACCGAGGCGCACAACACTCGGTATTCCGTCCACCCAGGTTCAGATAAGATGTATCTGGATCTTAAAAAGCTATACTGGTGGCCTAATATGAAAGCAGAGATTGCTACCTTCGTAAGTAAATGCCTTACTTGCGCAAAGGTTAAGGTCGAGTACCAGAAGCCCTCTGGTTTACTGCAACAACCAGAGATTCCAGAATGGAAGTGGGAGCGGATCACTATGGATTTCGTAACCAAGTTGCCCAAGACAACGGGTGGACTTGACACCATATGGGCCATCGTCGATAGATTGACCAAGTCTGCACACTTCCTGCCTATCAAAGAAACCGACAAGATGGAGAAACTTACGAGAACATACATTAGGGAAATCGTACGGCTACATGGTGTACCTATGTCCATTATCTCCGATAGAGATAGTAGGTTCACCTCAAGATTTTGGCAATCACTACAACACTCCCTAGGAACAAGGCTGGACATGAGCATAGCCTACCATCCACAGACCGACGGACAGAGTGAGAGGACCATCCAAACACTGGAAGATATGTTGCGAGCCTGCGTGATTGACTTTGGGAAGGTATGGGATACTCATTTACCCCTTGTCGAGTTTTCCTATAATAACAGTTATCACACAAGCATCAAGGCTGCTCCATTCGAAGCTCTCTACGGCCGAAAGTGCAGATCCCCTCTGTGCTGGGCTGAGGTGGGTGATACCCAATTAGCCAGGGGGCAAGCTTCCGACAGTACTCTCACCGGTCCGGAAATCATTCGGGAAACGACAGAGAAAATCGTTCAGATCCGTGAACGATTGAAAGCCTCAAGAGACCGACAGAAGAGCTACGCCGATAAACAAAGAAAACCTTTGGAATTTCAAGTGGGAGACCGAGTCCTTCTCAAAGTCTCACCCTGGAAGGGCTTGATACGCTTTGACAAGCATGGGAAGCTTAATCCGAGGTACATAGGGCCTTTTGAGATTCTTGCAAGAGTCGGCCCCGTAGCTTACAAACTCGACCTACCCGACACACTTTGTAACGTACATTCTACATTCCACGTATCTAACTTGAAAAAGTGTCTATCCGACGAGACTCTTGTAATCCCACTCGACGAGATCGAGATCAACGAGAGCCTCAACTTCGTGGAAGAACCAGTAGAGATCATGGACCGTGAGGTCAAGTAGACAAAGCAAAGCCGTATCCCTATCGTGAAGGTTCACTGGAACGCCAAGCGAGGACCGGAATTCACTTAGGAACGCGAGGACCAGATGAAACTGAAATACCCTCATATTTTCGCTTAATTATTTGTAACTCCTTATTTGCTTAAATTCTAATTTCGGGACGAAATTCCTTCTAACAGGGGGATGATGTGACAACCCGAAATTTCCATTTGTATGAACATTATCTATTCAATAGAAGCTAGTCCAGTTTCAGTGATTTTCATACTTTTCCGAACAAGTTTGTGTACATTATGGTTTACGTTTAAGGAGATATCAGGAGAGTGGATGCTCCTGGGTTTGTGAAATTTGAGCATTCCAGGTTTCATAATGTTACAGTCCTATTTCCAGAATAAAAATATTTTCTGCCAAAATATTTCAGGACTATAAATAGATTTCTGAATTTAATTAATTCATTATTCACAATTCCAACTAGAGAAAAGTCATTTTCTCTCTGACGGATCTTCGGGTTTTCATCCCAGATTGTGAGTCTACTTTCCTAGATGTGTTTTATTACTTGTTTTATGCTTTATAACATAGATTACATGTCTAAAACACAAGATCCGGGAGTTTACCGCCCAAGAACGTTCTTGGGGAGTAAACTCCAAAACGGAGCTTTAAGGCTGCCTAGTCCCGATTCCTTGTTAGACAAATTGTTTAGGACTTATTGTAGGATCTTTAGAAGCTAGAAATCATCCAAGATCATAAGTCTTTTGGAGTTTACGGCCCAAGAGTTCTTGGACCGTAAACACCATTTCCAAGGGCCAAAGTGAGCCCTTGATCACCCTTAAGGCTTAAGGCATTTACCCTCTAATGCTTGTAGCTATTTTGGTCACCAAAACACTTCAAAATCATGGAGTTATAGGAGTTTACGGCCAAGGATATCTCTTGGGCCGTAAACCCCTTTTTCTAGGGCAAAATGCACCCTAAACAACCCTAAGGCTTTAAGACTATTACCCTTGAATACATAGGACTTGAATGGGGAGTAAAAGACATCAAGACCATCCCTAAAAGGGAGGTTACAGCCAAGGAACATCACTTGGGCCGTAAACTCCAAGTGAAGGCACAAATGTGTGCCTCTTGTCCCCTTTAGCCTTAGATAAAAACATGGAAGCTATCCTACATGTGCAAGTGACTTAAATGAATTAAAACCAACACCCCATAGGAGTTTACGGCCATAAACTTTAGGGGATATGGTCATTAGGCCGTAAACTCCTCTATGGAGCATTCTAGGGCCTTAAACTACTTCAAGGATTATTCCAACAAAGCTAGGATTATTCTAGGATCAAGTTAGCACCTTAAAACACCCAAAACCACCAAGTGAGGAGTTCACGGCCATAAACTCATGAGTTTATGGTCGTAAACTCCAAAGGTGGGGTTTGTTGGGTGGTGAACTCTTATACAAAGTCATTTGGTGCTTCAAACCCTTTTGCCTTGTCCCGTAGCAACTTAGATGCAACCATTGGGACCTTTAACACTTATGAAAAGTGTTTACATGTTCCTAAGTGTTCTAACTTATGTTATTAAGTTATTATTTGGCTAATTAGTTATATATATGCTTATTATATGATAACTAGGCTCGTGCGTGTAAACAAGTCTCCGTTTGCCACCTAGCACGGTATCCTACACTGCAATTCAAACAGCTCACCACAAGTGAGTTCATACCCCTTTAATCAACCTTTGAAATGCTTTTAAATGTTTTAAATACTTTATAGGGGGGGGGGGAATACAAGTCAAATACTTATAGTTATTGCATCAATTACATGTGATTGCATTAATCACATGTGATTTATAACTAGAAAACCAATGATTTATTCACCGTTCAAACTGTTTATCAAATTGTTTCACTTCAAAATGTTTTACAAACTCTTTTACTTATCAAATGCTTTTATTAAACTTTAGTTTTTTCCTTATAAATTGCATGCCCATATATGTATAGATATATAAGTAATGTTTAAAGGGCTTAGGAAGGCCATCCGCCCTATGTCCTTTTTCTCGATTTGGATGTGGTCTGGTGGGATTTCGGGTGACCATCCGAAGGTCGTTTCAATATTAGTTATATATCATATATACATGTATAGACATAAAAGTACTTCTATATTCATACTTACCAGTACATCAATAGTTAGTTACCATCGGGGTAACACAGGAACATATGCAACTATACTAGAAACATGAACATATATATAGCTATACTAGAAACATGAACATATACATCTATACTAGAAACATGAACATATTCATCTATACTAGAAACAGGAACATATACAACTATACTAGAAACAGGACGTATACAACTATACTAGAAACAAAACATATACAACTATACTAGAACGAGAAACATTACACATACATGAACACGTTAACAATTGTGATCCACTGTGTCGGAGCATGCCTTAAATGTCATGGCCCGAGTTGTAGCCAGAATTCTCTTGGAGGGAGAGCGTGAGTTTGCGTATAGATCTATACTGGATTGACTATCCTACACCTTGCTGCTAGCTACAGCCGGACCTGCAGGTCTGCGGGTGCCAAACGTCATTTCGTTATTACGACCATTCATTATGTCGTTGTTACCAGTCGAGAGCATGGTGCAATTTATCACATTATACATTAATATAAATCCAGTTTAAGGTAGTTAGTACAACAGTAGTTCATATTATACAAAACTACAGTACTACAATGATTTACCCATTACATATTTTAGTGATAACCTCACTTAAGCATTTATGTAGAAACTATATTTTATTAAATGATAGTTACACTTGGGAAATTACACACTTTTACAACAAACGAGTATACAAATCAGTTAAGCCTTGGTAGAAGGTTACTTTAATAGAAAATATAGGATTTTCTGAGAGATTCAAACTTTTACAAACACTTTCAAACACTTACTTACATTTTTACAAACTTATACATTGAGACAGGTTCAAACGTTTTTGACAACAAACATTGACACTAAAATACTTATGAACTCACCAACTTAATGCTGATAAACTCTTTCAAAATAACTTGTATTCTCAGGTCATCAGTAGACAGGTACCGAGGCCAGCTTTTGAGAAGATGGAGCGTATTCAAGACTTATCTTATTATTTTGATTTACATTATTTTGGTGTTTATAACTGTACAGAACACGCTTGTATTAAAATTATATATTTAATGCAATGGATGATGTTGTTTGCTTATTTACATTTATTGTGTTGTGATACTATACATGACGTCCTCCGCTCCAGAATGTTTCCGCCGTTCTTGGTTTTGGGGTGTGACAGATTGGTATCAGAGCATTGTTTATAGTGAATCAAGTATATCAACCCATAAAAGGTATACTAAACTATAAACCCAAAAGGGATTAAAACACTCTGACCAAGAGTCTATACTTTAAATATCAAAATGTTTAATTAAGTATACTAGTCTGCATTCATACTAAAATCAGTGTCACAATGACAGGAACAAAAGTATTACGATTGTTAAATATCACAAGTGAGCTCGGGGATGTATGGTCAGTCCTAGGAATGGCATAGCCTGATCAACTATGCTAGTCCTAGGAGTGATTAGCATATGCCCTAGAATGGTTGTCATATGTTAACAAGTCTAAAAACTTACCAAAAATACCACAAGAAGATCAGTAGAACTTAAACTTAAAATACAACAGGTGTATTTTGTACTACTAGTTACGCGTATACTATATCCTTATACCTCTCTTCTCGCGTATATCTAAATGGCTGGATTCCATCATGGCGACCCATACTTTCCAAATGAAGGCAATGCCGGGTGGATCGATGAAGGGCCCGAAGATGAGCATCCAATCCCTTTGGATGATCACCTCGCAGAAGGCTTTTCTGATGGATCTGACTCCGAGTGTAACACCGAAATTTTAAAAAAACAAAATTTTCATTTAATTAATCAATTTAATATTAAAAACACTTATTTAAAATCTTATTCACATTCCAATTACAAAACGTAGTTTCATTTCCATCAAAACAGAAGACCAGGATCCTCCAAAACACAACTTTTTCTTCGGTGTGTACAATCGAACCGTTGCCATCCCGCGTTACTGTAAGAACCTGAAACAACATAACATAAACAACGTAAGCACGAAGCTTAGTGAGTTCCCCAGTATACCTTACGCACATACGCCTTCCGGCCCGGACCTTTCGGTCCACATAACATTGCCTTCCGGCCCGAATCTTTCGATCCACATAACATTGCCTTCCGGCCCGGATCTTTCGATCCACATAACATTGCCTTCCGGCCCGGATCTTTCGATCCACATAACATTGCCTTCCGGCCCGGATCTTTCGATCCACATGATAACTGCCTTCCGGCCCATACACATATATAACACATAATACAAATACTCTAACACATAAAGCACATATATCATATATCATACCTGACTTTTCTGTCACATAATACCTTGCCTTCCGGCCCATATATAAGCATGTATATCACGCGTAGCAACTAACTTTCCATTCATAGCATATAAACATAACACACAACATACTTGACCTTCCGGTCACACAATCAAACCCTTCCGGGTGAGGTATAGTGAGAAGACTCACCTCGTAGTACGCAGGCTATAACCTCTTCGAGCTACTCGCACACAATCCGCTAGTCCGCAAGTTCCCTATAATACCACAGCCTTAGTTAATGATCTTATCAAACAAGACAACTGACCCCTCCAAGATATACAGGTCAACGGTCAATCTTGACCGGACTCGTCGAGTGCAAAGGATAACTCGACGAGTATAAACATCCTGACACCACTCGCCGAGTCTGAAGGACGACTCGACGAGTTCCAGTAGATCTTCAAGCTACTCGCCGAGTCTGAAGAACAACTCGGCGAGTTCCAGCGAATCTTCAAGCTACTCGCTGAGTCTGAAGAACAACTCGGCGAGTTCACGCCATGCAGTCGATCAAACTGCTTCCTGAGATGCATATTTTCCGAATATATAAACATAGGACCTTCTGGACCTCTAAGGGGGGGTACTAATACAGGGTATAAACTTTTGTATAACAACATAACAACCCATCTAGACTCCAAATGGGTTTCACAAACCCTAAAATCGTGCACACATCAACATAGCAGAAATGATCCGAAATATTACCTGAATAACCCCTCTCTGTGACCCCAAACCTCAGAACTCGATCCCCTTGATATTCCTTTGGCCAAAACTCTTCTTCTTCTTGCCTAACAAATCCTTCAAGGTTCCAAAAGCTTTCTCTCCTGCTCTAGACGTCCACAACGATTAAGGGTCCTTCTCAGTCGGCCAAAAAAAGCGAACAATGGAGGCATAAGATCCCTTAAATACTTCCCAACCCGAACGGCTAGGGTTTTCCACTGAACAGCGTCGACTCGCCGAGTCCATACCTGGACTCGTCGAGTCCAGTCGCGATCCCGCGACCAACTCTGCGACCCTACTCGGCGAGTCTGGCTCCAACTCGCCGAGTCTCCCCTTTAAAACACCCCAAAATGCAATTTAACAATACTTGAGATTTTGGGCTGTTACAATTCTCCCCTGCTAGAATTAGACTTCGCCCTCGAAGTCTCACCCTGAAAGTAGCTCCGGTTGCTGCTCCCGCATCTCACGTTTCGGCTTCCCTAGACACTACCGATCTCTCCCGAGGCCGCTACTGAACTAATACCAGAGGTATCTCCTTGTTCCTCAGAACCTTGATCTTCCGATCTCCGACGGCCACTGGCCTCTCGACGTAACACAGGCTCGCATCCACCTAATCGTTCTCTAGTAGAACCACTGCTGACTCATCCGCTATACACCTCTTCAACTGCGACACATACCAGTGTCATGGATCCGTCCCAATTCCGTTGACAGCTCCAAACGATAGGTCACCCTTCCTACCTTCGCACCTTCACGAAAAGACCCAACATACCGGGGCCCCCCATTTACCCCTCTTCCTAAATCGAAGCACCCCGTCAGAAATACGAAGTCGCTGACCTGAATCACATACTCGTAACGGCGTCTGCCTGCATAACTTTCCTGTTAACTCTAGACGATCACTAACTCTCTTTAACCTGTTGAGTCTGCTTTGCCAACTAAAGTACGAACTCTGAACTGCTCATCACTCTCTGTAATCGGAAATTACCCAAGATGCACCCTGCTCCAAATCTCGACGATCACTCAACCCATAAGGGTTAGGAAACCCTGAACCACCGGATCCCCGATCCAAAGCCCACTTTGCCCGTTCCGGACCGACTGAGAGATCCGTTCTCCCTCTCAGATCAACTCTCACAAGTTCTCCTCTTGCCATCATATACACATGCTGAACTAGCCCCAACACCCGTAGGTTGGAAGACCCGATACACTGATGATATCCTCGAACATCTCCCAAGCTGAACCACTACATCCACCCAACACTCTGATCAGAATCACACCAAGAATTTAAGATTCTCTCTCCCCCTGCATCCCTTCTGAGCCTCAACAGACATCCCAAACCGGATGGGTTCCTACTCCACTGCCGCGAACACGATGCTCAAAACCATACTCGAAATACTCTAACCATAACTCTGCTCTACAGTTTTCACTTTCGTGAACTTGCACCCCCTTCAGAGTTACATACCTTCCTCTTTTCCTTTTTTCACGGAACTCTCTTGAACATAATGCCACTCCAACCGGTGCCACGGCGCTCGCCCCAAGCGACACCACCCTTTTTGCGTAACTGCTATTCACATACTCTGGTTCTCATTGCAGGGGCTCTCAATCCCATGCACTCTCTCCACTCATCAAAATCACTGCCTCAGCTAAACAAGATCACTAACCCGGGGCCAGACCTTCCAATGCAATCACACTGCAACATACACAATCCGCAATCTCAAACTAATCCAGCAATACCAACAGAGTCTCCAGCATAACTGGACCGACTCTCATAACACATACTAGCCACTCGAGGCTATATCTCTGTGGGTCCGTACACCCAACTCTGCGAACCCTCAGGTTCTAACTCTGGGAACCTTCCGGTTCCAGCTCTAGAAACATGCACAACAAAATCCCGTGGGATTAATGCAGTACAACCCATCACGTACCTCAAACGTACCAATACTCTGATCGCAAAATTCCAATTACTTACTCAAACTTGATCCCGACCTCCTCTCAGGCCTCCACAATCAAATTCCCTAGGTCTGCATCTCGCCCCGCATACCCAACACTCGCTCTCGTCGGCCTATACTTTGCGCTGACAAACACTGCTGAATCCCGACAGCTAAGCACCCTCACATACTCATCGATCTCCCGGAGAATTTTACAATTCTCCCCCACTAAAGCACTGACTAACTGCCACCGATCGTCATTAACGACCTTTCAGAACCATCCTGCACAAAGAGAACATTTACCCACTGACTGCTTCCCACAAGCGTAAGCAACCCTCAGCAAAACACATCTCCTCCCTGATCAATCCGCTCAAAAGAATCCAATCTTTCAATTATCCACTCCACAACTGCAGATGCTACCCGTCATACAACCCAGTGCCGCATCCCCACTATCAACCCTCACGAACGATGACCAACGGAATTCTCAACAATAACCCGTAACCAAACCCACAACCTGCCAAAGGTTGAATATCGCATCGAAATCCACACCAAACACCAGCACAAACAATACGCCACAATCAACGCAATCTACTCAAGACATCAAGAGAGCATCATACTCGCAGCTGCCTCCGGCACTGCTCTGTCTCCCTCTGCCGCAAGCCGATAAGCACGACCCTGAGCCCTTGGGCTCTGCTCCATCCTGTCCTCCTCCTGAACTCCTCAAGGTGGCCGATGCTAGAGCCTGCACCGGTCCTGCAGGAACTGTGGACGGTTGACCCTCAAATGTCCAACCTGCCGACACTGATAACAAATCCTGAAATCCCGAATTGGCACTGACTGCCGACAATCCCGTGCACCATGCCCCTCCTTTCCGCACTTGCGGCATGCACCACTGGGCCAACAAGCTCCGGTGCCATCTCTCTCACACTTCCCACAAGTGTGACCGCTCCGATCCCCCATTCTAACGTCTACGGTCATGGACCGTTTCGGCGCCGACTGCGTCTGCATCGGGGCCTGCCTCATCTCACGCAACTGCAACTCAACCTCTAACTCACGCCACATGGCGGCCTCCTGCAACTCCAACAGGGTCTCACACCTCTGCGCAGACACGAACTGTTTGATACCCCCTTGAGCATACTCAGATATCGGGGCATCTGAGCCTGCTCCGAAGCGAACTTAGGGCAAAACATCGCCCTCCCAATAAACCTCCTGGTGATCTCAGTCACCGACTCCAAATCCTGCCTCAGCTCAAGGAATTCCCGAGCCAATCTCTCCTTTCCATCCCGCGGAACATAGCGAGTACTGAACATCCCTCCGAATTGACCCCATGAAACCGCAGCCCTCTGCGCATCGGAAAATGACCTCGTGGTCAATCTCCACCAATTCTTCGCCCCGAGCCTCAATAGGTTCAGAGCGCACCCCACCCTCTGATCAGCAGGGCATAAACTCGTGGAGAAACACCCCTCCATGTCTGATAACCATCTCATAGCAACAATCGAGTCCTGAACTCCATCGAATGTGGGAGGCTTCGCATAATAGAAGTCCCGATACTGAAAACCCCGACTAGCCCCTTTCTTTGCCGTTGCTACAGCCGCTATAACCGCCGCGGCAGCCGTCTCTGCGAAAGCCGCATATCGCTCATCAAACTACTTCAATCATAGTGGTCCTGATCGACCCAAACAATTCTGGCGACTCAGCCCGCAACAATGCAGCAACCTCATCACGCCGGATCTCGTGAATCCTCGCATCCCGCTCGCTCGTGCTCGTCCGATCGATAACCGGATAACAAGATAGCCACAAGCATCATCCACTACGAACCATGGTACTCATCCCATGACATCCCTCCTCAACATGCTTCGGTGTACGGTACCTGAACCATAGCACCACTCCTCAATCTGCTCCAATGTATAGCACTCGAACCACAACATCTATCTCAAACTGTTCCGATGTATGGTGCCCTGACCATAACATCACTCTGTATCCGCTCCGATGTATGGTATTCGAACCATAACATCACTCCTCAATCTGTTCCTTAGGACCTTCAGAATGCCCCCTGTATCAAGTATGGGTCCTCTGCTTTCAGTAGTACGGGCCCATACTACCTGCCACATCTACCCATACTTTCCACACGGACCATCCCAGAGTTCCTAAGTAGCTGATAAACCTGCTCTTTCACCCATCTCATCGCGCGTGCTCGCTTTCCAGCGAAATCCTCTACTCTACCAGCGCACTCATTTGGCTAGGTTTACTCCCTAGTCCCTTCCGCTGTCCTCCCACTTCTTTGCTATCAGCTGCTGAAGAGTTCCCAATGATGCCAGCCCTCTACCTCCTGAGTATCGTCATACTCACTTAGTAGCTGACTCCCATCATCAACAACTCCACAAAGCACAAAGCAAGCAGCATTCGAGCATTGAAGCATACATAGGACTCCCCATCTATGGTAGCTCCACCTTCTCGGCTCATCCTCGGAAGTACCTCTGTACCCCGTAGCTTTACCCCTTGTGCGTTCTAACTAGATACTCTCACTCATCACATACACACAAAAGCATAACGCACATATAACAGCAAACCCTAGACTAAGGCATCACAAATCAGGCCACTCTAGTCCTAAGATGTGAAATACCTAGCCTGTCTCTAGCATGCAATAATGTCTCATAAAGTGCATAATAGATATTTCATAATACAAAAGTAAGGGTATTTTGGGAAATCACCGTTTGGCTCTGGCTGATTGTACACACTGCTCTTTCTTGCTTCCTCTTTGAACTCTTATTCACTTTTAGAAAACCATTTGATTGGAAAACTTTTTCTTACTTCCTCAGTTTGAGTCCAGATTTACCCGTAGGCGCGTCCGAATCCCTCAAACCAAGGCTCTGATACCAATTTGTAACACCGAAATTTTAAAAAAACAAAATTTTCATTTAATTAATCAATTTAATATTAAAAACACTTATTTAAAATCTTATTCACATTCCAATTACAAAACGTAGTTTCATTTCCATCAAAACAGAAGACCAGGATCCTCCAAAACACAACTTTTTCTTCGGTGTGTACAATCGAACCGTTGCCATCCCGCGTTACTGTAAGAACCTGAAACAACATAACATAAACAACGTAAGCACGAAGCTTAGTGAGTTCCCCAGTATACCTTACGCACATACGCCTTCCGGCCCGGACCTTTCGGTCCACATAACATTGCCTTCCGGCCCGAATCTTTCGATCCACATAACATTGCCTTCCGGCCCGGATCTTTCGATCCACATAACATTGCCTTCCGGCCCGGATCTTTCGATCCACATAACATTGCCTTCCGGCCCGGATCTTTCGATCCACATGATAATTGCCTTCCGGCCCATACACATATATAACACATAATACAAATACTCTAACACATAAAGCACATATATCATATATCAATCCTGACTTTTCTGTCACATAATACCTTGCCTTCCGGCCCATATATAAGCATGTATATCACGCGTAGCAACTAACTTTCCATTCATAGCATATAAACATAACACACAACATACTTGACCTTCCGGTCACACAATCAAACCCTTCCGGGTGAGGTATAGTGAGAAGACTCACCTCGTAGTACGCAGGCTATAACCTCTTCGAGCTACTCGCACACAATCCGCTAGTCCGCAAGTTCCCTATAATACCACAGCCTTAGTTAATGATCTTCTCAAACAAGACAACTGACCCCTCCAAGATATACAGGTCAACGGTCAATCTTGACCGGACTCGTCGAGTGCAAAGGATAACTCGACGAGTATAAACATCCTGACACCACTCGCCGAGTCTGAAGGACGACTCGACGAGTTCCAGTAGATCTTCAAGCTACTCGCCGAGTCTGAAGAACAACTCGGCGAGTTCCAGCGAATCTTCAAGCTACTCGCTGAGTCTGAAGAACAACTCGGCGAGTTCACGCCATGCAGTCGATCAAACTGCTTCCTGAGATGCATATTTTCCGAATATATAAACATAGGACCTTCTGGACCTCTAAGGGGGGTACTAATACAGGGTATAAACTTTTGTATAACAACATAACAACCCATCTAGACTCCAAATGGGTTTCACAAACCCTAAAATCGTGCACACATCAACATAGCAGAAATGATCCGAAATATTACCTGAATAACCCCTCTCTGTGACCCCAAACCTCAGAACTCGATCCCCTTGATATTCCTTTGGCCAAAACTCTTCTTCTTCTTGCCTAACAAATCCTTCAAGGTTCCAAAAGCTTTCTCTCCTGCTCTAGACGTCCACAACGATTAAGGGTCCTTCTCAGTCGGCCAAAAAAAGCGAACAATGGAGGCATAAGATCCCTTAAATACTTCCCAACCCGAACGGCTAGGGTTTTCCACTGAACAGCGTCGACTCGCCGAGTCCATACCTGGACTCGTCGAGTCCAGTCGCGATCCCGCGACCAACTCTGCGACCCTACTCGGCGAGTCTGGCTCCAACTCGCCGAGTCTCCCCTTTAAAACACCCCAAAATGCAATTTAACAATACTTGAGATTTTGGGCTGTTACACCGAGCCTGAAGTCAACAACCTACCGCTAGTAGGTCAAGCCCCGAACAACAACCCTCGACCAGCTTTTCCAGGTCCTACTCCTTTGTGGGCAAACAACTTGAATCGCTGGAGTGATGAGCAGGGTCAACCCTTACCATACTTTGGGAACCGAACCTTTTACAACATCAACGATGGTGGCTCTACTGACAGAGCTCTGCCAGTCATTATCTGCGGAATAGCTCGTAATGTCGAGCAGGGTCGAGCAGCCATCGACCGGGTCATGGAGATTGATGCCAACTCAGGTGTCAACACAGTCCGCATCCGCCATCTTGAAGAAGACATGGAACGGACCCAGAGAACCAACAAAACCCTGCAACAACAGCTGGCTGCCTCCCGTGCTGAAGTCTTGGAACTTCGAGCTCGTCAGAGAGCTCAGGATCGACACCTTCAAGAGGTGTTTCGTCAAGTGTCCGACCTCAGGGCTCGCCCGAGGAATTCCCATCGCCGTTAGATGATGTCTAGTACATCTCTGTCTTTTGATTAAGAAATAGCCTTGAACATCTGTGCTCTCAATAACACTCGTCTGTAAAATATTCCTAACTTTCGGTACTCTAATTAGGAATCTAAGGACTATCAATCTGGTCTGTATGGTATGATGTAAGACCTACTGTTAGGTCGATTTTCCCTGAACTTATTACATCTGTAATACCAGTATGATTGACATCCGTCTAATATGTGGGAAAAATCTATACACTTGTGTTTTCCTACTAATATTCCATATTGTGATTTCAAACACTCATTCAACTGTTGGGCTATGGTTAGTTAGTCCATGTGTCACTCTCACGTTGCTTACAAATTGATTCTTATCATTTTCTTATCTTATTAAACTTATAGCTGAAAGATGCCTCCTCGCAAATCCACCAGGAATAACCCTGCACCACCACCGCCTCCACCGCCTCCGGTCATCGACACTGCAGCCCTGAATGCTGCCATAGCTGCAGCAATGGCAACTGCCATGGCTTAGTATCACTCATCCGATGCCAGCAGAGGTGGAACCCCAGTTGAATCTATTCCAGCTGGAATCCCTGTGCGCTCGAGAGAGTGCTCCTACAAGGATTTCACTAACTGCAAGCCGAAGCCTTTCTATGGCACCGGCGGAGTCATTGCCCTCTCGCAATGGATCGAGAAGACTGAATCAGTCTTCGAAATCTGTTCATGCCCTACTGCGTGCAAAGTTAAATATGCCGCATGCACCTTTGAGGGAAAAGCCCTAACGTGGTGGAACGGCCACATTAAAGCCCTAACACTCGACGTGGCTAACAACATGGGATAGGAAACGATGAAGGACCTCATGACTGAGGAATATTGCCCGAGGGGTGAACTCCAGAAGTTGGAACATGAACTCTGGAACCTGACCATGAAGGGCACCAATGTGATCGCTTACACTGCCCGATTTAGCGAACTGGTGGCCCTCTGCCCCAATATGGTTCCCACTGAAGGGAAAAAGATCGAACGGTACATATGGGGGCTAGTGCCTCCGTATCAGGGGAATATCTTAGCATCAAACCCCGCTACCTTCGACAGTGCCAAGCGTTTGGCACAAAGACTCATTGACCATGGAGTCAAAACCCCTGCAACCACAACCACCCTAGCCATCCCAGAACCCTCCAAACCCGCTGACACTAAGCGGAAATTCTGGGATGAGAAGAAGAAACAGCGAGCTGCCAAGAAGCAGCAAATCGTGGCAGTGCATGCCGCGGTAACCCCTACTGTTGCTACTGCTCCGGGGAAGCAGTATGCTGGAAGTTTGCCGAAGTGCAACAAATGCAACTTCCACTACAACGGCGCCTGCCGTGAAATGCAGTGTTCTAACTGCAACAGAAAAGGACACACCGTCCGCTTCTGTAAGTTCCCGGCACAACCGATCTCCCAAGTTCCTGGCTCAAGCGCGAGCCCAACTTGCTATGGATGTGGCGAAACAGGCCACTTTAAAAGGGACTGCCCCAAAGCGAGGAATGCTGGAGGAGCAGGGAGGGTACTAGCTATAGGCCACGGGGAAGTAGTTGCTGACCCGACAGTGGTGACTGGTACGTTCCTCCTTGATAACTCCTATGCATGCATTCTGTTTGATAGTGGAGCGGAGCGAAGCTTCGTAAACCACAAATTTGCTCGCATGCTTAAGCAACAACCACACTCACTTAATGAACAATTCACAGTAGAAATGGCCAATGGGAAAACTGAAAGTACTAATAGCATATACTTAGGTTGTACCCTAACTCTAGATAACCATTCATTCCCAATCGACCTTATGCCGGTCTCAATAAAAAGCTTCGACGTTATTATCGGCATGGATTGGTTAAGTTTTCATCGCGTCGACATCATGTGCTACGAGAAAGCAGTCCGTCTAAACCTCCTGTCTAATGAAAGTCTTATAGTCTACGGCAACAAACCTGGTGCGAGTCTTCGCATTATATCAAGTATTCAAGCACAGAAATATCTGCGCAAAGAATACCACGCATTCCTTGCTCACGTCGTTGACACGAACCTAGAAACGAAAGAACTAAAGAACATCCCAGTAGTGAGCGACTTCCCCGACATTTTCCCAGAAGAACTACCCGGGTTACCTCCGCAACGACAGGTCGAGTTCAGAATCAACTTAGTCCCAGGAGCTACCCCAGTAGCCAAGTCGCCCTACCGTTTAGCACCAGCTGAGATGCAGGAACTCTCTGGTCAACTTAACGAACTACTCAGCAAGGGCTTCATAAGACCGAGTTTCTCACCTTGAGGAGCACCGGTCTTGTTCGTTAAGAAGAAAGACGGATCATTCCGTATGTGTATCGACTACAGAGAACTCAACAAACTGACGGTCAAGAATCGTTATCCTCTGCCACGCATAGATGATCTATTCGACCAACTGCAACGGGCGAACTATTTTTCCAAGATTGATCTGAGATCCAGATATCACCAGTTACGAGTGCTAGAGGAGGATGTGCCGAAGACAGCCTTCCAAACTCGTTACGGACACTACGAGTTCGTGGTGATGCCATTCGGATTGACCAATGCGCCCGCAGTCTTCATGGATCTGATGAATAGAGTATGCCGACCTTACTTGGATCAGTTTTTCATCGTTTTCATTGACGACATCCAGATCTACTCCCGAAGTAAGAAAGATCACGGCGATCACCTGCGACAAGTTCTAGAACATTACGAAAAGAGAAACTTTATGCGAAGTTCTCGAAATGTGAATTTTGGATCCGAAGAGTCGAATTCTTTGGACACGTGGTAAGCGAAGAGGGAATCCACGTGGACCCGTCCAAAATTAAAGCCATTGAGAACTGGTCAGCACCCAAGACGCCTACTGAAATTCGCCAATTTCTAGGTCTCGCTGGCTACAACCGCAGATTCATTCAGAACTTCTTCCGAATAGCGAAACCTCTTACGACCCTGACCCAGAAAGGCATGGCCTTTGACTGGGAAGAGAAACAAGAAAGAGCGTTCCAAACGATCAAACGAGCCTTGTGCACCGCGCCAATACTATCCCTTCTCGAAGGAATAGAAGACTTTGTAGTCTATTGCGATGCATCAAATCAAGGACTCGGATGTGTTCTGATGCAGCGAGGTAATGTCATCGCCTACGCCTCGAGACAGTTGAAGACACATGAGGTTAACTACACGACCCACGATCTTGAACTAGGAGCAGTAGTGTTTGCTCTGAAGATCTGAAGACATTACTTGTATGGAACGAAATGCACTATCTTTACCGACCACAAGAGTTTACAACATATTTTCGATCAGAAGGAGCTCAACATGAGACAACGACGGTGGGTCGAGCTACTCAGTGATTACGAATGCGATATTCGTTATCATCCGGGTAAAGCTAATGTAGTAGCAGACGCCCTAAGTCGGAAGGAATATTCTGGTCGCAAAGTCAAGTCATTATCAATAACCATCCATTCACATTTGTCTAAGCAAATTCAGGCGGCTCAACTTGAAGCCATGAAGCCGGAAAATGTGACGAGTGAATCCCTTAGGGGAATGGACAAGAATTTAGAAGCCAAGGGTGACGGAGCATTATATTTCATGAACCGGGTCTGGACACCGAAACACGGTGATTTACGAGACTTGGTCATGACCGAGGTGCACAACACTCGGTATTCCGTCCACCCAGGTTCAGATAAGATGTATCTGGATCTTAAAAAGCTATACTGGTGGCCTAATATGAAAGCAGAGATTGCTACCTTCGTAAGTAAATGCCTTACTTGCGCAAAGGTTAAGGTCGAGTACCAGAAGCCCTCTGGTTTACTGCAACAACCAGAGATTCCAGAATGGAAGTGGGAGCGGATCACTATGGATTTCGTAACCAAGTTTCCCAAGACAACGGGTGGACTTGACACCATATGGGTCATCGTCGATAGATTGACCAAGTCTGCACACTTCCTGCCTATCAAAGAAACCGACAAGATGGAGAAACTTACGAGAACATACATTAGGGAAATCGTACGGCTACATGGTGTACCTATGTCCATTATCTCCGATAGAGATAGTAGGTTCACCTCAAGATTTTGGCAATCACTACAACACTCCCTAGGAACAAGGCTGGACATGAGCATAGCCTACCATCCACAGACCGGCGGACAGAGTGAGAGGACCATCCAAACACTGGAAGATATGTTGCGAGCCTGCGTGATTGACTTTGGGAAGGTATGGGATACTCATTTACCCCTTGTCGAGTTTTCCTATAATAACAGTTATCACACAAGCATCAAGGCTGCTCCATTCGAAGCTCTCTACGGCCGAAAGTGCAGATCCCCTCTGTGCTGGGCTGAGGTGGGTGATACCCAATTAGCCAGGGGGCAAGCTTCCGACAGTACTCTCACCGGTCCGGAAATCATTCGGGAAACGACAGAGAAAATCGTCCAGATCCGTGAACGATTGAAAGCCTCAAGAGACCGACAGAAGAGCTACACCGATAAACAAAGAAAACCTTTGGAATTTCAGGTGGGAGACCGAGTCCTTCTCAAAGTCTCACCCTGGAAGGGCTTGATACGCTTTGGCAAGCGTGGGAAGCTTAATCCGACGTACATAGGGCATTTCGAGATTCTTGCAAGAGTCGGCCTCGTAGCTTACAAACTCGACCTACCCGACACACTTCGTAACGTACATTCTACATTCCACGTATCTAACTTGAAAAAGTGTCTATCCGACGAGACTCTTGTAATCCCACTCGACGAGATCAAGATCAACGAGAGCCTCAACTTCGTGGAAGAACCAGTAGAGATCATGGACCGTGAGGTCAAGCAGACGAAGCAAAGCCGTATCCCTATCGTGAAGGTTCGCTGGAACGCCAAGCGAGGACCGGAATTCACTTGGGAACGCGAGGACCAGATGAAACTGAAATACCCTCATCTTTTCGCTTAATTATTTGTAACTCCTTATTTGCTTAAATTCTAATTTCGGGACGAAATTCCTTCTAACAGGGGGATGATGTGACAACCCGAAATTTCCATTTGTACGAACATTATCTATTCAATAGAAGCTAGTACAGTTTCAGTGATTTTCATACTTTTCCGAACAAGTTTGTGTACATTATGGTTTACGTTTAAGGAGATATCAGGAGAGTGGATGCTCCTGGGTTTGTGAAATTTGAGCATTCCAAGTTTCATAATGTTACAGTCCTATTTCCAGAATAAAAATATTTTCTGCCAAAATATTTCAGGACTATAAATAGATTTCTGAATTTAATTAATTCATTATTCACAATTCCAACTAGAGAAACTCATTTTCTCTCTGACGGATCTTCGGGTTTTCATCCCAGATTGTGAGTCTACTTTCCTAGATGTGTTTTATTACTTGTTTTATGCTTTATAACATAGATTACATGTCTAAAACACAAGATCCGGGAGTTTACCGCCCAAGAACGTTCTTGGGGAGTAAACTCCAAAACGGAGCTTTAAGGCTGCCTAGTCCCGATTCCTTGTTAGACAAATTGTTTAGGACTTATTGTAGGATCTTTAGAAGCTAGAAATCATCCAAGATCATAAGTCTTTTGGAGTTTACGGCCCAAGAGTTCTTGGACCGTAAACACCATTTCCAAGGGCCAAAGTGAGCCCTTGACCACCCTTAAGGCTTAAGGTATTTACCCTCTAATGCTTGTAGCTATTTTGGTCACCAAAACACTTCAAAATCATGGAGTTATAGGAGTTTACGGACAAGGATATCTCTTGGGCCGTAAACCCCTTTTTCTAGGGCAAAATGTACCCTAAACAACCCTAAGGCTTTAAGACTATTACCCTTGAATACATAGGACTTGAATGGGGAGTAAAAGACATCAATACCATCCCTAAAAGGGAGTATACGGCCAAGGAACATCACTTGGGCCGTAAACTCCAAGTGAAGGCACAAATGTGTGCCTCTTGTCCCCTTTAGCCTTAGATAAAAACATGGAAGCTATCCTACATGTGCAAGTGACTTAAATGAATTAAAACCAACACCCCATAGGAGTTTATGGCCATAAACTTTAGGGGATATGGTCATTAGGCCGTAAACTCCTCTATGGAGCATTCTAGGGCCTTAAACTACTTCAAGGATTATTCCAACAAAGCTAGGATTATTGTAGGATCAAGTTAGCACCTTAAAACACCCAAAACCACCAAGTGAGGAGTTCACGGCCATAAACTCATGAGTTTACGGCCGTAAACTCCAAATGTGGGGTTTGTTGGGTGGTGAACTCTTATACAAAGTCATTTGGTGCTTCAAACCCTTTTGCCTTGTCCCGTAGCAACTTAGATGCAACCATTAGGACCTTTAACACTTATGAAAAGTGTTTACATGTTCCTAAGTGTTCTAACTTATGTTATTAAGTTATTATTTGGCTAATTAGTTATATATATGCTTATTATATGATAACTAGGCTCATGCGTGTAAACAAGTCTCCGTTTGCCACCTAGCACGGTATCCGACACTGCAATTCAAACAGCTCACCACAAGTGAGTTCATACCCCTTTAATCAACCTTTGAAATGATTTTAAATGTTTTAAATACTTTATGGGGGGGGGGGGGGGGGAATACAAGTCAAATACTTATAGTTATTGCATCAATTACATGTGATTGCATTAATCACATGTGATTTATAACTAGAAAACCAATGATTTATTCACCGTTCAAACTGTTTATCAAATTGTTTCACTTCAAAATGTTTTACAAACTCTTTTACTTATCAAATGCTTTTATTAAACTTTAGTTTTTTCCTTATAAATTGCATGCCCATATATGTATATATATATAAGTAATGTTTAAAGGGCTTTGGAAGGCCATCCGCCCTATGTCCTTTTTCTCGATTTGGATGTGGTTTGGTGGGATTTCGGGTGACCATCTGAAGGTCGTTTCAATATTAGTTATATATCATATATACATGTATAGACATAAAAGTACTTCTATATTCATACTTACCAGTACATCAATAGTTAGTTACCATCGGGGTAACACAGGAACATATACAGCTAGAAACATGAACATATACAGCTATACTAGAAACATGAACATATACATCTATACTAGAAACATGAACATATTCATCTATACTAGAAACAGGAACATATACAACTATACTAGAAACAGGACATATACAACTATACTAGAAACAGAACATATACACCTATACTAGAACGAGAAACATTACACATACATGAACACGTTAACAATTGTGATCCACTGTGTCGGAGCATGCCTTAAATGTCATGGCCCGAGTTGTAGCCCTAATTCTCTTGGAGGGAGACCGTGAGTTTGCGTATAGATCTATACTGGATTGACTATCCTACACCTTGCTGCTAGCTACAGCCGGACCTGCAGGTCTGCGGGTGCCAAACGTCATTTCGTTATTACGACCATTCATTATGTCGTTGTTACCAGTCGATAGCATGGTGCAATTTATCACATTATACCTTAATATAAATCCGTTTTAAGGTAGTTAGTACAACAGTAGTTCCTATTATACAAAACTACAGTACTACAATGATTTACCCATTACATATTTTAGTGATAACCTCACTTAAGCATTTACGTAGAAACTATATTTTATTAAATGATAGTTACACTTGGGAAATTACACACTTTTACAACAAACGAGTATACAAATCAGTTAAGCCTTGGTAGAAGGTTACTTCAATAGAAAATATAGGATTTTCTGAGAGATTCAAACTTTTACAAACACTTTCAAACACTTACTTACATTTTTACAAACTTATACATTGAGACAGGTTCAAACGTTTTTGACAACAAACATTGACACTAAAATACTTATGAACTCACCAGCTTAATGCTGATAAACTCTTTCAAAATAACTTGTATTCTCAGGTCATCAGTAGACAGGTACCGAGGCCAGCTTTTGAGAAGATGGAGTGTATTCAAGACTCATCTTATTATTTTGATTTACATTATTTTGGTGTCTATAACTGTACAGAACACGCTTGTATTAAAATTATATATTTAATGCAATGGATGATGTTGTTTGCTTATTTACATTTACTGTGTTGTGATACTATACATGACGTCCTCCGCCCCAGAATGTTTCCGCCGTTCTTGGTTTTGGGGTGTGACAAAGTCTTTAGGGGATTTAAGCAGGGAAGTAATATGGAAGAGGTATCTATATGAGCATATGAGGAGCTTGCCGAGAGGGTAGCCAGATGCCCACGTGGGGCGGAGTTGTTAGAGTTCAGTGATATCCATCACGAATGAGGATGGTGAGTGGATAATAACCTAAGGAGGTTTTTCGTGCTGAAGGGGACGCTTCAATGTCCGAATGCTGCTTGCTTCGTGCTTTGTGGAACTCTTGATGATGGGAGTCAGCTACTTAGTGAATATGATGATATTCAGGAGGTAGATGGCTGGCATCATTAGGAGCTCTTCAGCAGCTGATGGCAGAGAAGTGTGGGAATCTAGGAAGAGCCTAGGGAGTATCCTTAGCCAGATGAGTGCGCTGGTAGAGTAGAGAATTTCACTAGGGAGCGAGCACACGCAATGGGATTGGTGAAAGAGCAGGTCGAGCAACTACTTAGGAGCTCCGGGATAGTCCGTGTGGAAAGTATGGGTATATGTGGCAGGTAGTATGGGCCCGTACATCGGAGCAGATTGAGGAGTGATGTTATGGTTCGAGTACCACACATCGGAGCAGATTGATGAGTGATGTTATGGTTCGGGTACCATACATCGGAGAGGATTGAGGAGTGATGTTATGGTTCGAGTACCATACATCGGAGAGGATTGAGGAGTGATGTTATGGTTCGAGTACCATACATCGGAGCGGATTGAGGAGTGATGTTATGGTTCGGGTACCATACATCGGAGAGGATTTCGGAGTGATGTTATGGCTCAGGTACCATACATCGGAGCGGATTGAGGAGTGGTGTTATGGTTCGAGTACCATACATCGGAGCGGATTGAGGAGTGATGTTATGGTTCGGGTACCATACAGCGGAGCATATTGAGAAGAGATGTCATGGAATTAGTACCATGGTTCATAGTGAATGATGCTTGTGGTTCTCCAGTTATCCGGTCATGATTGAGTTCAAAGAGGCGTCCCTTGAAAGGGAGATCGAGAGGCTCTCAGAGTATTTTAGTAAGGAGTCAGAGAGAGGGGAGAATTTCGGTCTGAGTTGAGAAATCAGTCGATAGAGGAGATGTCATCTTCTATGATCTGGGTGGTACTAATTATGTTCGTGTGCAAAACATGAGAAGCATGATGTTTAAGTTTTGGGTTTGGGGGTAAAACCTGCAGGTTGTCATTGATGATGATTTTCCACCAGAGTATCAGGTAGCATGTGTGCCGTGAGGCAGTGATTTATCATGAAAAGATAGTCAGTTGGGACTGAGATAGTCGAGGACCACATTACACCTATTTAAGTATAGTAGGGTGTATTGTAGTGGTATCAGTGGGGAGTTCAGTCGAATTTAGCAGTGTAGTGGTTTTTTTTTATCTATGTTGGGTATTGAATATGGGAGTGGGTGCTTGTTCTTGGGATGATCCATGTGTTGGAACATTGGTTGATGAGTTGAGGTGGGGGAGTACGATGATTTTGTGGTTCAGTCTATGAGCCAGTGATGTTATTGGTCATTTGAGTTGTTTGGTATTGGATTGGCACGAGACTTGGAGCGGCTAGAGGCAGTCGTGACGAGAAGTTCTTGAGGATTTCATCTGAGGTTCAGAGTATATGAGGTCGATTGATTTCCTGAAAGGGGATTATCGGGCGTTGTGTAGCACTTTCCAGGGGCAGGTGCGATTTTGCTGGTGAAAATAGTTTGTGGGATGGTTGTGTGCCAATTGGTGATGGTTCGAACCCTGAGTGGGGGAGAACCGGGTATCGTATGGAAGAAAGCAGAGATTTGTCAAGAGCGGTTATAAGTGGGTATAAAGATCTGCGGTAAGAATTCATGAGACCAGAGATATTTGTGATCGAGGAAAGGGGTTAGAGTGAGTTAATGCAGGAAGTACTTGTTTGAGAAGGATGAATGTCTCCACGGCAGGTGGTTAATGGTCAGGAACCTGGTAGTGGTCAGTGTTGTTGCAAGTAGGTAGAGAATGATTGGGCAGCCAACTCCCGGGTCTGTATGCGTATTCTTTCTTGGATTTTGAGCGGTAGGAAAAAGGGTTTTGGAGAATTATCAGCGTATTCTGTAGCGTTAGCGTTTTCTCGTATTCCAATTGAGTAATTGGATACACCGAAGTTGCACTATGGGAAAAATGAAGATCTAATTATGGGGTTCAGAGGAAAGGTATTATTGTATCTATATGATGCTTGGGGTAGGAGATCAGTGGTTGTGGCAGGATCTTGTGATGTTCTGTTGAGGTGTTCCGAGGTATCCGGGTATGATATCTTGATTTCGGAGTTATTCGTGAATCTTGAGTTGAGACGACTTGTGGTATATCAAGTATCTATGGTTCTAGTGGGATCCCTTCGAGTATTGGCATCCAGAGGGATTATTTAAGAGAGTGGATCTCCACAAGGGTAGGCATTTTGTTATGTCGATTGTCTCCAGAGTCAGTGATTCATATTCGGGTCTAGTATGGGTAGCTACCTATGATAGTCTGCAGAGCATGAGTTAGTGGAGGCAGAGGGTGTTGTGATACTGCGGGGAGCCGTAGTACTCACTAGTGAGAGAGTGTTGTGATACTGCGGGGAGTCGTAGTACTCACTAGTCAGAGGGTGTTGTGATACAGCGGGGAGCCGTAGTACTCACTAGTCAGAGAGTGTTGTGATACTACAGGGAGCCGTAGTACTCGCTAGTCATTGAGAGGCCATCATGATGTTGCGGGGAGCCATAGTACTCACTAGATGGCAAGAGAATGTGATGATGGATTGTTCTCCGATCAGTGTATGATGTGGAAGAGTTTTGGGCTTGAGTAGCCCTAGTATTGAGTTTTTGGAGCCTGGGTGTTGAACCGGGGGCAAGAGCAGTTATAAGTGGAGTATAGAGATCTGCTGTAAGAAATCATGAAACCAGAGATGTCGGTGATCGAGGAAAGGGGTCAGAGCGAGTTAATGCGGGAAGTACTTGTTGAGATGGATGAATGTCTCCACGGCAGGTGTTTGGTGGTCAGTGTTGTTGCAAGTAGATAGAGAATGATTGGGCAGCCAACTCCCGGGTCGGTATGTGTATCCTTGCTTGGATTTTGAGCGGTGGAAAAAGGGTTTCGGAGAATTATCAGTGTATTTCGTAGCGTCAGCGTTTTCTCGTATTCCAAACGAGAAATTGGATGCACCGAAGTTGCAATTTGGAAAAATACAGATCTAATTATGGGGTTCAGAGGAAATGTATTATTGTGTCTATATGATGCTTGGGGCAGGAGACCAATGGTTGTGGCAGGATCTTGTGATGTTCTGTTGGGGTATTCCGAGGTATCCGGGTATGATATCTTTATTTCGGAGTTACTCGTGAATCTTGAATTGAATCGACTTGTGGTATATCAGGTATCTATGGATCTAGTGGGAGCCCTTCGAGTATGGGCATCCAGGGAGATTATTTGAGAGAATGGATCTTCGCAAGGGTGGGCATTTGTTATGTCGATGACCTCCAGAGTCTGTGATGCATATTCGAGTCGAGTATGGGTAGCTGCCTATGATAGTCTGCGGAGCATGAGCTAGTGGGGTCAGAGGGTGTTGTGATACTGCGGGGAGCCGTAGTACTCACTAGTCAGAGGGTGTTGTGATACTGCGGGGAGGTGTAGTACTCACTAGTCAGAGGGTGTTGTGATACTGTAGGGAGCCGTAGTACTCACTAGTCAGAGGGTGTTGTGATATTGCGGGGAGCCGTAGTACTCACTAGTCAGAGGGTGTCGTGATACTGCGGGGAGCCGTAGTACTCACTAGATGGCAAGAGAATGTGATGATGGAATGTTCTCCAATTAGTGTATGATGTGGAAGAGTTTTGGGCTTGAGTAGCCCGAGTATTGAGTTTTTGGAGCCTGGGTGTTGAACCGGGGGCAAGACTGGGGTCTCCGTCTCGGTCGGGAAATGCGGTGAGATGCGCCAGGGATATGCGCAGCAGAAACCAGAGATCAGAGTTGAGACGATCCTCGGTTGGATTGTATTTTTTTCACATAAGGAAAAAAGAATTTTGTGACTTGCGTATCACTGGGCCGGGATAGTGGTCACGGGGAGGAAGTTAGTGGGATATTTGGATCATAATATGGGTGACCTTTGGACGCTCAGCTGTGGAAAAGCTGACTTGGTGCTCAGTCTCGAAGAGGGATATGAGAAATGAGCTAGAGCTTATCATGGGAATGTTTGAGGACACTTCAGAGCGAGCGAACGATTCAGACACTCGAGGACATGCTTCGGGCATGTGTATTAGATTTCGGAGGGAGTTGTGGCACGTATTTACCCTTGGTTGAGTTTTCCCATATCGACATCCATCATTCGAGCATTGGTATGCCACCCTTTGAGCTGTTGTATGGGAGGAGGTGTTGGACCCCCATTTGCTGGGGAGAGGTCGGGCAACGTGTTATGGGTAGTACGGAGATTGGGCTGCAGATGACTGCGCAGATTCAGCAGGTCAGGTGGAGGTTATTGACCGCTCAGAGTCGTCAGAAGAGTTATGTGGATAGGCGCCGGTTCGAGCTCGAGTTCCAGATCGGCGACCTTGTGCTCCTGAAGGTCTCTCCTTGGAAAGGAGTGATTCGATTCAGGAAGAGGGGCAAGTTGGGCCCCGATATATTGGTCCATTCAGGGTGGTCGCGAGGGTAGGCAGCGTAGCCTATCGTTTGGAGTTTCCAACATAGTTGGGTCAGATTCATGCCACTTTTCACGTGTCGCAGTTGCGAAAGTGCATAGCCGACAAGTCAGCAGTAGTGCCACTAGAGGATATTCAGGTGGATATGAGCCTGAATTATGCTGAGAGACCAGTGGCGGTCAGAGATCGAAAGATTAAGGTTCTGAGGAATAAAGAGGTGTCACTGGTGCAAACCCAGTGGCAGCATCGGAAATGGTCAGAGTTAACTTGGGAGCTCGAGTGTGAGATGCGTGGGCAGCATTTAGAGTTATTTGCAGAGCGAGACTTCGAGGGCGAAGTCTAATTCTAGTGGGGGAGAATTGTAACACCCCGGATTCCCAAGTGTTATTTTATTCTTTATTTTTGGGTGATTGTGAGGAGACTCGGCGAGTTGGAGTCCAAACTCGCCGAGTAGGATCGCAGTTTTGTACGTGGGTTCGCATCTGGACTCAGCGAGTCCAAAAGTGGACTCGGCGAGTCCACGCTGTTTAATGAAACCCTAATTTCCAGGGTTTGAGACCTATTTAAAGGGGCTTATGGCCATCATTTGCGGCCACCAACCCCAGAGAGAAACCCTAAAGAGATTTTGAGCGTTTTGGGAGAGAGAAGAGGCCATTGTTGACCTTTGACGCTTTGTTTGGCAAGGCAAAGGAGATTCTAGCTAAGAGGAGGCAAGGGAGGTGGACATCCTTCGATTTTGGAGCTCAGAGCATCATCTTGGAGGTATATTTTGGCTTCCTTTTCTGTTGTCATAAAAACATGGGGGTTAGGGTTTCTTGACCCCTTTGTTGGTTAGATTTGATGTCCATTTCGTCCCTATTTGTGATGAGGCTTGGGATGAGATCCATAGAGGTCCAGAGAAGCTTTATTCCTTAAGCTTTATGAGGATTCATGGGAGTTTTGACCTTGAGTTATGAGATATGGGGCTAAAACATCATCAAGGAGCAAATAGTTATTGTTTGAGCACCAAGGTTTGGACTTTACATGATTATCATGCCTGGGGAGGCCAGATCTATGATTGTATGGAACAGATCTGACCTCAGAAGTGAGTTTGAGTTATGCATGGCATGGACTTGCCAAGTCTGAAGAACAGACTCGGCGAGTAGCATGAAGTTTGCCCGTAAGCACTCAGCGAGTGGTCTTGTCGAGTTGAGGGATCGACTCAGTGAGTCAGGGAGAGTCAGGGGGGACTGAGTCAAGCCGGAACTCGCCGAGTTGTTCTTGAGACGCGGCGAGTTGAGTCGTGGTGGCCATGCGATTTATGCCAGGTGAAACTCGTCGAGTCAGATAAATACTCGATGTGTCAAGAGAGGATCCAAGGGAGTCAGTGGACATGTATAGACTTGCCGAGTCGCCCTAGTGCACTCGCCGAGTCCGGTCAAGGTTGACCATTGACTTTTGTTGACTTTTAGGGTTTGGTCAGCGATGTGGCCTTTGGGCCAAGAGAGCGGTAAAATGGTCTTTTACCCTTAAGAGGGTGCCAAGAGAGGGTTGATTCTAGTCTTGAGAGTTATATTCATGAGAGTATTTGCCTTATGTGTTAGACGGTGGCGAGTTCGAGATTCAAGTGTGGGGATATCTGCTTTTTGCTTGCCAGGTGACTCTTCTCACTATACTTTACCGTGAGTAGGTAACCAGAGTTATGTGACAGAGTATTTGTATGCTATGTATGTTATGTGTTGTACTGCATTATTTCTATGTGATATATGCTATGCATGTTTACAGAGTTAGAACCGGAAGGTTCACAAAGCTAGAACCAGAGGGTTCATAGAGTAGGGTCCACAAACCCACAGAGTTATAGCCTCGAATGGATAGTATGTGTTATGTGTGGTATTTTGGGGAACTCACTAAGCTTCGTGCTTATAGTGTTTTGTGTTATGTGTTTCAGGTTTCTCTCAGGATCACGGGACGACACCGGCTCGATTGTACACACCAGAGAAAGAGTCATGTTTTGAGGATCCTGGTTTATTAAGCAAGTGAAAATGGAGTTATGTTTTTGTAATTCGATTATGATTGGAATTTTAAGAAAAGTGTTTTTAAGAATTAACGATTATTTTTAAATGAAAAATCGTTTTGAAATTTAGGGTGTTACATTTTATGTGCCTTATACTTAATTATAAGATATAATAAGTTAAGAATAAAAATAAGTGTCAAAAATAAAATAATAAATAGGTCCAATATCTATGAAGAAAGCTATAGTGGTCGGGACAAGGATTCCGGAGATATAAAGAACGCCGGAATTTGAGTTATAACGAAGAAGATATGACCTGTCGAAGTTAAATTGTATATGTATTTTATATCTACAATAATGTTGGGGTAAAACATGGGTAGATGTAATAAGACGATGTGTGATAAAATGATGAGAGGCCTCGATGTTGTTGTTGTTGTTGTTGTTGATCCAGTCATCTAGCAGAGTATAGATGACAACCACAAACTCTTCTAGATAGTCTAGTGGAACGCTGGCAGGCTCTCAACCTGTAGGTGTTGTGAACGATGTGTTCACCGGTGTACTCCATCCCCCACATGGTTGCCTTTAGGACATTTATTGCTAAGGAACCCCCTTAGCAGTAGTGTCCATCCCGATGATGATCCTTAGGATAGGTCCCTTATGATAGGTGTTAGGGACGTAATGTGAGGATAACGGGAACGGGTAATCGTGTTATTGTTGGTTGATGAAATTAATAAACTTTTTATTGTGGGTTGAAAACCCTATTTGCTCACCAGGCTCCCAAGCCTGACCCACTCAGTTTTATGTATGACAGGTAGTGGCGCTCGAGCATACTTGTGATTTGTTGAGATGAGGGATTACGGATATAGGCCTGTAGATAGGAAATCACGTAGTAAGGCTTATATTGTATTGTTTATACTTATGTACTATATCGAACATGACATCCCAAGTCTTTTAATGAAATACATTTCTAAGTAAATGCTTTTGATAAATCTTTATCATATTATTGTTTTGGGACAAATTTCGCAACTCTTTTATTAAAAGGTTACTCTGATTTTGAAATAAAGTATAAACAAAACCAGTCTTTTCTGGCCTTGAATTTGGGGATGTCACAGTTGGTATCAGAGCATTAGTTTAAGCGAACTAGGAATTTGTAGGAAATTTCTAGACTTAAACTTAGAATGCTAAGTGATGATTGTGAGTTGTGTGTCTAATAGATTTAGGTAATACACCTGAATAGACACAAGCACTATCTTATTTTAGGAATGATGCCTAACATGCTTTTATGTGCTAAATGATTTATGATATGCATTATTTGTTCGGATCTATGGTCTGTTGCCAGCCGAATCTAGAAACTTTATGTGTTTAGGATTCTAAACGTTTGACTACGATATTAGAACTAGCATGTAAACATTTTGGATTAATAAGGAGTATTTAATACGTTTATTGTAAATAAAGTTCCTATCTTAATTCTCGTCACTACACACTGAACGTCTGATTTCGTGTATAGACCATCATGGAAAGAACCCGAAGTGGAGTCAAAAATGCCAATGTAAATGACAATCAACAACCTTAACCTCAAGTGATTGAACAAGTATCAATTGTAGCAGCTGCACCTGAGCCAATGACGATGGCTGGGGTACAAGCTATGATCCAGAACATGTTGGATCGCCAGATGGAGGAGACAAGGCGTTTACTTCAACAGAATAGGGATGAACCTACGATACTTGTTGAACAGCCTGAGCTGAATGACGAAGAGTCAGAAGAAGGGAATAACAGTAGGACTGTTAGTCAAGCTTAACCGCCAGTGGTTAGGAGGAACAACCAAGATGAAAGAGTCGAGAGGAATGGATGCAAGTATAAGGACTTCACAACTTGGAAGACATCGACTTTCACTGGGAAAGAAGATCCAATTGGAGTTATGGATTGAATCTTGGAGATGGAGTTGGCTTTCATAACATGTGATTCCAAGGGCAAACTACATACCAGATATGCAGTACGTTAGTTTAGAGGTGGCGCTGTTCACTGGTGGAACACTCTGGGGAAGACCATAAGACCCAACGAGCCACTACAACTGACATGGGCAGAGTTCTTAGTATACTTCAAACGCAAGTTCTACTCAGCCCAAAATTTGCTAGAGCTGGAAAACCAATTCTTGACGTTAAAGAAAGACAACATGTCCATTGATGAATACATCAATGCCTTCACAAACAAAATGGAGTTTGCTTTGCGCATCATCCCAGATGAATTGACAAAAGTCGAAAAGTACGCAAAGGGACTTCCATGGGAGTACGTTGTGCCACTACGTCAGGCACCTACTCTGGAGGCAGCTATCTGGGCTGCTAAGTCTGTTGAGGATATGATCAAGGGAAGAGTCGCCAGGAAGGTTGAAGTTGGTGATAAAAGGAAGTTTGATTGATCTTTAGGGTCTAACAAGAAAAGTAAATTTTCGAAGTCTGATTCGAAGAAGTTTAGAGGAAGAGGTGGTGAAGAAAAATGTTGTGGGAAGTGCAAGAAGAAGCATTTAGGGAAATGTGACGGAGGAGTCACTTGTTTTAAGTGTGGAAAGCCTGGGCACTATGTCAATGAACGCACCCTCGACAAGAAAGTTTGTTATAGGTGTAATGAAGAAGGGCACATCTTGAAAGACTGTCCGAAGAAGAAGGAGGCAGCAAGGCCCAATGTCCCACCGAAACCAAAAGCCAGAGCTTTCCAGATGACACTGGAAGCAGCAAGAGATGAAGCAGATGTCGCTTCAGGTACCTTTCTCGTAAATGGATTGCCTGCCAATATATTATTTGATTCAGGAGCAAACTACTCATTTATATCACATAATTTTGGTAGAAGACTAGCATTGCCTATAGATAAACTTAATAATACTATAGTTGTAGAAGTTGCCAGTGGCAAGTTCATACCTGTTAGTAATTGCATTAGAAATATCATCATCAATTTGAACGGGAATAAATTCCACGAGGAATTACTGCCCATTGAGTTTAATGGTTTCGACATCATGCTAGGAATGGATTGGCTTAGTACGTATGATGCTGAGATACTATGCAAGAAGAAGATGGTAAGAGTAAACCCATCTAGAAAAGAGTCATTTATGGTGTACGGGGACAAACAGAGAGTAAATTCTGGAATCATTTCCTTGAAGAAAGCCAGAAAATGTTTGTCAAAAGGATGCACATCATACTTGGCATTTGTGATTGATACTAAGAAGGAGAAGAAGGAGATACAAAGTATACCCGTCATGTGTGACTATCCCGAAGTCTTTCCCGAAGATCTTCCTGGATTGCCCCCTGATAGACAAGTGGAGTTTCGAATAGACTTGTCGCCAGGATCAACACCAATAGCGAAAGCACCATACCGACTAGCACCGACGGAGATGAAGGAGCTTATGACACAACTTCAGGAGTTATTGAACAAAGGTTTTATTAGACCTAGTTCATCACCCTGGGGAGCTCCGGTGCTATTTGTAAAGAAGAAGGACGGAAGCATGAGGATGTGTATAGACTACCGAGAGCTGAATAAGGCAATGGTGAAGAACAAGTATCCATTGCCAAGGATTGATGACCTATTCGATCAGTTGCAAGGTTCAAACTATTTCTCAAAGATCGATGTTAGGTTAGGATATCATCAGCTAAAGTTGAGAGAGTCGGATATTGAGAAGACTGCATTCAGAACAAGATATGGACACTAAGAGTTCTTAGTTATGTCATTTGGACTGACTAATGCTCCAACAGCTTTTATGGATTTGATGAATAGGGTTTGTAAACCATTCCTCGATAAATCTGTAATAGTGTTCATAGATGACATTTTAATATACTCAAAGAGTCAGCAGGATCATGGTAAGCACCTGACAGAAGTATTAGAAGTTCTGAAGAAGGAGAAGCTGTATGCTAAGTTCTCTAAATGTGATTTCTGGATTTGAGAAGTCCAATTTTTGGATCATGTGGTTAACCAAGAGGGAATAATGGTTAACCCAACAAAGATAGAAGCTGTAATGAAGTGGGAACGACAAAAAAGTCCCACGCAGATTCGAAACTTTCTGGGATTAGCTGGATATTACCGAAGATTTATCCAAGGCTTTTCTTCGATATCTGCTCCATTGACAGCTTTGACCCATAAAGGAGCCACATATGCATGGAGTGAGAAACAGGATGAGGCATTCGAGAAGCTAAAGAAGAAATTGTGTGAAGCACCAGTTCTTTCTCTAACCGATGGAGTTGAAGATTTCGCAGTGTATAGCGATGCGTCGGGAGTCGGGTTAGGATGTGTTCTAACTCAAAGAGAAAAGGTGATAGCATATGCATCTCGATAATTAAAGGAGCATGAAAAGAACTACCCCACTCATGATCTGGAGTTGACAGCGGTAGTTTTTGCCCTAAAGATATGGAGACATTACCTCTATGGCACGAAGTGCAAACTTTTCACTGATCATAAGAGTCTCCAGTATCTCTTTAATCAGAAGGAATTGAACATGAGACAACGACGTTGGCTAGAGTTACTCAAAGATTTCGGCTGCGAGATACTTTACCACCCTGGTAAAGCAAATTTTGTAGCCTATGCTCTAAGTCGAAAAGTAAACTTTGAAAGAAAAAGTCCAAGATCGTTACGAATTGAAGTTGTCTCGACGATTGTGGAAAGTATCAAGAAAACTCAGGAAGAAGCTTTGGTGAAAAATGACCGAAAGGAAGAACGTTTAGGAAAAACGTTGGTATTCGGTACAAATAAACAAGGATTGAAGGTATTCCAAGATAGAATTTGGGTACCTAAGATGGGAGGAATAAGGGATCTTCTGATGGAAGAAGCTCACAAAATCATGTACTCGATTCATCCAGGTAACACTAAAATGTATAGGGATTTGAAACCCTACTACTCGTGGCCGACGATGAAGCTCGATATTGCAAAGTATGTGGCTGAATGTGTAACATGTGCAAGGGTTAAGGCACAACATCAGAAACTGTATGGGAGTTTAGAACCTTTACCTATACCCACGGGTAAATGGGTCGATATCACCATGGATTTTGTGACCAAACTGCCAAGAACGAAGAACGGTCACGACATGATTTGGGTAGTGGTGGATCGTTTCACAAAGAGTGCACACTTCATAGCAGGAAATGAGAAATGTTCTATGGATAAGCTTGCAAATGTTTACGTGAAGGAAGTGGTAAGTACAGCTTACATCCACAGACTGATGGTCAAAGCGAAAGAACGATTCAAACACTGGAAGATATGCTGAGAGCATGTACCCTAGAATTCCAAGGTAACTGGGATGAGCACTTACCTCTGGTAGAGTTTTCCTACAACAATAGTTATCATTTGAGCATTAAGATGGCACCTTATGATGCGTTTTATAGACAGAAGTGTCGTACGCCATCTTGTTGGCTTGTAGCTGGAGAAAAGTAGTTTATGGGCCCTGAGATAGTCCATCAGACTGCTGAAAAGCTGAAAGTGATCAAGGAAAGGATGTTAGCAGCTCAGGAAGTTTACGGGCGAAATTCCCGATATAATTCCAATTTCAGAGTTAAGAATGGATGAAAATAAGAGGCTAATTGAAGAGCCTGAGGCGATTGTTGACCGTAAGACTAAGAAGTTGCGCCGCAAGATGGTTGACTTAGTGCTTGTGCGCTGGAAACATACGAATGGGCAAAACCTCACCTGGGAAATAGAGAGTGACATGATGAGTTGCTACCCACATCTGTTTGCTAATGCATGATTCCGAGACGAAATCATCCTAAGGAGGAGAGAATTGTAACGCTCGTGTTTCTAGGCTAAGCATTAATTTAATGGTGTAATAGTTAGGGTCAACACTTATAACCTACTTTGAAATAATAAATAGGAATTATTTGAATATTATGTGATTTTATGTGCCTTATACTTAATTATAAGATATAATAAGTTATGAATAAAAATAAGCGTCAAAAATAAAATAATAAATAGGTCCAATATCTATGAAGAAAGTTGTAGTGGTCGGGACAAGGATTCCGGAGATATAAAGAACACTGAAATCCGAGTTATAACGAAGAAGATATGACCTGTCGAAGTTTCGCGTCAAAACCGGCACGAAACTGGGAAACGTAAAATTTAGTTTATGATAAACTACTTTTTATCCTTAGGAGTCTAAATTAAAGTTGTAGAGTACGTCTCCACCTACGCGTGGATATAAAGAACGTCAAAAATGGAGTTCGTATGCAATAGTTATGACCTTCCGAAGATACAGCTGTCTAAGAGCATGACACGTGTCAGAACCCTAAATTGACTGGACTCACGACGTGAGCCTCTTTTCTCACGACGTGAGGAGTAAAAAAGTCATATTTCCAAGCTAGAAGTCTACAGGAACGATAACTCAAAAGCTCACGACGTGAGTAATGAATTCTCACGATGTGAGGAGTCAAACAGACACTATTCCAGCCTAGAATGCAGATGTCGAAGCTATGAGGTGATTCATCCATGGCTCACGACGTGAGCAATGACTTTTAATGACGTGAATGGGCCGAAATCAGCATATAAATAGCAAGTTCGACCTCATTCACTTCTTACACCAAATCTTCCTTCTCTCTCTCGTTTTTTGAAGCCGTTCCGCGTCCCGAGTCCGACAATCATGAGCCGTTGACCGTTTTTAGATTCTATCTACTCCCGTTACTAAAGTGAGTGCATAGTTACTTTCATCTTACACATAGATATGAAGTATTTTATATATTACGTGATATGTGTGCATATTATCTGTATACTAGCTATTTATGCTGGATGAATGTTTTTATACAAGTTTTAAATGATTCAAACTGTAGATGTATTTTATATCTATAATAATGTTGGGGTAAAACATTGGTAGATGTAATAAGACGATGTGTGATAAAATGATGAGAGGCCTCGATGTTGTTGTTGTTGATCCAGTCATCTAGCGGAGTATAGATGACAACCACAGACTCTTCTAGACAGTCCAATGGAACGCTGGCAGGCTCGCAACCTGTAGGTGTTGTGAACGATGTGTTCACCGGTGTACTCCATCCCCCACATGGTTGCCTTTAGGACATTTATTGCTAAGGAACCCCCTTAGCAGTAGTGTCCATCCCGATGATGATCCTTAGGATAGGTCCCTTATGATAGGTGTTTAGGGACGTAATGTGAGGATATCGGGAACGGGTAATCGGGTTATTGTTGGTTGATGAAATTAATAAACTATTTATTGTGGGTTGAAAACCCTATGTGCTCACCAGGCTCCCAAGCCTGACCCACTCAGTTTTATGTATTACAGGTAGTGGCGCTCGAGCATAGTTGTGATGTGTTGAGATGAGGGATTACGAATATAGGCCTGTAGATAGGAAATAACGTAGTAACACTTATGTTGTATTGTTTATACTTATGTACTGTATCGAACATGACATCCCGAGTCTTTTAATGGAATACATTTCTAAGGAAATGCTTTTGATAAATCTTTATCATATTATTGTTTTGGGACAAATTCCGCAACTCTTTTATTAAAAGGTTAGTCTGATTTTGAAATAAAGTATAAACAAAAGCGGTCTTTTCTGGCCGTGAATTTGGGGATGTCACACTACTTAATCAAGCATAAGTTAGAAACCATTGAAAAGCTCAAAGAGTTTAAACAATAAGTGGAGAATGTGACATCCCCAATTTCACGGCTAGAAAAGACAGATTTGTTTATGCTTTGTTTTTAAAATCAGAGTAATCTTTTAAAGAAAACAGTTGCGGAATTTGTTCCCAAAACAAAATATTATAAAAATTATCAAAGCATTTCTTTAAAGAAATGAATTTTCATTATATAATAAAATCTCGGGATGTCATGTTCAATACAGACCAAAAGTATAAACAGAACAAAATAGACCTTACAACAGTTATTCATAACTACTGGCATATAATCCAAAATCTCTCGTTATGTCAGCCAACTTATGCTCTCGTGACATAACCTGTATTATAAAGAAAATTGAGAGGGTCAGGCTTGGGGGCCTGGTGAGCATATAGGGTTTTCAACCCACAATAATATAATTATGATATTTAATTATCAAACAATCGATCCAACTACCCACCCCCATTATCTTCATTCATTTCATAAAGATTTACCCTAAGAACTGATTACCCTTCTCCCATTCATTCCTAAGGATTGCCCTAAGGAATTGGCACAAATTTTAGTGCTGCCAAGGTTCTTAGATTACCTTTGGTGAACTCGCAGTTCACAATAATTAATGAACACCTAGTTCAAAAACACCTAATGAACACTTAGTTCAAATATCCCTGGTGAACCCAATCACCTATGGAACACAAAGTACGAAAGCTCATAGTTCAAAAAATGATGATAATAATGTATATCTCAATCCTGCAAAACCACTAATATTATTAACGCATATATACCATATTTCTAAAACAATCTATCCCATCCTGTCGATCCCCACATACTGACCCCATACAATGATCTTACGAGATCTAGCCTAAGGTAATCGATATGAACAACAACTAACGAAGCTGCTTCGGAAATTCCATGGCAGCAAACGATGATCAATAAAGACATCAAATGAGGGAAATGGAATAAGTTTCACCACGAACCTTTCGTAAAAGAAAGAACCACAAGACAGTTAAGTCAGGGGTAGTTAATAAGATAACAATGCCTAGGCGTGGTTCGACTATCATGAGGTATTATACCCCCAGACTCTACCTATCCCAACATCGAACTTTGCCTAGCAGTGGCCTGAATACATGAGGTATTTCACCCCCAGATGCACCCTATCCAGCAATATAACACCAGACATACCTAGTAGTGGTCTATTACCGACACACTTTATTAGGCAGTCTACGAAGTTCCCTTAATTACTTCGTGAAAGAAAACACTGACATATGAAGCTCGGTCGATCACTTCATAAAAGAAACACTGACTCCAAAGCTCTCTCAACATAAAAGTATGGGGAAATACTACTAGAGTACTACTCCCGTATGCTCCCGTAACCGACACACAAAATTGTGAAAAACACTCTGTACATGATAGTACTTCTGGCACATTATAGTACTTTGGTATGCGAAAGACTCGTACTCAAGAACATAATAGTAACCTGGCACAAGCAACACCGAAGACACAGAGCTTTGAAAAAGGACTTCGTACATAAAGTGTACTTCTGTACGTAGGACGTACTCCACCGATCATCAATCTCGCAACACACGTACTCTTAATAAGAGACTACCCAATGTCCAAACTTAATTGAACTAAACATCCCATTTAAGTATTAACCCATCACTAGGCAAACCTACAATGTTTATAATCAATTTTTTGATACTCTCTCCGTTTAGGGAACGCCAACTAGTGTATACTTAACACAAGGTTTAAAGTAATAATATCATATAGACACATCTTAACATCTATTGAATCTTATCTGATTTGCACGTTGTATATCATCAAATATATCTAACACATATTTCGGACAATAACAAATACTTCACACACATATGTATATTTCATACTTTAATCAATACTCGTCTTAAAATCACGTTCCTAAAAGGAACTATACACATGATACCTTATCGAATAATCACAAAGTTCAAAAATACATAATTCGTACTCCTGGATCTTAACTTTGCCTCATTACCTAATCCATATTCCTGGATCTAAAACTAACCTCTAGATCCGATCCATACTCTCGAATCTAAAACTAACCTCTTGACCTGATCCATACTCTCGGATCTAAAACTAACCTCATGATCGGATCCATACATTCAGATCTAAAACAAGATTATCTCTTTATCCTTTTATCTCATGGTCCAGCCCATCTATTATCACCTACCAACAGCCTCATCTACCGATGTTCTACCCAACATATTTGTAGATACAAAATACATATACAGTTTAACTCATTAAAACTTATATAATTCGTCCATTCCACAATCATCTCAATTAAACAACAATATATTATAAACATAGCACGTATTTCATAAAAAATACTTAATATTATGTGTTAGAAGAAAGTGACCACACACACACTTGATCAGAAGATGATTGAACAACACTACGGCTTGTAGAAGTGGTATTATTTAGTAGATCTGGAAGATCTTCACAAAAACCGGGCTTCTCGCGGGCAGAGCTTCGGCTCGGGTATCTCACTTCTCGGGATCTTCGGTCTTCGGGACTTGATTCGGGTCTCGGGATGAAACCGGGGCTTCGTGGGTACTTCGGGATGGCTATAGAGGGTATCGGGAGTGAGAGAGAGGATTTGGAGCAACCCAAACTCGGCTGACCCTCAATTTTTATTTATAGGGCCATTTTCAAGTCTCACGTCGTGAACCTCAAATATTCACGCCGTGAGTTCAGTCGTTACTGCATGCGTCATCGCAAGTTGCATCTGTCAGGCTCCAGAAGTCATAAATACTTAGTTCACGTCGTGAACACTGTATTCACGTCGTGAACTCTGACAATTTTGGGGTTTCGCGCCCCGAACTTCAGAAATTCATAACTTTCGCATACGAACTCCGTTTTCGACATTCTTTATATCCACGCGAAGGTGAGATTATGCTCTACAACGCTCGGTTAGACTCCGTTGCCTAATTTTGACTTTAATTTTAATATATTATAAATATATTACTTTTATATAATTTTTAGCAGGCCGGGACAGGAAAACTCCGTTATAAATTCATAACTTCTTCATCTAACGTCCGTTTTCACCTATATTTTTATCGTTTCACTACTATCGATGAGATATTCGATTCTCATTTAGATTGTTTCGGCTAAAAATCACTCGATCTCAAATCGAGGATTCGGGCTGCATACTGCTAAGTCGAAACTTCGGAAAAACCATAACTTCCTCATACGAAGTCAGATTTGGGCGTTCTTTTTATGTACGCTTTCGATTTAACGTATTCTATGACTTTTGTTTAGATCGCTAAGGCTAAATATTGCTCTAACGTAAATTCACTTTTTACATTATTCAGTGACGTGCTGGTTCTGTCGCGAAACTTTGACGAGTCATAACTTCTTCGTTATAACTCGGATTTCAGCGTTCTTTATATGCACGGAATCCTTGTAACAAATACTACAACTTAGTTAAGATTACTCCTTCTAAATAATCTTTTATCCAAAAGTCATTTTTGACGCTTAACGTCTCTAAATTGACTAGCCCGGATCTACAGGCGTTACAATTATCTACCCCTTAGGATGATTACGTCCCGGAATCATCAAAGAAAATGGGGCTTTTATAATGATTCCACATGTTATTTCTTCATCCTAGGTAATAACCGTAATTTCTATGTTTCCTCAAAAGAGTATTTAACTCTATGGCTTTCTTGACTGCAGACGATGCTCAATCTTGCATCTGCTTTTCGTACTATGATGTACTTTCAATCATAACATTTGAGTTACCAAATAAGTCCTTATTGTGGAATCCTTCTTCTTCTTAAGATAAATACATTGCTTTATCTATTGTAACAGATTGATGGGTCGTGATCTACTGACCTCTCGTCGCATGATCCGATGCTTAGACTCAGTCTTTTTAAAGTTAAATTGCATAACGGAATATACCTTCCTTCATATTCTAATGTGATGTATTCACATTTCAGCATGTAGCATTTCTAGCTACAAACTTCATTAACAACGAGCGCGATACCAATGATCGTATTGACTTCAATCTTCTGACTTACGTCAGATGTTACTTCGAACATGGTTCTCCGAACCACGTAACATACTCACTGTAGTCGGACTCAATTTGAATATGACCACTAGGGTCGGAATAACAATAATCCTACTAGTGATTACCAGAACAATGGTAATGACATACCAGAATGAAACGGAATCAATCACCAGCTTCTTGATAACCTTGTGACTTTCCCTGATCGAAGTGCGAGTCCTGTGCTTCCAGTAGTATATGCATCTACTACCTTTCACACCTACTCATACTCATCCCAAGTATTGTCTCGCAGTCCCCAAGTCCTAAAATCACAAAACAATTTAACACATACGAATGTATCCAAATAATCATAAACAATTTCCATAGAAACTACTAAGAATTCTTCATTGCGAATCTTCAATCATCAATTCTACTTCAACGCGATTGGTGATGGAAATACCAGATAATGAGACAATGTAATGCCCCAAAATTCAAGCCCAAATATTTTATTTTTGATTAATTAATTCATAAAACATTCATTAGAAAACATTGTATAAACACGTCATCTTAAACCAAGTATCATATTTGAAATCCACAACCATGAACAAATGTCTTATCAGTGTACAATCCCAGAAAACACCGTGCGGAAAATCATATGTATGTGTGTGATGCCATGCTACGCCGCCGGCTCCTCCCCCTTAGATGAAGAGGTACCTGAAACCAAAAACTGAAACCATAAGCACAAAGCTTAGTGAGTTCCCCCATCATACCACATACCATACAATACCATCGGTATCTTTCAACCGGTAATCTTCATCGGTATCTTTCAATCGGTAATCATCATCAGTATCTTTCAACCAGTAATCGTCATCGGTATCTTTCAACCGGTAATCGTCTTCGGTATCTTTCAACCGATAACTGGGGACTATTCTACCCCCTGCCACTAGCATATAATAGCAAGATATAAGCACACATTCAGACATATCTGGGTACTGACCTACCCCTTGGTCCTAAGGACCACTATCAGGGAAACTATCCCTATCGTGTAACATATCATACAGATATAACTCATAACCAAATGCATACAAAACCAAGATAAATTATCACAAAGACAATTATCTTCTAAATACTCCTCAATGGTGGGCCGACATTATGGCCTTAGACCCACCCCTACTGGAAGGTAACTCACCTCGTAGCTGCTGAACTGTGCGGGAATCCTCTGACTGCTGCCGCTGCTGCTCCGGAAATCCTCCAACTATAATTCCCACAAAACACTTAGTCAGAAACTGACATCTACCCTTAGGTTAAAATGACCATTTTACCCCTTGACCAAGTCAAAGTCAAAGTCAACTTCCAGTTGACTTGACTCGCCGAGTTGGCTCGCCAACTCGCCGAGTCCCTATCCTTTCATCAAACCTCATACCCGTCTCTACTCGTTGAGTTAGGCGATGACTCGACGAGTTTTCCTTCTAATTGAACATCGACTGAATCCACATCCGACTCGCCGAGTTGTATGAACAACTTGTCGAGTTCATCATCAATTGATACTCATGTCCTGTCTTGACTAGCCGAGTTGTATGAACAACTCATCGAGTTACTCTTCATCTTATGAACATGTTCTGTCCTCGACTCGCTGAGTTGATGAACAACTTGTCGAGTACCATGAAGATTGTCTTGGACTCGCCGAGTCCGTTCATGCACTCGCCGAGTACCATGAATTCCCAGAACACTTTGCTTAGTCGAGAACGTTGGGTTACTCCCCGGGACTCCTAAAACCCTTCCACACTCAACTAGTCCTTATGACCCTCATTGATATGGGACCAAAACCCTCGGACTCACCAAGTCCAGGAAATGGACTCGCTGAGTCTATCACATTCCTTACTAAGAACTTCGATTTCTGATGTACAACACTTAACCAAATGATACATCCAAGACCCTAAACTCGATCTAGCACGTAAAGTTACAAACTTTACGTGCTTGCATGGGGCATTAGAGCTTAAAAGGCTCTAAAACGGTTCTTTTGTTGGATGGGGCCTTCCTTGGTGCAAAAAGCAACCTAGATCTGACTTGTGGCTCATAAAATGACATGATACAGAAGCCCAAACCCCCAACCATGTTTGCAAACATGGTTGGCCACCAAAAATGGCTTATAAAAGCCCTAAATCACCTCAAAGAGGGATCTAACAAATGAATGAGCAAGGTTCAGACTTTATACCTTCTAAAGACTACAAATGATGAACCAAACATGAATCCTTTAGTCCCCTCTTGATCATTCTATGCTCTTCCTTCTTCCTTGAGATCAAAACTCACAAGAATCACTTAAAAAGCCTTAGATCTTCTGAAAAACGGCTAAGGTTTTCTATGAGGAGTGTTTGGGAGCATAAAGAGGGAAAGGAGGTTGCATAAGGTTGTTTAAATAGGGTGCAAACCCCTGGATTAGGGTTTTTGTCCAAACATCGGCTACTCGCCGAGTCCGGGACTCGACTTGCCGAGTCCGCAGCTTAAACCCCGCGCCTCATCCCGCTTCTACTCAGCGAGTCAGTCCTTCGACTCGCCGAATCCAAGGCCAAAAATGCAAAAATAAAGGAAGATTTAATAACAGAATACATACCAAGAACCAAGTGCTACAGACAACTTCAAGAATTATACCAATCGTTCCATCATCCTGCCAATCGAAGGGGTACTTTTGACGTACCGTACTCCTCTAAACGTACTGTTATTTTATAAGACATATTCTAAATTCAAGATATCACTCCTACGATATCTTCTGATAGGTGTGACTCGCTATCATAAGCCTTTTTCATTTCCTCCATTTACTCAATTTCTCTACGAGTCTTCACCATGACCCTTTGTGCACCCAAGCAGACATTCGGTGTACCAAGCAAGAATTTAAGATAGGGAAACTTTAATTACGATAAACGTATAAATATATTTATCACTCCAAAACATTTACATGCTAGTTCTATTATCGTAGTCATACGCTTAGAATCCTAAACACATAAGGTTTCCAGATCTAGTAGGCAACAGACCATAGATCCGAACAAATAATACCATCAATATAGCTATCACACAAAACATTTAGCATGTAAAAGCATTTTAGGCATCATTCCTAAAATAAACTAGTGCTTGTGTCAATTTAGGTGTACTACCTAACATATTTCAGACACACTCCTCACAATCATTACTTAGCATTCTATGTTTAAGTCTAGAAATTTCCTACAAATTCCTAGTTCGCTTAAACTAATACTCTGATACCAACTATGACATCCCCAATTTCACGGCCATAAAAGACCGATTTGTTTATGCTTTGTTTTTTAAATCAGAGTAATCTTTTAAAGAAAACAGTTGTGGAATTTGTTCCCAAAACAAAATATTATAAAAATTATCAAAGCATTTCTTTAAAGAAGTGTATTTTCATTATATAACAAAATCTTGGGATGTCATGTTCAATACAGACCAAAAGCATAAACAGAAAAAATAGACCTTACAACAGTTATTCATAAGTACTGGCCTATAATCCAAAATCTCTCGTTATGTCAGCCAACTTATGCTCTCGTGCCATAACCTATAATATAAAGAAAACTGAGAGGGCCAGTCTTGGGAGCCTGGTGAGCATATAGGGTTTTCAACCCACAATAATATAATTATTATATTTAATTATCAAACAATCGATCCAATTACCCACCTCCATTATCTTCCTTTATTTCATAAAGATTTACCCTAAGAACTGATTACCCTTCTCCCATTCATTCCTAAGGATTGCCCTAAGGAATTGACACAAATTTAGTGCTGCCAAGGTTCTTAGATTACCTATGGTGAACTCGCAGTTCACAATAATTAATGAACACCTAGTTCAAAAACACCTAATGGACACTTAGTTCAAATATCCCTGCTGAACCCAATCACCTATGGAACACAGAGTACGAAATCTCATAGTTCAAAAAATGATGATAATAATGTATATCTCGATCCTATAAAACCACTAATATTATTAACGCATATATACTGTATTTGTAAAACAATCTATCCCATCCCGTCGATCCCCACATACTGACCTTATAAAATGATCTTACGAGATCTAGCCTAAGGAAATCGATATGAACAACAATTGACGAAGCTGCTTCGGAAATTCCCTGGCAACAAAAGAGGATCAATAAAGACATCAAATGAGGGGAATGGAATAAGTTTCACCACGTAACTTCGTTCGTAAAAGAAAGAACCACAAGACAGTTAAGTCAGGGGTAGTTATCTAGATAACAATGCCTAGGCGTGGTCCGACTATCATGAGGTATTATACCCGCAGACTCTACCTATCCTAGCATCAAACTTTGCCAAGCAGTTGTGACAACCCGAAATTTTCATTTGTATAATTTCCACAGTCAAACACTTCAAATATTAGTCAAAAACATTTGAGTACATTTTTGGCCGGATTTAAGTCCGTTTAGAGTTCTATTTTGTTTTCCGTAAAACGATTAAATAAAAGGAAGTGTTGTTATTAGTGAGGTGTAACAAGCAAAGCAATCCAACACCTTAGCTAGGTGTTCACGGCCAAAAAATAGGTGTTTGGGCCATAAACACCCTTTTTCCCAAGACTCGTACATATAGCATGAGTTTACACTCTTGACCTCATTTATCCACTTCCCACTCAAGAACACAAGACTTTTGCTCTCAAGTATCATCACCCTCTTCTTCCAAACCCATCAAAAACATAAGTTTTCCTTCCTAGATTCTTTCCTACTACACTTAATCTAGTGTTTATACATCTTTTCATCCATGGAATTTTGATTTTTACATAGATCTTCAAGTGATCTTCAAAGCACCAAGAACACCAAGAACACATTTGTGTTTTTGTGTCCTAAAACACTCTTGCAAGCTTCCTATAAGTAAGTATACTCTTACTAGCTAGTTATCTACTTAGTGTGCTTGCAAATCCATGGAATGAACCCCAAAAACCACAAAGAACATGGGTTTATGGTTTGGGAATCTCCCAAAACCGTAAACACCTCTAAAAGGGGGGTTTTGATGCCCCAAAATCCTTCCAATGCTTGGCTAATGAGTTAGGAACTTGCATGAATGATCTAAGAACCACAAAACATGAAATGGAGGGGTAACCATGAGTTTACGGCCATAAAATCATGGGTTTACGGTAGTAAACACCCAAACATGGTCCAAGGACCGTAAACTCCAAGAAGTGTGCCATTTCGAGTCCTAACCACTTCCTAATCGTTTGATTCGAACCTAGAACCCTTCTTTGTGAAGCATGAGACCTTAAAACACACAAAAACACCATTCCCATGAGTTTACGGCCGTAAACCCATGGGGGGGAATGGTCTAGAAACTGTAAACACACATAGGGGTGACCATTTGAAGTGTAAACTCCATAGTGAGGCCATACACTCCTTAGAAACAACCCGTAGAACTCCTGGCACTTGAAGCAAAGTGTTTTCAAGAATTAAAGTGTCTTTAATTACTAAATTAATGATTAAATAACTAATTGGATACAATTATGTATCACTACATGTTACATAGGATTCGTATATGTGTCCAAGTCCTCACTTGACACCTAGCATCCTACCCGAAACTTCCATCCACTCCACTCACTACAGGTGAGTTCATACCCCTAATAGACCTTTTAAATGTTTTTAAATGCTTTTATGGGGGTGGGGGGAAATAAAATTTGAATCAAACAAGTTATATTATCAATCACATGTGATTTATAACTTACAATCAAGAGGATTTTCTATAGTTTTAACTGCTTTGCCAGCAAAACTACTTTAAATGTTTATCAAACTCATTTTCAGGATAAATTGTTATAACACTATATGGATGTTCCTTTATATTTCTTTTGTTCCCAAACCATATCTATACCAATATATTTATATAAGTAAGACTTGAAGGACTTAGGACTGATAGCTCACCTTACTTCCTGTTCTTGTTTGATGTGGACTTAGGGTATATTGATATATGTCCGACTGTCGTTGAATTCTTAGTTATATATTATATATATATTGGTGTTGGATATAAAAGTCTTCAATTTAGTTAAATACCTTTGTGTATCAAAGGCATGCAACTAACATTTCTATTTAACTATAATATGTATAGTTAAGAGTTACCGCTCATTACTACTATTACCATGACAGTTACTATAGTTAGTATATGAGTCAATACATGCTAAATTCTATACAAAAAGAATACTATATACTATACAAGAGAACGCTCTATACATTATACCAGAAAGTACATTATACACTAGTACAAGAGAATATCCTAAAACAGAATGTGACATACTATTTCTCGATACGACACTTCACTGTGCAATCACCATGTAACTAGAGTCTCCTGGAGGGAGAGCGGGCATTATGTGTATAGATCTATACGGGACAGACACTCCCACATCCTGACTGCTAGCTATAGTCAAAGCCGACTAGGCCCAGGGGTGACAAATGTCACTATACTATGTGTGACCTGGAGGGTCATCAGTTATTCGATCGTCAATCAGCATGGTTACATACGAGTTCACATTCAGACCTTTAATTAACACATTAAGAATTAAAGGCAAAACAGACTCCCCGAGGTGTATTGTACATTTAATACTACCTGGAGTCTGCATTTTTATTTCATTCTGCCGGCAGTGACACTGCTGGGGTAAAACATTATTTTCCCATTTACTTTACATGGATGAAGTATATTCTTATAACTGATAGTCTCATTGGGAAGAATTTTACACTCTCAAAGGATCAAACTTACAATTAACCAGGTCTTGGTAGAAGACTACTTTTGCTGGAAAATATAGGATTTTCTAGGGATCATACTATTTTCAAACTTTGATAAAAGCTTTTATATTACATGATTATAAACACTTTTATACAAGCAATGACACTAAATACTTATGAACTCTCCAGCTTTACGCTGATACTCGCTTTCAAAACTTGTATTCTCAGGTCATCAGTAGATAGGTACAAATGTAGCTTTTGAGAAGATGATGCACATACAAGGCTCCTCTTTATTTTGATTATATTTTTGGTGTCTAACAAACTATACAGAACACGCTTGTATTACAATTATCATATGAATGCAATGGATGTTGTTGCTTGTCTTTACTATTATGCATTGTTATGATACTCTACATGACGTCCTCCACCCCATAACGTATTCCACCGTTCTTGGTTTTGGGGTGTGACAGATTGGTATCAGACACTTGTTTATAGTGAATCAAGTATATCAACCCATAAAAGATATACGAACTATAAACACATCGGGATTAAAACATTCTGACCAAGAATATATACTTTTAAATAATAAAATATTTAACTAAGTATATATATACATCCATTCATACAATGAGTCAGTATCATAATAGAACAGAACAAAAGTATTAAGATTATTGAACATCACAATTAGACTTAGAGACATATGGTCAAATTTGGGTGGGTGTATCCTGATCAACTACATTTTCCTAGGGGTGACTAGCATGTGCCTAAGAGTGATTGTGGTGTTGCAATAAGTCTAAAAACTTACCAACACTACCACAAGAACATTAGAACAAGAAGACTATAGGAGTATTCTGCATTCTGTGATTTACATATGTGATAACTAAAAGGGTCGTTACTAGTAGGGCGATAGTTGCTAAGTGGATACTCTACGGTTACATGTGGTTAAGACGCTATAGACTTAGAATCTGTGATCTTTGCTTTACTTCCTGTTCTTTGTTTGGTTGTGGATTTAGAGGTCACTTATTCGAAGGTCTATCCTGTCTTAGTTACATGTAACTGGTATGCGTTATGCATGTATTGGGTCGACTAATAACGATCATCTTATAAGTATCTTAGATTGGAATGTATATTAACTATTTTTTCCCCATTCTCTCGTAGATAGCATGGCTGGTTTTCACCTTCCCGGCGACCCGTACTATCCGAACCAAGGCAATGGAGGATGGATCGATGAAGAGTCAGAAGATGATCACCCGATCCCTTTGGATGATCACCGTGCAGAAGGATTTTCGGATAGCTCCGAATCCGAACCAGAAGTCAACAACCTACCCCTAGTGGCTCCAAACCCCAACCCCCATCCAGCATTTTAAGGTCCCACTCCCACGTGGGCAACAACCTTGAATCGATGGAGAGATGAACAGGGTCAAACTTTACCTTTCAACGGAGACCGAAGCTTCTACAACATAAGAGAGGGTGATTCGGCTGATCGAGCCCTACCCGTCATGGTCCGTAGGATTTCTAGGAACGTCGAACAAATTCATGCAGCCATCGGCAGAGTTGTGGAAATTGATGCCAACACTAACCTTAACATTGTCCTTATCCGCCAACTGGAAGAAGCCATGGATAGGACTAGGGGGACCAACGAGGCTCTTCAGTAACAGCTAGCTGAATCCCGAGCCGAAGTCAGGGAACTCCGGGTGTGTCAGAGGGCTCATGAACGACATATTCAGGAAGTTGTACGCCAACTGGCTGATCATAGGGTTCGCCCAAGAGATACCCGTCGCCAGTAGAAGATGTCAACTCATCTTCCTCTTTTTCTTAAGGAATAGCCTTTTCTTTTTTATGCTCGGTAGAGCACTTGTCTGTAAACATTCCTAAACTTGAAGGTACCCCAAATAGACTTCTAAGTTGTCAACATTTTCCCTTATCTTTTGATGTAAGACCAACTGTTAGGTCGTTTTTCCCGGACATATTTGCATCAGTAATACCAGTAATATTGACAGTTATCTAATCTGTTGGAAAAGTCTATACTCTTATATTTCTCTACTATGTATTATGACTCTATCTGATAGTTGGACTATGACGATTTAGTCAATGAAACACTCTCATCATACTTACAATCGATTCTTACTATTATCAACATTTTCATAAACTTTAAGTAAAAGATGCCGCTTCGCAAGCGTCCGAACAGCGGAAGACCTGCAACTCAAACTCCGCCACCACCTCCTCCTTCGAAGTTTGATGCGGTGATGTTTCAGACAGCTGTGACCGCAGCGGTAATAGCAGCTATAGCCCAAATAAGTTCTGGCGATGCAAGTGAAGCCAGAATGGGCACCAACTTTAGACATGGGGAGATCCACCAACGTACACAGGGGTGTACCTATAAGGATTTCATGAGCTGCAAACCCACATTCTTCAATGGAACCGGAGGGATCATTGCACTGTCCCAATGGATCGAAAGAACTGAAGCCGTCTTGAAGATGTGCTCGTGCCCCGAGGAAAGCAAGATTAATTTTGCTGCTTGCACCTTCACTGAAACGGCCCTGACATGGTTGAATGGCCATGTCAAATCACTCTCCTTGGTAACAGCCAATGCCATGGGCTAGGACACACTGAAAGACCTTCTGACAGAGGAGTATTTCCCTAGGGGTGAAGTTCAGAAACTCGAGGAGGAACTCTAGAACCTCGAATTGAAGGGGACCGACATAGTAGCTTATACGGCCAGGTTCTGCAACCTGGTAACTCTATGTCCTAACCTAGTCCCTATTGAGAGAAAGAAAATCGAACGATACATCAGGGGTTTAGTGCCCCATATCGAGGGAATGTTTTAGCATCACACCCTACGAACTTTGACAGTGCCAAGGAATTGGCCCAGAGTTTGATTGATCATGAAGTTCCTTCCACTCCATCAACAACCACAACGGTTGCCACTGCACCAACCAAGACATCCGACAACAAGAGGAAGCGGTGGGACCGAAAGAAGGGCAAGTCAACTCAATCCTCTTCCAAGAACCAGCAAATTGTGGCTGTCCATGCTGCCACTACTCCTGTTGCCCCTATGCCAGCCAAAACATATGCTGGAAACCTACCCAAGTGCACCAAGTTCTCCTTCCATCATCACGACACCTGCCGTGAAATGCACTACACTAACTGCGACCGGAAGGGCCATATCGCCCAATTTTGCAGGTCTCAGCCCAAACCCATCAATCAAGTTCCCAGGACCAGAGTGAGCCAAGCCTGCTATGGTTGTGGCGTGACAATGCACTTCAAAAGAAACTGTCCGAAAGCTGGGAATACGGGAGGAAGAGGAAGATTACTTGCTATTGGCCAGAATGAAGCAGTAGCAGACCCCACAGTAGTCACGGGTACGTTCCTTCTTGATAACTCTTATGTTTGTATCCTATTCGATAGTGGGGCAGAAAGAAGCTTCGTAAACCAAAACTTTAAACACTTACTTAAGAAATCCCCGCAACCATTAAAAGAAACCTTCATCGTAGAAATGGCTAACAGAAAGAAAGAGAGTTCTAACGATATCTACATAGGTTGTACCCTCACGCTAGATAATCACTCATTCCCAGTCGACCTTATACCAGTATCAATCAAGAGTTTCGATGTCATTGTGGGCATGGACTGGTTGAGTCTCCATCGTACCGATATCTTGTGTTTCGACAAAGCCATCTGCCTAAACCTACCGAATAACGAAACCTTGCTGATCTACGGAGACAAACCCAGTACGAGCCTTCACATCATCTCAAGTATCCAAGCCCATAAGTACTTGCGTAAGGAATATCGTGCATTCCTTGCACACGTCGTCTATACGAGCCGGAAAAAAAAGACCTAAAAGACTTCCCTGTGGTACGCGACTTCCCCGACATCTTTCCGGAAGAGCTGCCAGGTTTACCTCCCCAACGTCAGGTTGAGTTCAGGATCGACTTAATTCCAGGAGCCACCCCCGTAGCCAAATCGCCCTATCGTTTAGCGCCTGCTGAGATGCAAGAACTGTCCGGTCAACTTAATGAGCTGGTCAGCAAGGGCTTTATAAGACCAAGCTTCTCACCCTGGGGAGCGTCGATCTTGTTCGTAAAGAAGAAAGACAGATCATTCCGTATGTGCATCGATTACAGAGAACTCAACAAGCTGACGGTCAAGAATCGTTACCCTCTTCCTCATATAGATGATTTATTCGACCAACTGCAAGGGGCAAGTTACTTTTCCAAGATTGATCTGAGGTCCGGGTATAACCAGTTACGAGTGCTTGAGGAGGATGTCCTCAAAACAGCCTACCAAACTCGTTACGGACACTATGAGTTCGTAGTGATGCCGTTCAGACTGACCAATGCGCCCGCAATATTCATGGACTTAATGAATAGGGTGTGCCACCCTTACTTGGATCAGTTCGTCATCGTCTTCAATGATGTCATACTTATCTACTCTCGAAGTAAGGAGGAGCATAACGATCATCTATGACAAGTCCGGGAAACCCTACAATCGGAGAAGCTATATGCGAAGTTCTCTAAGTATGAATTTTGGATCCGAAGAGTCGAATTCTTAGGACACGTGGTTAGCGAAGAAGGAATCCACGTGGACCCATCCAAGATTAAGGCTATTAAGAACTGGTCAGCACCAAAGACACCTACAAAAATTCACCAATTTCTAGGCCTCGCTGGCTACTACTGCAGATTCATACAGAACTTCTCTCGAATCACAAAACTCCTTACAACATTGACCCAGAAAGGCGTGGCCTTTGACTGGGGAGAGAAACAAGAGAAGGCATTCCAAACCCTGAAACGATCCTTATGCACCGCACCGATACTATCCCTCCCCAAAGGGATGGAAGATTTCGTGGTATTCTGCAATGCATCCAATCAAGGGCTCGGTTGTGTTCTGATGCAACGAGGTAAGGTCATCGCCTACGCCTCAAGGCTACTGAAGACACACGAGGCCAACTACACCACACACGACCTCGAACTAGGAGCAGTTGTGTTCGCCCTAAAGATCCGGAGACACTACCTGTACGGTACAAAGAGAACGATATACACCGACCACAAAAGCCTCCAACACATATTCAACCAGAAGGATCTCAATATGACACAACGACGGTGGGTTGAGCTACTCAATGACTACGAATGCGAAATTTGTTATCACTCGGGTAAAGCCAATGTAGTAGCAGACGCCCTAAGTTGGAAAGAATATTCTGGTCGAAGAGTCATGTCATTAACAATGACTATCCATTCGCATCTATCCAAACAAATTAAGGAGGCTCAGCTCGAAGCCTTGAAACCTGAAAATGTGACGGGAGAATCCCTGCGAGGAATGCATAAGAATTTGGAAGTCAAGGGTGATGGAGCCTTATATCTCATGGACCGAATCTGGACACCACGACACAGTGGCTTCAGAGATTTGGTCATGAAGGAAGCCCACAACACTCGATATTCCATTCACCCAGGTTCAGATAAGATGTATCTGGATCTTAAAAAGTCATACTGGTGGCCTAACATGAAAGCAGAGATTGCTACCTTCGTGAGTAAATGCCTTACTTGCGCCAAGGTCAAGGTTGAATACCAGAAACCATCAGGTCTACTACAGCAACCGGAGATACCTGAATGGAAGTGGGAGCGGATCACTATGGACTTCGTAACCAAGCTACCCAAGACAACGGGTGGGCTTGATACCATATGGGTCATCGTCGAGAGATTGACCAAGTCCGTGCACTTCCTACCCATCAAGGAAACAGACAAAATGGAGAAACTCACAAGAACATACATTAGGGAGATCGTACGACTACATGGTGTCCCCATCTCTATTATCTCCGATAGGGATAGCAGATTCACTTCGAGATTCTGGCAGTCACTGCAAAGCTTCTTAGGAACGAGGCTGGACATGAGTACAGCCTACCATCCGCAGACTGATGGACAAAGTGAGAGAACTATACAAAATTCGGAAGATATGTTGTGAGCCTGTGTGATCGACTTTGGTAAGGAATGGGATACCCACTTACCCCTCGTCGAATTCACTTACAACAACAGTTATCACACTAGCATCAAGGTTGCTCCGTTTGAAGCCCTCTACGGCCGGAAGTGCAGATCCCTTCTGTGCTGGGCTGAGGTTTGTGACACTCAGTTAGCTAAAGGACGAGTTCTTGACAGCACTCTCACAGGTCCGGAGATCATTCGGGAAACAACAGAGAAGATCGTTCAGATTCGTGAACGATTGAAAACCTCTAGAGACCGCCAGAAAAGCTACACAGACAAACGAAGAAAACCTTTGGAGTTCCAGGTGGGAGACCGAGTCCTTTTGAAAGTCTCACCCTGGAAAGGCTTGATACGCTTCGGAAAGCATGGAAAGCTAAATCCAAGATACATAGGGACTTTCAAGATTCTTGCTAGAATCAGCCCCATAGCTTACAAACTTAACCTACCCCGCGAACTCAGTAATGTACATCCTATCTTTCACGTCTCTAACTTGAAAAAGTGTGTATCTGACGAGACTGTCGTAATCCCACTGACGAGATCGAGATCAACGAGAGCCTCAACTTCGTGGAAGAACCTATGCAAATTATGGACCGAGAGGTCAAATGAACAAAATAAAGCCGCATCTCAATTGTGAAGGTTCGCTGGAACGCCAAGCGAGGACTGGAGTTCACTTGGGAACGCGAATATCAAATGAAACTTAAATATCCTCATATTTTTGCTTAGTTATTGTGTAATAACTTAGTTGTTTGAACTCAAATTTTGGGACGAAATTCCCTCTAACGGGAGGATGATGTGACAACCCGAAATTTTCATTTGTATAATTTCCATAGTCAAACACTTCAAATTGTTAGGTCCGAATCTGGATCTTTCACTAGTAATCAAACACTCACAAGACGATAATAACAACAATAAGATGAATGAATTGAGCTTGCAGACGATTAAACACTTGAACCGTCAGGTACAACTCAAAGACTAGCTGTAAAATCTATGGCATCGAACCATACAAAAGACCAACTCCTAGACTATTTATACTTGCTTGGACCGTAAACATAGTTTGTTGCCGTAAACACGTTTACGGTTGTGAACAATACAAAATACAAACCGACATAAAAGTGCAATTACAAGCATAAGACCAAAAAAATCACATGCAAAGCCTAGCCCAAACCATTAACATGACCCTTCAATCTCCCCCTTGGTTTGGAGCAGTCTTGGATTTAGTCTTTGTCAACAACCAGCACATCGGATCTCCCCATAGCTCCATTCCATATTTTCTTGTCGATAATTGTAGCCACCATCCTTGTATATTCCTTTGCAGCAGGCTCAAATAGCTCATCAGCAACAATAATCTGATGACTTGCAAGCTGATTAATGTCCCGCTCACCAAACTAGAGTAGATCCCTTTTGTGATACAAGCGAATGCAATCTTCTTTGAGCTTGATAACAACAACATTTGATGCTTCATCATACACCTAATAATGCATAGAGTGTAGAGATCCATCAGGACGATTTTGAGGAACATGAATGTATTTGACTTGAGTAGTAGCAGGCCACATCACTGCCCGAATAGGCTCGCTGGTTTCAGGATCAAAAACACGCTTGTGGACTTCAACAAAAGACTCCGCAGTTTTCATTGATGGAAAGCCCTTGGCCACTTGATCTTCCAAGAAAGATTTGAATTGGCTGGCTTTGGGATTTTTTGACGGATTTGAGAAGGGAGCTTTGGATAGCTCAATAAGATCAACCTTGGAAAAGGAGTGGAAATCATGAGCATCCTTGTATAATTATTTATTCCCGCTCTTCCTTCTTACCATAAACATGTCCTGCGTGTCATGAAATCACCACGATATGATTCCTGACCTATCACCATATACATATCTAAAAGTTTGAGTGCTTAGGTCAGTGAAAGTTATGCAAGGCCTATCCCAAGGTGATTTATGATCCACACTTCTTTTGAATAACCATTTGTTTTTGTCAGTCGATTTATCAGTTGCTTTCTTCCTTTTAGCAACTTTTGCCTTTGCAGCTCTGGAAGCCAGTTCTGGATCCACTTCAAAACGATCTACAATGATGGGGGATCTGATTGGTTGAGAGGAAATGGGAACATCAACATTGAGAGCATCTGAAAAAGGGGGATCAACATGAGGTTCATACACAGTTGTCCTGAAATCATCACCAAACCTGCCTTCAAGCTTCTTTTGCAACTCCAGGAGATTTGCAGCCAGGCGACCATATTGTGTCTGAAGATATGGAATTTGCTTTGTCTTCAGAGCATTTTCTTCAATAAGATCGGCCATTTGAATATTGAGCTCGGTATTTTCAGATTGGAGGTCTGCGACCTTGATGACTAGCTCAATATTTCTTTGATCAAGTTCTACATTCTTCTGTTTGATGGCATCAAGCTGGCTCTGAAGTCCATGGAGTGAGGGGGAGTCACACCTTCGATATGGCAAACCTGCTGGTTTTGTTTCAGGAGGTTTTATTAACACTGAAAGTACTAATGTTTCTACTTCTTCTGCAGATCAACCATTAGATCAGGCAAAGCGTGAAGCTGGAGAATTTATTTCTGTTTCTAAACCTGATGTTTTTGTCATGAATAATTTTGATTGTGTTTTTGATGTTAAGACTGAAAATGTTTCTTGTGTTGGCTCATCACCTGATACTGTTGAATTTAACTTTTTCGATATGTTTGATGAATTGTTTGGTAATTCTGATTCTTGTGATTCTCATGAGGAATCATCAACTCCACAAGTCAATTCGAATGAGGCACCCTCACTTATTTCTCAATCTAATTCTCATGCATGTTCTTCTGAGAAGAGTAAGAGTGTCTGTAAACAAAATAAATCTGAAAAATGCAATACAAGTTCAAATAATAAACAGATTTGTTTTAATTGTGGTGTTGGTGGTCACATAGCTAGGAATTGTCAAAATAGGATCTGTGTAAACTATCTGTCATCAAGAGGGGAGAATGAGTCTCGAGGAAGGTCTTTAATTAGAAAATCCTCAAGAACTCGTTCTCAAAATAATGATCAGAAAGATAATAAAAACAGAAAAAGGGCTGGTCTTCAAACAAATAAAAAGCTTTTTACTGACAAAACTCAAAACAGTTTGCCAAAACCGATCAAGGCTCCGCCAAGATCGGTTTCGTCAAAAAGCAATTCTAGATCTTCTACTAGTTTTGGTAGAACATCCAGAAGGTTTGTGCAAACTCCTGTGATGTCTATTTCAAAACCACCAGAGAATTTTGTAAAACCTAAACTTCAATGGAAGCCCAAATCACTTTCTAATTCATCGTTACCACCATCTGAAGGGATTAGGAATGAAGATCCTAGTTTGCAAATTTTAAAATTTAAATCAGAAAAAGTGAAAAGGAAACCCAGGACAGTGATGACCTGGGTTCCTAAATCTAAATGATTCCACTCATTTTGCAGGGACAATTGTAGAGGAATGTCGTTCGTCCTTGGTACGTCGACAGCGGCTACTCCCAGCATATGACTGGATACATCTCCCAACTGAGCGAAATTCAATCTTTTAATGGGGGTTATGTTTCCTTTGCGGGCGGAGATGGTTGAAAGATCACACAGCGCGGAACTGTTACGAATGGAGTGCCAACTATGCTCCCGAGTTAAAGCATAGTTTGTTGAGCGTTTCTCAGATATGTGACAAAGGCTACTCAACTCATTTTACTGATAAAGAGTGTATGATTCTCAAGCCTGGCATTGTCATCCCAGAAGAGTGGATTCTATTGAAATCTAAACGGGATAGGAATGCTTATATCATCGATATGAACAACAATCTCCCTGAACAAGTTACTTTTCTATTCTCAAAGGTCTCCGAACACAACGCAATGCTGTGGCATCGAAGACTCGGTCATGCTAACGCGAAAAACCTAATTCGTCTTGCGAAAAATGAGATGGTCCGAGGACTCCCTGTCAGAGACTTTATCACGTTTGAAATGTGTGTTTCCTATGCTCAAGGCAAACATCATCGGAAACCACACCTGACCAAGCAAGTCAAATCCATAAGTCAAGTGCTCCAATTGTTGCACATGGATATATTTGGACCGGTCAATGTCCTGAGCATTAACCGAAGCTCTTACTACCTAGTTGTGATTGATGATTTCTCTCGATTTACGTGGGTCTTCTTTTTAACCAACAAAGCAGGGGTTGCTGATCTGATAAAGAAGTTCGTGGTGATGATTGAGAAGCAGACCAACAATCAGGTGAAGGCAATTCGCACTGACAATGGAACTGAATTTAAGAATTCGGTTCTTGATCATTTTTGTGCAGAAAAGGGGATAGTGCATCAATATAGCTCTGCTCACACGCCTCAACAAAACGGTGTCGCTGAAAGGAGAAATAGAACGTTGAAAGATGCTGCAAGGACGATGCTGTGTGATTCCAAATTACTTGTCTTCTTTTGGGCCGAGGCGATTAACACTGCTTGCTACGTGAAGAACCGTGTTCTAATCAACAAAGCACAGATGAAGACTCCGTACGAAATTCTTTATGGACACCAGCCTTCTGTTAGCCATTTTCATGTTTTTGGTTGTCCTTGCACCCTTCTTCACTTAGAATCCAACCCGAAATTTAATGCCAAAGCTGATGACTGTTACTTCGTCGGATATGCTGCACGCACGGCGTATAGGGTCTATAACAAAAGGACGAAGCAGATCGTTGAATCCTATGACATGCACTGGCTGGAGGAGAATGAAACAGACGCTCGAGTGGGTCCTGACTAGTTATTTGATTACACATCTCTTTTCAAATCACTTAATGTGTCTTCAGATAATTCAAATGGATCCTCTTCTGGTTTGAAGTTAGTGTCTGAAGACGATGATGAAGAAGTTGTCTACAGACCCCCATCGTTTGAGGGGGAGTTCTCTGCTCCACGTGATGGAGAGTCCTCTGCTTCACCTGAGGGGGGGTCATCTGATCAACCATCTAGTCCAGAGTCTAAAGTTCAAGATGAAACTCCTGATGCTAATGCTACACCTCTTACTCCTATTGAAAGAGAGTTAATGTCTAGAGATGTTTCCGCTGCCACTTCAACCTTTATGGAACTACTCTCTCCTAAAGAAATTGCAAATGAGTTTGTAGCAGAGTCATCTAATAGGACTCAATCAGCAGATGATGGAGGTTTCAACATTCACACTCTCCCTGTTTCTCTCAATGATATCAGCGAAGACATACCTTCCAGAATTCAACGCGATCATCCGATCGAAATGTCATTGGCCAGTTGGGTGCTGGAGTTAAAACCAGAAGTCAAAGTGGAGATGTAAATGAATGTCTCTACTTTTGCTTTATATCTCAAATAGAGCCCAAAAACGTTGAAATGGCTATGAATGAGCCCAGCTGGGTAGACGCGATGCATGAAGAGCTTAATCAGTTTGAAAAGCTCAGGGTTTGGAAATTGGTTGACTTACCAAAGGGAAAAAGGGCTCTTGACACGCGTTGGGTCTATCGTAATAAGCAAGATAATTCGGGAGTGATTGTCAAAAATAAAGCAAGGTTAGTGGTCTGTGGGTTTCGACAGATTGAGGGTCTTGACTATACTGAGGTATTTGCTCCCGTGGCTCGGTTGGAGGCTATTCGCATCTTTCTCGCATATGCTTCTTACATGAATTTCATGGTTTACGAAATGGATGTCAAGATAGCCTTCTTGTATGGCAAGGTGAAGGAAGAAATTTATGTTGATCAACCCCCTGGGTTTGTTGACTCAAAGTTCCCTAATCGTGTCTACAAGTTGGACAAAGCACTGTATGGGTTACATCAAGCTCCTCGAGCATGGTATGCAACTCTCACAACGCATTTGCTCAAGCATGGATACTCTCGCGGCACCATTGATCAAACTTTGTTCATCAAGCATGTGGGTAATGATCAGATACTTGTTCAGATCTATGTTGACGACATTATCTTCGGGTCAACTTGTCCACAGCTTTGCAAGGAGTTTGAAGGCATACTGAGGAAAAGGTTTAAGATGAGTTCTCTTGGGGAGATGGCCATGTTTCTGGGGCTTCAGGTCAAACAATCTTCTACCGGAATCCTTATTCATCAAGCAAAGTATGTGGATGATATACTGGAGAAGTTCGGGTTCAGAGATGCGAAAACTGCTCTTACACCCATGGCAGAGAGACCTCTACTAGCTCCTGATCTTGAAGGAGAATCCGTAGATCATACGTATTATCGATCGATGATTGGTTCGCTCATGTATCTGACTGCTAGTCGTCCAGACATAATGTTTACAGTTTGTCAATGCGCATGCTTCCAGGCCAATCCTAAACTTTCTCATCTTATTGTTGTTAAACGGATTTTTCGGTATCTCAAAGGTTGCCCAAAATTGGGCCTTTGGTATCCGAAAAATCCAGAATTTGAACTTTATGCCTTTGCAGACAGCAACTATGGCGGGTGTGAGCTTGATAGAAAATCGATGTCAGGAGGATGCCAATTTCTTGGAGATATGTCGCTACCTCAACAGTAGAAGCGGAATATGTCGCAGCATCTGCATGTTGTTCTCAAGTTATATAGATCCAACATCAGCTGTTGGACTATGGTTTGAATTTTCTAGAAACCCCAATTCATTGTGACAATGAGGCTACTATTCAAATCACTAAAAATCCAGTCCAACATTCCAAAACCAAGCACATTGACATCAAAATTCATTTTATCCGAGATTGTTATGAGCGTTCGCTCATCGGGTTAGAACATATTCACACTGACAATAATGTGGCGGACCTGTTCACAAGGCCTTTTCATAAAGCTCGTTTCGATGTGCTTGTGGGATTTTTAAAAATGATTCGTTTTGAGGATTAATTTTTTTTTTCAAATTTGCGCATCTTTAGTCATTTCATTCTCTCCCATGCACAAATTTAGGGGGAGAAATAAACAAAAAATCCAAAAACATAAAAAATTAAAAATCCAAAAATATTTTGTTTTTGTTTTATTTTTTTTTCAGAAAAACTCTCAAAAATCCAAAAACATCAAAAATTCAGAAAATTAAAAAATAATTTGTCGCTAATAGTCTTGTTTGCTGTTGAAGGACTGGGAAGTGATATTATCAAGTGATAACAGACAATCTGAGTCTGCGTAACGTACCCAAAGTTGAAGGGTCTATGCTCTGGTTTGATGCGTCGGTAGGCACGAAAAATTTTAAATGGACATGACTAGGCAGAATTGAACTTAGGAAATTTATAGACTTGACAAATCTTGACCTAGTTAGATCCGTTCAGCCTGGCAATATGACACTCAGATAGGTTGAGCAGGGAGATATATATGGGAATCTACTCGTCACATTAATTGAACCCGTACTTGGAACCGTGGTTGAACTTTTCCTCAATGTGTGGATTCTGTCCTTAATTCCGGTTGGATGGGGCGACTAGTAAATTATGATAAATTAGGTATGTAGAATATCATTTTCTTTCTTTCCGTCTGTTAGTCATATGTTGTCTCCTTTGCGTGATTTCCAATCCGACCTGGTACACAACATATGCAACTCTATTTCTCTGCATGTTATATATGTGAAATACCTCTTATCTATTAGCCATATGCTGTCTCCTTTGCGTGACTTCTAATCCGACCTGGTACACAACATATGCAACCTTCTTCTTCTCAACCCCTCTGAAGTAATAAGTAATAGAATTCTGAATCTATCCTCTCTCTGAATGGTTGTCTGCTCACCCGGTGTAAGGAGTACTCTGGAAGTTCTTGATGGCTGGGGCATATCAAGAAGCGGGAAACACGTTCTAGTACACTTAAAATTGATCACATACAGATTGTCTATAGATCTCGCTGCTCAATTTAGGTGGACAACAATATCCCTGGTTGTCGTCAGATGAATGGTCCTTAAGATATAGTATCTAAGGAATTAGGATCAGATATAATTTTTCGGAACTTAAGTTCACCCTGTCTTGTAACAGTTAATAGTATGTCCTAATTTTGTCACAATTTTTCATGTTTAAGTGGACAACAATCCCGACGATCGACCAGACAAAGACGTGAAGATAGAAGGTACCGACAAGTGGATTAAGGTTGTCTAAAAACTTTGATCCCAAATCACTCTTAAAGTTAGATATCATTTTTTATTTTTGTTAAAATTTTAAAAGTTTCTTCTAATTAAAATATTAGGGGAGAATTAAAACTTAAAAATAATGAAAATAGTAAAAAAATTCAAAAAAATTCAAAATCAAAGAAAAATCAAAAAAATTAAAAATCCAAAAATAGTGTTATTTCTGTTTTATTTCTTGTTCAGAAAAATCAAAAATTCAAAAATATTTTTGTTGATGTTTTAATTTGTGTGCTAAGTTTTCTTTTAGTTTTGTTTTTTCTTGAAAAGTGATTTCAGGTATAGATAAGACTCATGGAGTTTGAGTTGAAGATTTCTGAGCCAAAGCGTCATCCGTGAGCATCGAAGAATTCGCATTCCAAGGAGCTAGAAATGAAGATTATTCTTTCAACATTCAATCTTTCAACCCTAGAAGCAAGGTGAAGCTGAAATTAAAGAATATGTGACAGATTGCATTGAAGCCTCCTCAATTAGACTGCTACTATCTTGTACTTGCTGAAGTGATCCATAATATTTGTTCTCTCTGATGTTCTCTCTGAAGATTCTCAAGCTGAAAGCACTATCTTTCAAGAATCAGTTCATCAAGCCTCATCACTGGATGTGCGTTCAATGCCAAATTCTGAAGAAATGCCCAACCTCTCAAGATGAAGTCAATTATTGAAGATCCATCATGTTCATCTTGAAGCTGTGAAGAATTCGAAGATTAAATGCTTAAGCTAAGCTCTCGATGAAGATTAACAAGAAAAGCCAGCTACTTTTTAGGGGGAGCTTGTTGGGTCATTTAAGAAAAGAAAAGAAAGCTATAAACCAAGGGGGAGATTGTTGGGTCAAAAATATGGTATATACTTTGCTTTTCTGAGAAATTGTATTTTTATGTATTTTTTTAGTTGTTTACGGTCGGTGAGTGAGTTTATGGCCCATGTTTTCCGTCTGTATATATATAGGGGTGAGGGGTGTGAGGAATTGGTGATGAACACCAAGGAGCTTAAGTGTGTGCAATCTAAGGTGTGAGAGAAACTAGAGAGAGAAGAGTGTGTGTGAACTATGTATATGGAGCTTCAATCATTTCATTGAATACATCATAGTTTTTATCTTCTTCTTCTTCTCCATCTCGCAAAGGACACATTCTCCCAAACAATGTTCTGAGTGTTGTACAGTTGAGAGATGTCTCCTATCAAGTGCCAGGAACAAACACTACCAACAAACCGAAGTCTGATGATATACCTCCATAGCTGCTCCGACACAAAGCGGGATTAGTTGGTCTTTGGAACCTAATCCATTTTGAAACTGGGTTGACCTTTTTCATCCTTGCACGGTACTTTCTCCCAAGACATATCTTGTTTATCACAAACAGAAGATGTAGAAACGTTAGAAGCATTAGGAGATTTCGGAGAGTGAGCCTTTGGAACCTATTTGCAGTTGGGTTTAACCCATTTCTTTTTCGATTTTTGATGGGTGCCTCAGTACTTGCTTTGGAACCTGATGTCGGCCGTTGAGATGACTTTGATTTTGGCTTCACGGGAGCATCTCTTGGATTGGACTTCTTGGCCGACAATCCCTTCATGCCCTTGGGATTCAGATTCTTGGCCTTCTACGCGTTCCAGTCATCATGGTCTGAATGTGACCCTGAGGGGTTTCTTTTGGAGTATCTCCCTCTTGGCGCGTTCTGTCGGCCTTGTGCATAGTAAGGAACATATGCGCGATTTGGACAATTTCGGGCAATATGACCAGGTGTTCCACAGTGAAAACAAGTCTTTTTGTTCACTGGGAAATTGTTTCTTCCTGCCCCTAGTGGCGTATCCTTGCCTTGTCTCTTGTTGTTCCCACATGCACACTTGCAACAAGAACTCTGTTGCGTTGGAATTGGTGGCCTGTATTTCACAATGGCAGGTTGATCAGAAGCAGTTGAGTTCGAAGCAACAAATTCAGAGTTCAAGGAGTCATTGGTTTATTCAGTAGTGCTCTCCTTGTTCTCATCTTCTGCTACTTTACCTGCACATGAAGTAGAAACATTAGTATTTTCAACATTAATAACTCCTCCTGACACAAATCCAGCTCGTTTTCCATATCAAAGATGTGGCTCGCTGTCAGTTTCGTCCTATGTCATAGGGATGGATGTGTAGTTATGATTATAAGGAGGAGGTACACTATCATACCCTAGACCCTTGTTTTGATTTTCTTTGAATTTTAATTGGGTTTCATATAAGGACTCGACTGTCTGACTTGACGCAGTATAATTTTTGAAACTGACATCTGTTTTTCCACACTTAATTTTTAAAGCGTTAAGTTCTTCAGTTACAACAGCAAGTTGTCTCTTAATATAATCATAATTTTCACACTTATTGCTATACTCTTCCTGAAGTTTCCTAAAGTCCTTGGTTTTTGCTTCTAATTCAGCCTTCAGAGGTTTCTGTCCTTTCCTGAGTTGATATCCTTCATATCTCAGGTCCTCAACTTCTCTTTTAAATAAATCAATTTGTTCCCGAAGAAATTTAATCGTGGCTTCACAAGCTGGAGTACATGTAACTTTAGTGACCGAAATGTTTTCAGAACTCATTCTTTCTCTACACTTCAAAGCATCAAGTTCTACAATTACATCAGCAAGACTAAGATGATTGAGATCTTTTGTCTTCTTAATGATGGCCACGTTCATATCCCACGATTTCGGAAGTGAATTCAACAGCTTTTTGTTTATCTCAGATTTGGTAAAGAAGATCCTAGCTATATTCATTTCAGTAGTGAGTGTGGTAAATCGCTGCAACTAAGCTTCCAGGGTTTCTCCAGGGATATAATTGAACATGTTGAAGTTTTGTCTTAACATCTCTTGACGACACTCTTTCATGTTTTCAATTCCCTCGTAATCCTCAAAAAAAACTATTAAAAGCACAACTAGAAGTTAAAAGTCAAACTTAAATTTAAAAATGCCCTCTGACTATAAACCTCAAAAGTCAACCTTAAAAGTCAAATTTAAAAAAGTCAAACTTAAAAGTCAAACCGAAAAGCTAAATTTGAAAATTTAAAAGTCAAACGAGAAAGTCAAAGTTTAAAGTCAAAGGTCAAACTTTAAAAGTCAAAGTCAAAATTTTAAGTAAAAAGTCAAAAATTAAAAATTAAAATTTTTGGGTTGAAAAAGGATTTTAAAAATAAAATTTTTAATTTTTGGGCTGATTTTGTCAAATTGCAAAAATGGAACCGAGAGGGACACTTTATGAATTAATTTTCGAAGTAATGAAGCAAGTTCTCAGCTAGACAAGGTGGTAAAGCGCTGTGATTTTCAACCAGAGGTTTCAGGTTCGATCCCCGGCAACCCCGAAATCTCTTCTCCTTTTTTTATTGAAGCGCGCTGACGATCAAGAGACCCTGTTGAGCCGAGCCGTTCTTCAAGCCGCGCTCCACCAGTTCGATCTGCAAGCTGCCTAGCCAAATTCTGAGCCGAGGCCTCAATTCGAGCCGCGATCCGAGCCGAAGCCGCAACCTCCGACGACCAGTTTCCAGCCGTAAACTCCGGCGACCAGTTTCCGGCCATAAACTTCGGCGACCTGTTTCCGATCGTAAACTCCGGACCGTAAACCCTTCAAATACTGTAAACTCTCCTTCATGACCGTAAACTCTTTAGAAATCTCTGTTCTTGTCACAACTAGAAATTTTTGTGCCTTGTAACTACAACACTTATGCCAATTATGAATCAAAGACATGAAAGCATGTATGATTCTTACTCTATGACAACAAAATTTCAATCAAACACTTCATACAAGCATTGCAAATAGTCAAGAAGCAATTGGAAACCTTAGAAATCCTTATTTAAGTCCATTATGGATTAGGATTTCCTTGTCAAAACTAGAAATTTTTGTGCCTTGTAACTACAACACTTAAGTCAAATTATGAATCACAGACATAAGAGCATGTATGATGCATACTCTATGAGAACAAAATTTTAATCAAACACTTCATATAAGCACTACAAATAGTCAACAAGTAATTGGAAACTCTATGAGTTCTTGTTTAAGTCCATTTTGGACTAGGACTTCCTTATTGGGCCCAATGGACCAATAAGCTTCCAATTTGACCATCTTGGGCTTAGAACTCCTAAATGGGCTCTAATTGGACCCATTCCAATTATTTTAATATTTTGGGCCATATTGGGTCTAGAATGAAATAAATTAATTATATGAACCATTTTGGGCCATAATTAACCTAATTTAGCCCTAATACGTCATAAAAATCACATTTATATTGTTTTTAGGACCAAAAATCATCTAACTTAAAATATAATGTGTGCTTAGGGACAAAAAGCCAAAAAATCTCCTCTTTCCCTCTCCATTTTCGGCCCAAGCCCAAAGGAATGAGGGGTTGACTTTGTGTGTGCCACCTCACAATTATTCAAGGGGTTTCCATGCAAGAGGACCCATACATCCATGCATTTCACATACTCCCATGCAAGCCCTGTCTTCTTCTCCCTCTCTCTCTTGCTCTTGGCCAAGTCCAAGCACACACACACACACACATTTCACTCTCCATTCTCTCAAGAAACTCTCTCCTATCTCCTCCATATTTTCGAGATCTAAGAAGTGTTCAAGGGGATTCTTACACAAAAATCATCATCTAAGGTAAGAAATTTCTTAGATCCTTAAGCTAGCTACTTCCTTTCATCCAAAAATCACCTCTTAATTCATTCAAACTCATGATCTAGCACCTAAGGAGCATCCAAGTTCGAAATCTTCCAAAGAAGGTTGCTAAGGACGAATTTCTTCTCATTTTTCCTTCCAAAACCGAAACCACACCCAAGGTGAGATTCATACCCCCTATTTTTCTGTTTTTATAAGTTTTTGTTGGGGAGAATACAATCAAATGTGTAGATCTATGACTTCATGTATGCCTTGTGTGATTTCATGCTTGTATGTATGATTTTATGTGTTATGTGATGAATATGTTAGCTAAAAATACCTAAAAACCGAGATCTACAACATGAGGAATGAAATAAACATAGCTTATACCATTTTACACTAATCAAGTCAATAAAAATAATTTATTTGGTTAGGATGAACATTTTTGGACATAAAACCCGTTTTTGGGCTCAAATTGTTAAAAATACAAAAGCTAAGGGCCCAAATCGACAAATGATAATTTCTGGAGGTTGGAAAGAATCCAAACAGTTTCTAATAAAATTTTCCTTACAATCATCACTTTTGAGGGGCTTAAAATGTAAATTTTGAACACAATGGGCTAAAAATGGGCTTTTCGGCACAATATGCCCCAAATTGCGAAAATTCTGAAATAGAGGGGCTGAAACTGCAAATTTCTGTAAAACAGGGGATTACTAGTGTAATAAAACTAATTCAAGGGTCAAAAATGTTTTCAAAGTCAAAAGGGACCAAAAATGCAAAAGTTTTCCATTTTAGGCCAAAACTGTAAAGTTGCGAAAATAAGGGTTTCAACCGAAAAAATTTCATTTTGAGGGACTTAAGCTGTTTATTAAGTAAATCTGGGCTGAAAATTTCTTTTCAACTTGTTTTGATACTAAAGTGTCAAGAAAAATGGTTTAAGGACTAAAATGGAAATTCTTTTATATAAAGGGTTAAAAGTGTAAATTTTATCCATGAAGGGGCATAAAAAGGAAAACTCTAATGTTTAAAACAATAAACCCCTTAAGATAAAATACGAGTACCACGACTACCGGCGAAACGTAATAGCAAATACACCTTTAACACCAATATCGTTATCAAACGAATTGATTCGGTCTCGAATCAATAACGAATCAAAAATCAATAGACAATAGTACTTCAATACACACGCGAAAATTTACGAGAAGTCAATATTCAATCTTTGGGCTTGAAAGTTTCAAATCGTGCTTGTTGGGCCTAGCTAGCCCAATGACATGATCTTTAGGCCCGAAGGGAACGCGCTTACATGTTATTATTGGGTCTTCTGTGACCTAATTTCGTGTAAAAGGACTTCCAATAGCTTTATTGTGCTGTTGGGCCACAAGGACCCATTGGTACTGCTAGCAAAGTCGAGAAGTCAAATGCAAGTCGGGCGAAGTGCCTTTCTCATTCACGATATCCTTGAACGACTTACGGAAATAACGGGGGCTTCGTACCCTCCTTTCTCCTCGGTGGTGGGGCTATGAGAAGTCAGGGTGGTTGGATTAAGTGAGTAGTACGGACGACGCCCAAGGGATCGTTTGTATTTGGTAGTTGTAAACTAGTCATTTTCATTAATGCGTGATTATAACGACTCACAACCCATAATTAATCCAATGTCACCTGGAATTATCGAAAACAAACGTCGTATCGGTATAACAATAAATAAGACACGTAATTTGATGAATTAGGAAAACATCGGGTCTTCCTAGGAAATTCAACACTTTTACCTATGTGATGTATACAAAGTCTAACAATTATTCACGTTTACAGAGATCAACAAGCATACTTACGGATCTTCACACTTTTTCTTATATACAATACTATTTTCAGAAAATATCGGATTTTCTGGTGGTTTTCAAAATTATACAAATCATTTCTTTTCAAACATTACTTATGAACTCACCAACATTTCATACGTTGACGTTTTTCCAAGATACCTGTATTCTCAGGTAACAGGTAAATCGAAGAAAATGTGTCCAGTGATGTCATGATGTTTTGTTTAATTAGTATCGAACGGTTTATGTTTTGGAAATGTAACGTTTTAAAACAATATACTGAATGTAAACAATATCGGTTGTAATATTTCAATGCATGGTGATGAATGATGTTATGATTCATGTATAATCATGGTGATGGTATTCAATTAAGTCACAATAGCCCTCGGACGTTTCCGCCGTCTGGTTCGGGGGTGTGACAGGTTGGTATCAGAGCTCTGTTTATAGTGAACTAGCATATCTAACCACACATTGATATGCAACTATAAACCAAAAGAGGGACTAACACAACTCTGAACAAAACAAGTAAAACATAACATTAAAACACCCTTGCTTGTATTAGGAACAAGAACCTAACACCGAACCAAACAGGATAATGCTAGTATCTCGGTTAATCCAGGACTGTTCTTAGTTGTATCAAGGAACGGATGTAGCCTGATCAACTACGTTCCCTCCAAGGTATCACTATCACACGTCCTGAGGAGATCGTGATAGCTAGGGAACCTAAAAACATACCCCTTTATCACCAAAAAGAGAACATCCGTTTAGTGTGTACAATAGTTGTAGCATCCTAGGAATAATGTTAGCATATTTACACACACTCGCAGACAACATGGCTGGTTTCCATCACCCCGGAGATCCTTACTTCTCAAACCAGGAAAATAACGGATGGATAGATGAAGAGCCTGAAGAAGAGCCTGAGGAAGACCCCGAGGAGGAATCTGACGGGGAACCGGAGGCAGGAGTCGAGGGCGAGCCTGCCGAACCAGAAGAAGAACAAGAGGAGGAAGAAGATGAAGGAAACTTTGAGGAGGAACCCGACGACAGTGAAGGGGGTGATTCGGACGCGGAGTCCGAAGTCATCAACCCCCTTACCCAATTAGGGTGCCCGTTTACCGGGTGGTCCCCACTGGTCCTACACCCCCCTGGAGTATTGATCTTTGGAGAGGGAGTAGACAGCAGGGACAACAACCCCCGTTCGACATGTCACGCGAGTTCTTTGACCTGAGGGACGGAGGACCGGCCGATCGAGCCCTTCCAGTCATGGTGAGACGGTTACAGAACACCGACGACCTCGCTCAAAGCACTGGCGACCAGGTACGCCAGCTGTGGATTAGGGTCGAGCGTTCAGAGCAGGAGACACATGACGTTCTTCGAGAGTTCCATATGAGGCAGGTGAGGTGGGAGTCTCGACTCCAGGATGCAGAACGACAGGTGGCTCGTCTTCAGGGAGCATCCACTTCCTCAGCACCACCCCCGGACACAGCTCATCGCGACTAGAGATAGACTTATCTTACTAGGACGTTAGGAGCTATGCTATGTACCCCGACTCTATGTTTAAGTGACTACACTACTCATAGAGTCGTTATGCTGTCGAACTAATATCACTTATGTATGGTCTTTCGAGCAAAATTTTCATGTATCAAATGCGGATAATATTAGTGAACTTGTATGTGTTTTATTATGACATTATAACTTGCTATGTGTTCCGAATCCATGATTGTATGCTAATTTGTAGAAGTACTTAAGTTCGTACCATGCACCTAGTCGGTAGGATCACAACCTCACAGAAACCACATACACTCAACATCTTTCCGTTTCATGACAGAAAGATGCCTCGCCGACCTACTCGCAGAAACCCTGGACCAACCCCACCCGAAGTTGACTCCACTACATTCCAGGCAGCCGTATATGCTGCGGTCACCGCAGCAATGGCACTAATTCACCAAGGGAACAACAGAGGAGGCAACGGACAAGGGGTCGGGAGTTCGAACAACGGAATGAATCAAGGACCCACCAAAACATGTACCTACAAGGACTTCACAAACGCCAAACCACGAACCTTTAACGGCACTGGAGAAGTGATCACCCTGAAACAATGGATCGAAAACTTGGAATCTGTGTTCGAGATATGTGATTGCCCTGAAGAGATGAAGGTGAAGTTTGCTGCATGCACTTTTGTCGACCAAGTACTCACTTGGTGGAACAGACACGTGGAAGCCATGACACTCCCCATAGCCAATTCCATGCCATGGATAGAAATGAAAGAAATGCTGATGGCCGAATACTGCCCTCGTGGTGAAATTCAGAAAATGGAGCAAGAGCTGTGGAACCTCACTGTCCGGAATGCTGATATAGATGCCTACATATCAAGGTTTAGCGAACTATCTCTGTTATGTCCTGGCATGATCACCTCGGAAGGAAAGAAGATCGAGCGATTCATCTGGGGACTAACCTCTCCGATCCAAGGAAACGTGATAGCTGCAAATCCCGAAACTTTCGACAGCTCCAAGAGATTGGCCAAGAAGTTGTATGACCACAACAACAATAAGGTTGAGAAGCCAGCGGAGGCTGAAGCCCAGAAGGAAGGTGATGGAAAGAAGGGGAAGGACAACAAGAGAAAGGGGCGTCAAGGCTCCGAGACTTCCAAGAAGCAACAGACAGTGACAGTTAATGCTGCCACCGCACAAGTTCCGGCCACACCACATGCTCCAGCCTCAGCTGCTCCAAATGCTCCTAGACCTTATTCCGGTAATCTTCCCAAGTGCAACAAGTGTGGTTTCCATCACAATGGAGAATGCAAGGAGCTGCAGTGCACCAGTTGCAATCGGAAGGGGCACACAGCAAGGTATTACAAGACTTACCCTCCCCAGAATCAACAATAAGGAAGCGACAACAACAACAACCGCAACAACAACAACATCAACAACGGCGGCAACAATGCAGGACCTAGCCACACCTGCTATGGGTGTGGAAGGACTGGGCATTTCTGTCCAGATTTCCCTAACAACAACAATCCCGGAAATTGAGGAACTGGAAGGGTACTGACCATGGGTCAGGGGGAGGCGATTCAGGATCCCGCTGTTGTTACCGGTACGTTTCCCCTAAACCACACTTATGCATGCATCCTATTTGACACTGGAGCAGAGCGAAGTTTTGTGAGCAATAAGTTTAAACATTTGGTAAAACAGCAACCCCAGAAGCTCAATGAAACCTTTACGGTGGAAATGGCCAATGGGAAAACCGAATCCACTGGGGAAATCTACACCGGATGTACCCTAACCTTAAATCAACACGTCTTTCGAATAGACTTAATGCTTGTTTCCATTAGGAGTTTCGATGTGATTATTGGCATGGACTGGTTAAGCCCCCACCATGCTGAAATTATGTGTCACGAGAAGGCCGTTCGCCTTCACCTTCCCAATCACGAAACCCTAGTTATTTACGGAGACAAACCTAGCACAAACCTTCGTCTCATCTCGTGCATCCAGGCACAAAAGCATCTATGAAAGAACGATTTGACGTTCCTGGCTCATATAGTGGATAAAACCAAGGAAGAGGTTAACATTCAAGACATTCCAGTAGCACGTGAATTCCCAGACGTATTTCCTGAAGATCTTCCTGGAGTACCCCCAGAGAGACAAGTTGAGTTCTGAATTAACCTCGTTCCAGGAGCAACTCCTCTCGCTAAATCGCCCTATCGGCTAGCTCCTGCTGAAATGCAGGAATTGTCTAGCCAACTTAGGGAACTCCTGGGCAAGGGATTTATCCGACCCAGCTACTCGCCATGGGGAGCTCCGGTCCTCTTTGTCAAAAAGAAGGAGGGATCTTTTAGAATGTGCATCGATTACAGGGAGTTAAATAAACTCACTGTCAAAAATCGCTATCCACTCCCACGAATCGACGATCTATTTGACCAGATCCAAGGAGCTAGTTACTTCTCTAAGATCTACGGTCCGGGTACCGTCAACTCAAGGTTCGGGAAGAAGATATTCCTAAAACCGCTTTCCGAACTCGTTACAGACATTATGAATTTGTCGTAATTCCCTTCGCTCTAACCAATGCCCCTGCCGCATTTATGGACTTGATGAACCGAATCTGTCGACCATTCCTCAACAACTTTGTCATCGTCTTCATTGACGACATTCTCGTTTATTCCCGAAGCGAGGAAGAGCATGACTAACATCTCTGACAATTCCTAGAAACCCTGCGAACGGAGAAGCTATACGCAAAACTCTCCAAGTGTGAGTTCTGGCTCCGTAGCATGAACTTCCTAGGTCATGTTGTTAGTCAAGAAGGAATTCATGTGGATCCTTCTAAGGTCAAACCCGTTGAAGGATGGGCAGTCCCGACAACACCCACAGAAATTCGTCAATTCTTAGGCCTAACAGGCTACTATAGGAGGTTCATTCAAAACTTCTTTAAGATCGCCAAGCCACTTAGCTCGCTTACACAAAAGGGCATACCATTCAAATGGACGGGCAAACAAGAAGTTGCATTCCGAACCCTGAAGCAAATGCTCTGTAGTGCCCCGGTACTATCCCTACCAGAGGAACGGAAGATTTCGTGGTCTACTGTGACACGTCGAATTAGGGTTTAGGTTGCGTTCTCATGCAACGTGGAAGAGTGATAGCTTACGCAACCCGCCAACTAAACACACACGAAGTGAATTATACGACCCACGACCTAGAATTGGGAGCCGTGGTCTTTGATCTAATGATTTGGAGGCATTACCTTTATGGTACGAAGTGCACCATCTTCACAGACCACAAGAGTCTCCAGCACATCTTGAATCAGAAAGAGCTGAATATGAGGCAACGAAGATGGGTTGAATTATTAAATGATTACGAATGTGAAATCACATATCACCCGGGCTAGTCCAACGTGGTAGCCGATGCCTTGAGCCGGAAGGAGCACTCTAATAGTCATGCAAAAACTCTCTCAATAACCGTCCAATCTCACCTAACCACTCAGATCGGGGTAGCCCAGTCAGATGCCATGAAGACGGAAAACAGAGCAAGCGAAGCATTACGCGGAATGGAGAAGAATATAGAGGTAAGAGAGGACGGAGTATACTATTTCATGAACCGTATTTGGGTCCCTAAACTCGGAGGATTTAGGGAGGTGGTCATGAATGATGCTCACAAGACACGATACTCCATTTATCCCGGTTCGGACAAGATGTATTTGGATATTAAACAACATTATTGGTGGCCTAACATGAAGGCATAAATTGCCGCCTATGTCAGTAAATGCCTTACTTGTGCCAAAGTAAAGGTGGAGTGCCAGAAGCCCTCGAGGTTATTACAGCAACCGGTGATCCCTGAGTGGAAATGGGAAAGGATTTCTATGGATTTTGTGACCAAGTTACCCAAGACGTCGGATGGATTAGACACCATATGGGTAATAGTTGACTGACTGACGAAATCCGCTCATTTCCTGCCAATAAAAGAATTCTACAAGATGGAGAGACTGACACGATTATACCTTCGAGAAATCGTGAGACTTCATGGAGTACCAGTGTCTATTATCTCGGATAGAGACAGTAGATTCACTTCACGTTTTTGGCAATCACTTCAGAAAGCACTTGGAACCCATCTCGATATGAGCACCGCTTATCACCTACAAACGGACGGTCAAAGCGAACGAACCATTCAGACGCTCGAAGACATGATTCGCGCATGTGTGATAGACTTTGGGAAGTCTTGGGACACCCACTTACCCTTAGTTGAATTCTCGTATAACAACAGTTACTATTTGAGCATCAAAGTCCCTCCTTTCGAAGCTCTATATGGACGTAAATGTAGATCACCGTTGTGTTGGGCTGAGGTGGGCGACACCCAGCTAGCAAAGAAACTGGCATCGGACAAGGCGTTAACGGGACGGGAGATCATTCGTGAAACCACGAAAAAGATAGTTCAAATCAGAGCTCGATTACAAGCATCGCGCGACCGACAAAAGAGCTACGCTGATAAACGGCGAAAGCCCTTAGAGTTTTAGGTCGGGGATCAAGTACTGTTAAAAGTTTCGCCTTGGAAAGGGGTCATTCGTTTCGGAAAATGGGGAAACCTGAACCCACGATACATTGGACCCTTCGAGATCGTTGCCCGAATAGGTCCAGTGGCGTACAAATTGCAGCTGCCCGCGGAACTAAACAGTGTACACCCCGTGTTCCATGTCTCCAATCTTAAGAAGTGCCTATCAGATGAAACACTCATCATTCCCCTTGACGAGATTGAAATCAACGAGAATCTCCTGTGTCGTTGAAGAACCGGTTGAAATCATGGACAGGGAGGTGAAGCGCACTAATCAAAGTCGCATCCCAATCGTGAAAGCACGGTGGAACGCGAAGCGTGGGCCAGAATTCATGTGGGAACGTGAAGACCAAATGAAGCAAAAGTACCTTCACCTATTCTAGCATTCTCAAATCTAGCTTTCAAAAGAATTTCGGGACGAAATTCCCTCTAACGGGGGGATGATGTTACAACTAGAAATTTTTGTGCCTTGTAACTACAACACTTAAGTCAAATTATGAATCAAAGACATAAGAGCATGTATGATGCATACTCTATGACAACAAAATTTTAATCAAACACTTCATATAAGCACTACAAATAGTCAACAAGCAATTGGAAACTCTATGAGTTCTTGTTTAAGTCCATTTTGGACTAGGACTTCCTTATTGAGCCCAATGGACCAATAAGCTTCCAATTTGACCATCTTGGGCTTAGAACTCCTAAATGGGCTCTAATTGGACCCACTTCCAATTACTTCAATATTTTGGGCCATATTGGGCCTATAATGAAATAAATTAATTATATGAACCATTTTGGGCTATAATTAACCTAATTTAGCCCTAATAGGTCATCAAAATCACATTTATATTTTTTTAGGACCAAAAATCATCTAACTTAACTATAATGTGGGCTTACGGACAAAAAGCCCAAAAATCTCCTCTTTCCCTCTCCATTTTTGGCCCAAGCCTAAAGGAATGAGGGGTTGACTTTGTGTGTGCCACCTCACAATTATTCAAGGGATTTCCACGTAAGAGGACCTATACATCCATGCATTTCACATACTCCCATGCAAGCCCTCTCTTCTTCTCCCTCTCTCTCTTGCTCTTGGCCGAGTCCAAGCACACACACACACACATTTCACTCTCCATTCTCTCAAGAAACTCTCTCCTATCTCCTCCATATTTTCGAGATCTAAGAAGTGTTCAAGGGGATTCTTACACAAAAATCATCATCTAAGGTAAGAAATTTCTTAGATCCTTAAGCTAGCTACTTCCTTTCATCCAAAAATCACCTCTTAATTCATTCAAACTCATGATCTAGCACCTAAGGAGCATCCAAGTTCTAAATCTTCCAAGGAAGGTTGCTAAGGCCGAATTTCTTCTCATTTTTCCTTCCAAAACCGAAACCACACCCAAGGTGAGCTTCATACCCCCTATTTTTTTGTTTTTATAAGTTTTTGTGGGGGAGAATACAAGCAAATGTGTAGATCTATGACTTCATGTATGCCTTGTGTGATTTCATGCTTGTATGTATGATTTTATGTGTTATGTGATGAATATGTTAGCTAAAAATACCTAAAAACCGAGATCTACAATATGAGGAATGAAATAAACATAGCTTATACCATTTTACACTAATCAAGTCAATAAAAATAATTTATTTGGTTAGGATGAACATTTTTGGACATAAAACCCATTTTTGGGCTCAAATTGTTAAAAATACAAAAGCAAAGGGCCCAAATCGACAAATGATAATTTCTGGAGGTTGGAAAGAGTCCAAAAAGTTTCTAATAAAATTTTCCTGAAAATCAACACTTTTGAGGGGCTTAAAATGTAAATTTTGAACACAATGGGCTAAAAATGGGCTTTTCGGCCCAATAAGCCCCAAATTGCGAAAATTCTGAAATAGAGGGGCTGAAACTGCAAATTTATGTAAAACAGGGGATTACTAGTGTAATAAAACTAATTCAAGGGTCAAAAATGTTTTCAAAGTTAAAAGGGACCAAAAATGCAAAAATTTTCCATTTTGGCCCAAAACTGTAAAGTTGCGAAAACAAGGGTTTCAACCGAGAAAAATTTCATTTTGAGGGACTTAAGCTGTTTATTAAGTAAATCTGGGCTGAAAATGTCTTTTCAACTAGTTTTGATACTAAAGTGTCAAGAAAAATGGTTTAAGGACTAAAATGGAAATTCTTTTATATAAAGGGTTAAAAGTGTAAATTTTATCCAAGAAGGGGCATAAAAAGGAAAAGTCTAATGTTTAAAACAATAAATCCCTTAAGATAAAATACGAGTACCATGGCTACCGGCGAAACATAATAGAAAATACACCTTCAACACCAATATCGTTACCAAACGAATTGATTCAGTCTCGAATCAATAACGAATCAAAAATCAATAGACAATAGTACTTCAATACACACACGAAAATTTACGAGAAGTCAATATTCAATCTTTGGGCTTGAAAGTTTCAAATCGTGCTTGTTGGGCCTAGCTAGCCCAATGACATGATCTTTAGGCCCGAAGGGAACGCGCTTACATGTTATCGGGTCTTCTATGACCTAATTCCGTGTAAAAAGACTTCCAATAGCTTTATTGTGCTGTTGCGCCCCAAGGGCCCATTGGTACTGCTAGCAAAGTCGAGAAGTCAAATGCGAGTCGGGCCAAGTGCCTTTCGCATTCACGATAGCCTTGAACGACTTATGGAAATAACAGGGGCTTCGTACCCTCCTTTCTCCTCGGTGGTGGGGCTATGAGATGTCAGGGTGGTTGGATTAATTGAGTAGTACGGACGACGCCTAAGGGATCGTTTGTATTTGGTAGTTGTAAACTAGTCATTTTCATTAATGTGTGACTATAACGACTCACAACCCATAATTAATCCAATGTCACCTGGAATTATCGAAAACAAACATCGTATCGTTATAACAATAAATAAGACATGTAATTTGATGAATTAGGAAAACATCGGGTCTTCCTAGGAAATTCAACACTTTCACCTATGTGATGTATACAAAGTCTAACAATTATTCACGTTTACAGAGATCAACAAGCATACTTACGGATCTTCACACTTTTTCTTATATACAATACTCTTTTCAAAAAATATCGGATTTTCTGGTGGATTTCAAAATTATACAAATCATTTCTTTTCAAACATTACTTATGAACTCACCAACATTTCATATGTTGACGTTTTTCCAAAATACTTGTATTCTCAGGTAACAAGTAAATCGAAGAAAATGTGTCCAGTGATGTCATGATGTTTTGTTTAATTAGTATCGAACGGTTTATGTTTTGGAAAGGTAATGTTTTAAAACAATGTACTGAATAAACAATATCGGTTGTAATATTTCCATGCATGGTGATGAATGATGTTATGATTCATGTATAATCATTGTGATGGTATTCAATTAAGTCACAATAGCCCTCAGACGTTTCCGTCGTCTGGTTCAGGGGTGTGACATTCCTTATTGGGCCCAATGGACCAATGAGCTTCCAATTGGACTATCTTGGGCTTAGAACTCTTGAATGGGCTCTAATTGGACCCACTTCCATTTGTTTCAATATTTTGGGCCATATTGGGCCTAGAATGAAATAAATTAATTTAATGAACCATATTGGGCCATAATTAACCTAATTTAGTCTTCATGGTTCCTAAAAGTCACATTTATAATTATTTGGACCAAAAATCACTCAACATAACCATGAAAATTGGGCTTAAGCAATTAAGGCTCAACCCCTTCCTTTTTCTTCACCATTCTCGGCTCAAGCCTAAAGGAAAAGAGGAAGTTGACTTCATGCATGACACATCACTTTTATATCGAGGATATCCATGTTTTACACTTCAAATATCCATGCAATCTCATCTTTCCATGCAAGCACTTCTCTTCTTCTCCCTCTCTCTCATTCTCGGCTGAAACCAAACAAACACACACATCCCAACTAGATTTCTCTTTAAACCACTCAAAGATCATGTCTTCTTCTTCATCCAAAATCTCGAAAATTTGGCTTGAAGTCTAAGGATATTCATCAAGTAATTCATCATCTAAGGTTAGTTAATGGCTAACTTATGATCTAACTCCCTTCATTTCATCAAAATCTCTTCTAAATCCATTCAATCTTGTGATCTTGCACCTTAGAAGCTCTTTAAATTCGAGGTCATCCAAGAAAGGTTGCTAGGATCGAATTCTTCTCATCTTTTCCTTCCAAAACCGAAACCACACCCAAGGTGAGTTTCATACCCCCTTCTTTTCGGTTTTTATGAGTTTTATGGGGGGAGAATACAAGTAAATGTGTAGATCTATGTGTAAATGTATGCTATGTGTGATTTGATGCATGTATGTGTGTGATATTATGTGTTTGTGATGAATATGTTATTCAACAAGTGTGTAAAACCGATATCTAAAACATGGGGAAGGAAATAAACATAACCTAAACTATTTTATACTAATCAAGTCAAGAAAAATAGTTTATATGGTTAGGATGAACATACTTGAACATAAAACTCATTTTTGGGCTTAAATTATCAAAAATACAAAACTTGGGGTCCAAACCGACAAATTATAATTTTTGGAGGGTCAAAAGGGTCCAAATAGTTTCTATGATAATTTTTCTGAACATTAACATTTTTGGAGGGGCTTAAACGTAAATTTTGAATTTAATGGGCTAAATTTGGGCTTTTCGGCCCAATAAGCTTCAAAATGCGAAATTTCCAAATTTGAGGGGCTGAAAATGCAACTTTCTGTAAAACAGGAGATCTGAAGTGAAATAAAACAATTCCAATGGTCAAAAATGCTTTTCAAATTCAAAAAGGATCAAAAATGTAAAAATTTTCTATTTTCGGCCAAAACTGTCAAAGTTGCGAAATTGAGGGTTTTAACCGAGAAAACTTTATTCTGGAAGGACTAAGGGTGTTACAAAACACAATTTGGGGTAAAAATGTCTTTTCTACAAGTTTATGACACAAAAGTGTCAAAATAATGTTTTAAGGACTAAAATGAAATTCTTTTATATAAAGGACTAAAAGTGCTATTTTTATAAAGGAAAGGTTATGAAAAAGTAAAAATCTTACTTTTAAACGAATTAATTCATTAAGACGAAATACAAGACCCACGACTACCGACGAAGCATAAGAACAAATACACACTCAACACCCAATATCGTTACAGAACGAATTGATTCGGTCTCGAATCAATAACAAAACAAAAAAATCAATAAATCATAGGATTTCAATAAACACGCGATAACTACGATGAGTCAACATTCAATCTTTGGGCTTGAAAGTTTCAAATCGTGCTTGTTGGGCCTTGCTAGCCCAATAACATGATCTCTGGGCCCGAAGGGAACGCGCTTACATGTTAATGGGCCTTCTATGACCTAGTTTCATGTAAAAGGACTTTCAATAGCTCTATTGTGCTATTGGGCCCTAATGGCCCATTAGTACTGCTAGTGAGGTCGAGAAGTCAAATGCAATTTGGGCCAGGTGCTTTTCGCATTCCCGATAGCCTTGAATAACCTATGGAAATAAAGGGGGCTTCGTACCCTCCTTTCTCCTCGGTTGACCGGCTTATGAGAATTTGAGTAATCAGATTTGTGGCGTTAATCAATAGAAGTTAGGGTGGTTGGATTATGTGAGTAGTACGGATGACGCCTTAAGGATCGTTCGTAATTGGTAGTTATAAACTAGTCATTTTCATTAATGCGTGATTGTAACAACTCACAAACCTTAATTAATCCAATGTCACATGGGTAATAAAAAACAATCGTCGTATCGGTATAACAATAAACAAGTCATGTGATTTACGTATTGGGAAAACATCGGGTTTTCCCAGGAAGTTCAACATTTTAACCTATGTGATGTATACAAAGTTCAACAATTATACATGTTTTCAAAATCGACAAGCATATTTACAGATCTTCACACTTTTTTTTTACGAATACTCTTTTCAGAAAATATCGGATTTTCTGCGTTTGCAATCTTCACAAAAATCATCTTTCCATAACATTACTTATGAACTCACCAATATTTCATATGTTGACGGTTTTCAAAATAACTTATATTCTCAGGTAACAGGTAAACCGAAGAATATGTATCAAGTTATGTCATGGTGTTTTGCTTAGATTTCCTATCGAACAGTTTATGTTATGAAATTGTAATGACTAAAATAATGTAATAGATGTAAACAATATCAGTTGTAATATTTCAATGCATGGTGATGAATGATGTTATGATTCATGTATAATCATTGTGATGGTATTCAATATAAGTCACAAGAGCCCTCGGACGTTTCTGCCGTTCGGTTCGGGGGTGTGACAGGTTGGTATCAGAGCTCTGTTTATAGTGAACTAGTATATCTAACCACACATTGATATGCAAATATAAACCAAAAAGAGGGACTGACACAACTCTGAACAAAACATGTAAAACATAACATTAAAAACGTCCTTGCTTGTATTAGGAAAATGAACATAATACCGAACCAAACAAGATAATGCTATTATCTCTGTTAAGCCAGGACTGTTCTTAGTCGTATCAAGTATTGGATGTAGCCTGGTCAACTACATTCCCTCTAAGGTACAACTATCACATGTTCTGAGGAAATCGTGATAGCTTGGGAACCTAAAAACATACCCCTTTATCACCAAGAAGAGAACATCCGTTCAGTCTATACAATAGTTGTAGCGTCTTAGGAATAATGTTAGCATATTTACGCACCCTCGCAGACAGCATGGCTGGTTTCCATCACCCCGGAGATCCTTACTTCCCTAACCAGGGAAATAATGGATGGTTGGACGAAGAGCCTAAAGAAGAGCCTGAGGAAGACCCCGAGGAGGAATCTGACGGGGAACAAGAGGCAGAAGTCGAGGGCGAACCTGCCGAACCAGTAGAAGAATAGGAGGAGGAAGAAGATGAAGGAAGCTTCGAGGAGGAACCCAGTGATAATGAAGGGGGTGTTTTGGACGCGGAGTCCGAAGTCATCAACCCCCATTACCCGATTAGGGTGCCCGCTTTCCGGGTGGGCCCTACTGGTCCTACACCCCCCTGGGGTATTGATCTTTGGAGGTGGAGCAGACAGCAGGGACAACGACCCCCTGTTCGGCATGTCACGCGAGTTCTTTGACCTGAGGGATAGAGGACCGGCCGATCGAGCCCTTCCGGTCATGGTGAAACGATTATGGAACACCGGCGACCTAGCTCAGAGCACCGCCGACCAGGTACGCCAGATGTGGGCTAGGGTCGAGCGTGCAGAGCAGGAGACACGAGACGTTCTTCGAGAGTTCCACATGAGGCAGGTAAGGTGGGAGTCCCGACTCCGGGATGCAGAACGACAGGTGGCTCGCCTTCAGGGAGCATCCACTTCCTCAGCACCACCCCCGGGCACATCTCACCGCGACTAGGGATAGCAATATCAGTTTTTAGTACCAGGTCATTAGGATCTATGTTATGTACCCCGACTCTATGTTTAAGTGACTACACTGCTCATAGAGCCGTTATGCTGTCAAGCTAGTACCGCTTATGTATGATCTTTTGAGTAAAATTTTCATGTATCAAAGTGCGGGTAATAGTAATGAAAGATTTTACATGTTTTATTGTGACGTTATAATCTGCTATGCGTTACGTATCCATGATTGTATGCTAAATTGTAGAAGTACTTAAGTTATGCCACGCACCTAGTCTTTAGGATCACAACCTCACCAAAAACCACATACACTCAACATCTTTCCGTTCCATGATAGAAAGATGCCTCAACGACCCACTCGCAGAAACCCTGGACCAACCCCACCCAAAGTCGACTTAGCTGCGTTCCAGGCAGCTGTATCTGCTGCGGTCAGCGCGGCAATGGCACAAATTCACCAAGGGAACAATGCAGGAGTCAACGGACAAGGGGCCGGAAGTTCGAACAATGGGATGAATCAAGGACCCACCAAAACATGTTCCGACAAAGTCTTCACCAATGCCAAACCACGAACCTTTAACGGCACTGGAGGGATGATCACCCTGAAACGATGGATCGAGAAGGTGGAATCAGTATTCAAGATATGCAATTGTCCTGAGGAGATGAAGGTGAAGTTTGCCGCATGCACTTTCGTTGACCAAGCGCTCACTTGGTGGAACGGACACGTGGAAGCCATGACGCTCCCCGTAGCCAATTCCATGCCTTGGGCAGAAATGAAAGAAATGCTGATGGCCGAATACTGCCCTCGTGGTGAAATTTAGAAAATGGAACATGAGCTGTGGAATCTCACTGTCTGGAACGCTGATATAGATGCCTACATATCAAGGTTTAGCGAACTGTCTCTGTTGTGCCCTGGCATGATTACCTCGGAGGGTAAGAAGATCGAACGATTCATCTAGGGACTAACCTCCCCGATCCAAGGAAACGTGATAGTTGCAAATCCCGAAAATTTTGAAAGTGCCAAGAGATTGGCCAAGAAGCTGTATGACCACAACAACAAAAAGGGTGAGAAGCCAGTGGAGACCGAAGTTAGGAAGGAAAATGATAGCAAGAAGGGGAAGAACAACAAGAAGAAGGGACGCCAAGGCTCCGAATCATCCAAGAAGCAGCAAACAGTGGCAGTTAATGCTGCAATCGCTCAAGTTCCATCCACACCACATGCTCCAACCTCAGCTGCTCCAAGTGCTCCTAGACCTTATTCCGTTAATCTTCCCAAGTGCAACAAGTGCAGCCTCCATCACAATGGAGAATGCAGAGAGATGCAGTACACCAGTTGCAATCGGAAGGGGCACATAGCAAAGTACTGCAGGACTTACCCTCCTCAGAACCAACAACAGGGAAACAACAACAATAACCGCAACAACAACATCACCAACACTGGCGGCAACAATGCAGGACCTAGCCACCTGCTATGGATGTGGAAGGACTGGGCATTTCCGTCGGAATTGCCCCAACAACAACAATCCCGGAAATGGAGGAACAGGAAGGGTGCTGACCATGGGTCAGGGAGAAGCGATTCAGGATCCCGTTGTTGTTACCGGTACATTTATGCTAAACCACACTTATGCATGCATCCTATTTGACACCGGAGCAGAGTGAAGTTTTGTGAGCAATAAGTTTAAACATTTGTTAAAACAACAACCCCATAAGCTCAATAAAACCTTTACGGTGGAAATGGCCAATGGGAAAACCGAATCCATTGGGGAAATCTACATCGGATGTACCCTAACTCTAAATCAACACGTCTTTCGAATAGACTTAATGCCTGTTTCCATTAGGAGTTTCGATGTGATTATTGGCATGGACTGGCTAAGCCCCCACCATGCTGAAATTATGTGTCACGAGAAGGCCGTTCGCCTTCACCGTCCCAATCACGAAACCCTAGTTATCTACAGAGACAAACCTAGCACAAACCTTCACCTCATCTCGTGCATCCAGGCACAGAAGCATCTACAAAAGACCGATTTGACATTCCTGGCTCATATGGTGGATAAAACCAAGGAAGCGGTTAGCATTCAAGACATTGCAGTAGCACGTGAATTCCCAGACGTATGTCCTGAAGCTCTTCCTGGAGTACCCCCAGAGAGACAAGTTGAATTCCGAATTGATCTTATTCCAGGAGCAACTCCCCTCGCTAAATCGCCTTACCGACTAGCTCCTGCTGAGATGCAGGAATTGTCTAGCCAACTCAGCGAACTCTTGGGAAAAGGATTCATCCGACCCAGCTACTCACCATGGGGAGCTCCGGTCCTTTTTGTCAAAAAGAAGGACGAATCTTTTAGGATATGCATCGATTACAGGGAGCTAAACAAGCTCACTGTCAAAAATCGCTATCCACTCCCACGAATCGACGATCTATTTGACCAGCTCCAAGGAGCTAGTTACTTCTCTAAGATAGATCTACGATCCGGGTATCATCAACTCAAGGTCCGGGAAGAGGATATTCCCAAAACTGCTTTCCAAACTCGTTACGGACGTTATGAATTTGTCGTAATGCCCTTCGGTCTAACGAATGCCCCTGCCGCATTCATGGACCTAATGAACCAAATCTGTCGACCATTCCTCGACAACTTTGTTATCGTTTTCATTGAAGACATTCTAGTCTATTCCCGAAGCGAAGAAGAGCATGGCCAACATCTCCGACAAATCCTGGAAACCCTGCGAACGGAGCAGCTATACTCAAAACTCTCCAAGTGTGAGTTTTGGCTCTGTAGCGTGAACTTTTTAGGTCATGTTGTTAGTCAAGAAGGAATACATGTGGATCCTTCTAAGGTCAAGGCTGTTGAAGGATGGGCAGTTCCGACAACACCCACAGAAATTCGCCAATTCTTAGGCCTAGCAGGCTACTATAGGAGGTTCATTCAGAACTTCTCTAAGATTGACAAACCACTTACCTCGCTTACACAAAAGGGCGTACCATTCAAATGGATGGACAAACAAGAAGTTGCATTCCGAACTCTGAAGCGAGCACTCTGCAGTGCCCCGGTACTATCCCTACCAGAGGGACAGAAGATTTCGTGGTCTACTGTGACGCATCAAATCAGGGTTTAGGTTGCGTTCTCATGCAGCGTGGAAGAGTGATAGCTTACGCATCCCGCCAACTAAAGACACACGAAGTGAATTATACAACCCATGATATGGAATTGGGAGCAGTGGTCTTTGCTCTGAAGATTTGGAGGCATTACCTCTATGGTACGGAGTGCACCATCTTCACGGACCACAAGAGTCTCCAGCACATCTTGAATCAGAAAGAGCTGAATATGAGGCAACGAAGATGGGTTGAACTATTAAATGATTACGATTGTGAAATCAAGTACCACCCAGGCAAGGCCAACGTGGTAGTTGATGCCTTGAGCCGGAAGGAGTACTCTAATCGTTGCGTGAAAACTCTCTCAGTAACCATCCAATCTCACATAACCACTCAGATCAGGGCAGCCCAGTCAGATGCCATGAAGGCGGAAAATAGAGCAAACGAAGCATTACGCGGAATGGAAAAGAATCTCGAGGCTAAGGAGGATGGAGTATACTATTTCGTGGATCGCATTTGGGTTCCTAAACTTGGGGGATTTTGGGAGGTAGTCATGAACGAAGCTCACAAGACGCGATACTCCATCCATCCAGATTCGGACAAAATGTACTTAGATATTAAACACCATTATTGGTGGCCTAACATGAAGGCAGAAATTGCCACCTATGTCAGCAAATGCCTCACTTGCGCTCAAAGTAAAGGTGGAATACCAGAAGCCCTCGGGGTTATTACAACAACCAGTAATCCCCGAGTAGAAATGGGAAGGGATTTCTATAGACTTTGTGACCAAGCTACCCAAGACGTCAGATGGATTAGACATTATATGGGTAATAGTTGACCGACTGACGAAATCCACCCATTTCCTGCCAATAAAAGAATCCTACAATATGGAGAGACTGACAAGAATATACATTCAAGAAATCGTGAGGCTTCACGGAGTGCCAGTGTCTATCATCTCAGATAAAGACAGTAGGTTCACTTCACGTTTTTGGCAATCACTGCAGAAAGCACTTGGAACCCATCTCGACATCTGCACCGCTTATCACCCACAAACGGACGGTCAAAGCGAACGAACCATCCAAACGCTCGAAGACATGCTTCACGCATGTGTGATAGACTTTGGGAAGTCCTGGGATACCCACTTACCCTTAGTTGAATTCTCGTATAACAACAGTTACCATTCGAGCATCAAAGTCGGTCCTTTTGAAGCGCTATATGGACGTAAGTGTAGATCACCGTTGTGTTGGGCTGAGGTGGGAGACACCCAGCTAGATAAGGAACTAACATCAGACAAGACATTAACAGGACCGGAGATCATACGTGAAACCATGGAAAAGATAGCTCAAATTAGAGCTCGACTACAAGCATCGCGTGACCGACAAAAGAGCTACGCTGGTAAACGGCGAAAGCCATTAGAGTTTCAGGTCGGGGATCGAGTGCTGTTAGAAGTTTCTCCCTGGAAAGGGGTTATTCGTTTTGGAAAACGAGGAAATTGAATCCACGATACATTGGACCTTTCGAGATCCTTGCCCGAATAGGTCCAGTGGCGTACAGACTACAGCTACCCGTTGAGCTCAGCAGTGTACACCCTGTGTTCCATGTTTCCAATCTGAAGAAGTGCATATCTGATGAAACTCTCGTCATTCCCCTTGACAAAATTGAAATCAATGAGAATCTCCTGTTCGTTGAAGAACCAGTCGAAATCATGGACAGAGAGGTGAAGCGTACTAAACAAAGTCGCATCCCGATCATGAAAGTACGGTGGAACGCGAAGTGTGGGCCAGAATTCACGTGGGAACGCGAAGACCAAATGAAGCAAAATTACCCTCACCTGTTCTAGCATTCTCAAAACCAAGCTTTCAAAAGAATTTCGGGACGAAATTCCCTCTAACGGGGGATGATGTCACAACTAGAAATTTTTGTGCGTTGTAACTACACCACTTATGCCAATTATGAATCAAAGACATGAAAGCATGTATGATGTTTACTCTATGACAACAAAATTTCAATCAAACACTTCATACAAGCATTGCAAATAGTCAACAAGCAATTGGAAACCTTAGAAATCCTTATTTAAGTCCATTATGGATTAGGATTTCCTTATTGGGCCCAATGGACCAATAAGCTTCCAATTGGACTATCTTGGGCTTAGAACTCTTCAATGGGCTCTAATTGGACCCACTTGCATTTGTTTCAATATTTTGGGCCATATTGGGCCTAAACTGAAATAAATTAATTTAATGAACCATATTGGGCCATAATTAACCTAATTTAGCCTTCATGGGTCATAAAAATCACATTTATAATTATTTGGACCAAAAATCACTCAACATAACCATGAAAATTGGGCTTAAGCAATTAAGGCTCAACCCCTTCCTTTTTCTTCACCATTCTCGGCTCAAGCCTAAAGGAAAAGAGGAAGTTGACTTCATGCATGACACATCACTTTTATATGGAGGATATCCATGTTTTACACTTCAAATATCCATGCAATCTCATCTTTCCATGCAAGCACTTCTCTTCTTCTCCCTCTCTCTCATTCTCGGCTGAAACCAAACAAACACACACATCCCAACTAGATTTCTCTCTAAACCACTCAAAGATCATCTCTTCTTCTTCATCCAAAATCTCGAAAATCTGGCTTGAAGTCTAAGGATCTTCATCAAGTAATTCATCATCTAAGGTAAGTTAATGGCTAACTTATGATCTAACTCCCTTCATTTCATCAAAATCTCTTCTAAATCCATTCAATCTTGTGATCTTGCACCTTAGAAGCTCTTTAAATTCGAGGTCTTCCAAGAAAGGTTGCTAGGATCGAATTCTTCTCATCTTTTCCTTCCAAAACCGAAACCACACCCAAGGTGAGTTTCATACCCCCTTCTTTTCAGTTTTTATGACTTTTATGAGGGGAGAATACAAGTAAATGTGTATATCTATGTGTAAATGTATGTTATGTGTGATTTGATGCATGTATGTGTGTGATATTATGTGTTTGTGATGAATATGTTATTCAACAAGTGTGTAAAACCGATATCTAAAACATGGGGAAGGAAATAAACATAACCTAAACTATTTTATACTAATCAAGTCAAGAAAAATAGTTTATATGGTTAGTATGAGCATACTTGAACATAAAACTCATTTTTGGGCTTAAATTGTCAAAAATACAAAACTTGGGGTCCAAATCGAAAAATTATAATTTCTGGAGGGTCAAAAGGGTCCAAACAGTTTCTATGATAATTGTTATGAACATCAACATTTTTGGAGGGGCTTAAACGTAAATTTTGAATTTAATGGGCTAAAGTTTGGCTTTTCGGCCCAATAAGCTTCAAAATGCGAAATTTCCAAATTTGAGGGGCTGAATATGCAACTTTCTATAAAACAGGGGATTTGAAGTGAAATAAAACAATTCCAATGGTCAAAAATGCTTTTCAAATTCAAAAAGGATCAAAAATGTAAAAATTTTATATTTTGAGCCAAAACTGTCAAAGTTGCAAAATTGAGGGTTTTAACCGAGAAAACTTTATTCTGGAAGGACTAAAGCTGTTACAAAACAAAATTTGGGGTAAAAATGTCTTTTCTACAAGTTTATGACAAAAAAGTGTCAAAATAATGTTTTAAGGACTAAAATGAAATTCTTTTATATAAAGGACTAAAAGTGCTATTTTTATAAAAGAAAGGTTGTGAAAAAGTAAAAATCTTACTATTAAACAAATTAGTTCATTAAGACGCGATACAAGACCCACGACTACCGACGAAGCATAAGAACAAATACACACTCAACACCCAATATCGTTACAGAACGAATTGATTCGGTCTCGAATCAATAACAAAACAAAATAACTCAATAAAGCATAGGATTTCAATAAACACGCGATAACTACGATGAGTCAACATTCAATCTTTGGGCTTGAAAGTTTCAAATCGTGCTTGTTGGGCCTTGCTAGCCCAATAACATGATCTTTGGGCCCGAAGGGAACGCGCTTACATGTTAATGGGCCTTCTATGACCTAGTTTCATGTAAAAGGACTTTCAATAGCTCTATTGTGCTATTGGACCTTAATGGCCCATTAGTACTGCTAGTGAGGTCGAGAAGTCAAATGCGATTCGGGCCAAGTGCTTTTCGCATTCCCGATAGCCTTGAATAACCTATGGAAATAAAGGGGGCTTCGTACCCTCCTTTCTCCTCGGTTAACCAGCTTATGAGAATTCGAGTAATCAGATTTGTAGCGTTAATCAATAGAAGTTAGGGTGGTTGGATTATGTGAGTAGTACGGACGACGACTTAAGGATCGTTCGTAATTTGTAGTTATAAACTAGCCATTTTCATTAATGCATGATTGTAACAACTCACAAACCTTAATTAATCCAATGTCACCTGGGTAATCAAAAACAATCGTCGTATCGGTATAACAATAAACAAGTCATGTGATTTAAGTATTGGGAAAACATCAGGTTTTCCCAGGAAGTTCAACATTTTAACCTATGTGATGTATACAAAGTTCAACAATTATACATGTTTTCAAAATCGACAAGCATATTTACGGATCTTCACACTTTTTTTTACAAATACTCTTTTCAGAAAATATCGGATTTTCTGGGTTTGCAATCTTCACAAAAATCATTTTTCCATAACATTACTTATGAACTCACCAATATTTCATATGTTGACGGTTTTCAAAATAACTTATATTCTCAAGTAACAGGTAAACCGAAGAATATGTATCAAGTTATGTCATGGTGTTTTGCTTAGATTTCCTATCGAACAGTTTATGTTATGAAATTGTAATGACTAAAACAATGTAATAGATGTAAACAATATCAGTTGTAATATTTCAATGCATGGTGATGAATGATGTTATGATTCATGTATAATCATTGTGATGGTATTCAATTTAAGTCACAAGATCCCTTGGACGTTTTCGACGTTCGGTTCGGGGGTGTGATAGTTCTTGACGAAAAATAGCGTTTTTTCACACTTTTTTCTCCGAAACTCGATCAAAAACTCGTTTTTACGAAAAACGCAAAGAACAAACCCCCCTTATTTTTGCGAGATCTATCCGAAAATGCAAACATATCTTCAAAATAGGATCAAATAAGCTCCAGATCTGAAAAAAAATGATTAATACAACCAAGCTCTGATACCAATTGTAAGTCCCCAAAAATGCTTGTGTATCAATCAGATCCATTTGATGGTGCGGAATCCCAATCAAATGGATGATGTTAGGTCAAATAAGAAGAGAAGGAGAAGAAGAAGAAGATAAAAACTATGATGTATTCAATGAAATGATTGAAGCTCCATACACATAGTTCACACACACTCTTTTCTCTCTAGTTTCTCTCACACCTTAGAATGCACACACTTAAGCTCCTTGGTGTTCATCACCAATTCGTCACACCCCTCACCCATATATATACAGACGAAAAACATGGGCCATAAACAGAGTTTATAGCCATAAACCTGTTTACGGCCGTAAACTCACTCATCGACCGTAAACAGCTAAACAATACATAAAAATACAATTTCTCAGAAAAGCAAAGTATAAACCATATTTTTGACCCAACACAAATATTACTCAAAAACATTTCAGTACATTTTTCGCCGGATTTAAGTCCGTTTAGTGTTTTATTTTATTTTCCGTCAAACGATTAAATAAAAGGAAGTGTTGTTATTAATGAGGTGTAACGAGCAAAGCAATCCAACACCTTAGCTAGGTGTTCACGGCCAAACAAGAGGTGTTTGGGCCGTAAACACCCTTTTTCCCAAGACTCATGCATATAGCATGAGTTTACACTCTTCACCTCATTTATCCACTTCCCACTCAAGAACACAAGACTTTTTTTTCTCAAGTATCATCACCCTCTTCTTCCAAACCCGTCAAAAACGTAAGTTTTCCTTCCTAGATTCTTTCCTACAACACTTAATCTAGTGTTTATACATTTTTTCATCCATGGAATTTTGATTTTTACATAGATCTTTGCCACACCCCCAAACCAGAATGGCGGAAACATTCAGGGTGGGTGACTTCACCTAGTACCATAACAATTGAATATTGTAACGAAAGTAACACAACCATCATAAATATAATAAAAACTTACATTGTTGCGTGTATTACAAGTTTCAAACGAATATTACAAATATGATGATTCAAAATGTTTTAATAATAGACGCCTGAGCGTTCCTTCTCCAAAAGTTGATGGTTACCTGTATTACTGATTCCTTGAGAAATACAAGTAGTTTCGAAAAAGTGTCAACAATTAAGTTGGTGAGTTCATAATGCGTTTTTGGTACTGAAATTTGTATGTCCTTTAGTAAAAGAATAACCGAACGTGTTTTCCAGAAAATCCAACATTTTCCACATATAGTTTGAAAAGTGTCAAAGGCTGACGTGTAATAGTATTTTTCATGCTAAAATGGTAAAAGTGTAGCTATATCCAAATAACGTATTTACTGAATGCATTCAAGAGTCTCGTAAATCAAACGTATTTTAATACTTCCATGTGAGTTTTATAATCATGCTATTGACCCAGACTGCCTGCAACAACGTTCTTCAAGCGTTCGTAGTGTTATGACGCTTGTCACCCCAGACCTGCCGGTCTAACTGTAGCTAACAGTTTAGGTGCGGGATTGTCAATCCCATATAGATCTATACACAAGTATCACGCTCTCCCTCCAAGAGATTATGGTTTATAATACAGGACTTGAAATGCGTACTTGTGAGTACGTTGAAGTTGAATGTCTCACAACTCTTAGTATTAATAGATTTACGAAAAAGAAAGTCTTTATTTCACGTAGATGAAAATATTTCATTTTCACAATGTTACGTAAAGATGTAATGAATAACCGGCAAACTATACCTATTATAGTTTTTCCGAAAGTGTGTTCCATTTGATGATAAAAATTCGACGTAATACTAACTTTGCATGTAAAGTATAATGTTGATATAGAGTATCAATAATATAGAAGTATTTAAATCTATGCAAAGTGATATATTTTCTTGTATTGCACTTGTATTCCCCTCCTAAAATATGAAAAGACGTGAAAAGTAGGGGTATGAAATCACTTGGAAAGTGTGACGATCTGAAGAAAACGAGCTTTTTCTCGGGAGGCACTTCAACTGGAAACTGGTGAGATTTTCGGGAATCTCGGGGCTTCGGACCTTCGTCGGGGCTGAGGTATGAAACCGGGAAGTCGGAATATTGTCGGCACAAAAAACGAGGTGAAAATGTGAGAGAAATGTGGAAAAATGAGCAAGGATGGTCGGCACCCACGCATTCTATTTATAGGGGTGTGAGAGGCTTCGTATGCTGGGCGTACTTCGGACTTACGTGGGGCGTACCTCGTACGCTGGGCGTACTCCGAGGTTACGATGGGCGTTCGCTTGCATCACTGCTGACCGCATCTTCCAACGAAGCGTTTGGTTGACGTGGACGATCCTGGGCCTAGCATCCGAGTACGCTGGGCGTACTCCTTCGGATAAGGCTTTGAAATGCGTGGCAAAAACTTCTAAAATGTGTAACTTTCGCATACGAGCTCCGTTTTTGACGTTCTTTATATCCACGCGAAAGTGAGAAAATACTCTACAACTTTCATTTAGACTTTGTCGGCTAGTTTTGACTTTATTTTTAAGTATATTTTAATTAATAGGCCGGGATACGTTAATTTCGTTAAAAATCCATAACTTCTTAAACCGACGTTCGTTTTCGTTTTTTTTTTACCATTGAACTCTTACTGTAGAGACCTTGAATTCTTGTTTAGGTTGCGTTGGCTAAAAGCCACTCGATCTTTAATTCGAGTTTTTAGCTCTCTACTACTGTTACGAAACTTTGAAAATTCGTAACTTCTTCATACGAGGTCCAATATGGGCGATCTTTTTATGCACGTTCACGGTTTAACGTAATCTACGACTTTTGTTTAGATACCTAAGGCTAAAATGCATTTTATTAGAATTTCACTTTTTACGTTTAATAATGTTTTACCGGGTGTGTAGTGGATTTTCGATTGGTCATAACTCATTCGTTATAACTCGGATTTGAGTGTTCTTTATGTTTTTGGAAACCTTGGCACAATATCTAACACTTTATGCATCCCAATTAAGATTTTTGAACACTTAATTTTTTACGCTAATTTTGTTGATTTTCAAATAGTTCGTTATATTTGACTTTGTCAACATTACATTGATTTGAAAAATATCGGATTGTCACATCATTCCCCCGTTAGAGGGAATTTCGTCCCAAAATTTAATCTAAGACTGAGTTTATGGGTTCGGAAAGAGATGCGGGTACTTTTGTTTCATCTGATCCTCGCGTTCCCAGGTGTATTCAGGTCCTTGCTAGGCGTTCCAGCGGACCTTTACAATAGGTATGCGGCTTTGTTTAGTTCTTTTAATTTCCCGATCCATGATCTCTACTGGTTCTTCTACGAATTGGAGATTCTCGTTGAGTTCAATTTCGTCCAGATGGATAATGAGGGTCTCATCGGACAAGCACTTCTTTCGGTTTGATACGTGAAAAGTAGGGTGCACGTTGTTGAGTTCCTGTGGTAATCGTAGTTTTTACGCCACTGGGCCGATCCTGGCAAAGATCTCGAATGGTCCGATATATCTTGGGTTTAGTTTCCCATGCTTCTTAAAATGTATTAACCCCTTCCAAGGCGAGACTTTTAGTAGTACCCTGTCTCCGACCTGAAACTCCAAGGCTTTCCTTCTTTTATCCGCATAACTCTTTTGTCTGTCTCTTGAAGCCTTCAATCGCTCTCGGATTTGAACAATCTTCTCTATAGTTTCCCTTATGATCTTCGGTCCAGTGAGAGTGTTGGCGGGTACCTGACCTCTTGCTAGTTGCGTGTCACCTACTTCAGCCCAGCACAGAGGTGATCTGCACTTACGGCCATAGAGGGCTTCGAATGGGGTAACCTTGATGCTAGAGTGATAGCTATAGTTGTACGAGAACTCGACCAATGGTAAATGGGTGTCCCACGCCTTACCAAAATCGATCACACAAGCTCTTAGCATATCTTCCAAGGTTTGAATGGTTCTCTCACTCTGACCGTCGGACTGTGGGTGATAGGCGGTACTCATGTCTAGCCTCGATCCTAGGGATTTCTGTAGTGACTGCCAGAACCTCGAGGTGAATCTAGTATCTCGGTCCGAGATAATGGATATTAGCACACCATGTAGTCGTACAATATCCCTGATGTATGTTCTAGTTAGTTTCTCCAGTTTATCCGTTTCTTTGAATGGTAGGAAGTGCGAGGATTTGGTTAACCTGTCGACGATCACCCAGATGGTCTCAAGTCCGCTTGCCGTCTTGGGTAACTTGGTTATGAAGTCCATGGTTATCTGCTCCCACTTCCACTCGGGTATTTCTGGTTGTTGCAATTGTTGGATATAGTGTCTAAGTCCATAACAATATTTGGTATGTACTTGACCCGACCCGGCATGGTCCATTTGGGTTGCACTTCACCCGAACAATTTATGGGTAATCTTTTGAGAATAGTACAAGTTATGATTTATTAATATATTATAAGTTATAATATATTAATATAAGATCATATTATTTAATTAATATTGATCTATAATTAATCTAGGATTAATTTAGAGATCAAAGATATTACTAATTAAATATGGGCTTCTATATTTATAGTGTGGGTTAAGGCTTATTTGGAATGGGCTAGGCTTGCACGGAAAAGTCCATGGATACTCCATGGAGCTTTAAACCATGGATCTCATTGAAAGGAGGCTTTGGTTCTTGAAATCACACTAGTTGACACTGGTTGAGGTGAGGGCCGATTTCAAGATAGTAGTGACTATTCTCTCAAAGTTCCAAGTTTGTGGTGATTTGTGATTTCCATTTGAGGCATTCACACTATTGGTGCTAGGCTCTAAAACTCCAAGCAATCAACTACAACTACAAAGGTAAGTATTTCTACCAGCTTATTTGATTCATGTTCCCCATGCCATGCTAGTTAGGATATGAACCTTGGAAAAATAATTATTTGCATGTATCTTAGACAAACATAGATCCAAGGTTTATTAGGGTTGCATGTACACTTAGGAAGTGTTAGAATGCTCAAAACCCATCAGTGGTATCAGAGACTAGGCTTGTTTGTTTGATTCTTGATGCAAATTAGTTGAAAAAGTCGAAAAACTTGTTGTCTGCCTGATGAAATCGCCGAGTCCATGGGGGGACTCGCCGAGTTCACGTGTATCTTCAACCTACTCGCCGAGTAGGTTCATGCACTCAGCGAGTAGGAGCCACAGAGTGCAGATTTTCGACATTAGTTGCTGGAAATGGACTAGAAACATTACCCTAAACTGTTTTGGCACTTGAAAACTTGTTTTAGACGGTGTAATGTCTTTTCTAATCCATTTACAACAACTTGTTATCAAAATTACAAAGTTTTATGTGTAATTTTTGATTCATGAAAGTGTTCATATTCATGTTCTTGATCTTATGATGTTTAGATGATCATAGGAATTATTTGTAACCTATGTGGTCGTTTAATTCTTGATCATAATGTGTTTTAATGGAGTCCATAACTTGTCCTCAAGTTATGGAAAACCAAAAGTCACCTTGAATTAAAAACCATTAAAAGAACACAAGAGTTAGAAAAATGAAGAGTCTTCATTTTATTACTCTATTAAACTCATAAGTTACAAGAAATGAAAAGTTTTGAAAGTTTACAAAAGTTGCCCTCATGTTTTGGAACAAGTAAAGTCATATTAAAAACTTTAGCTCCAACCCTTAGAATTTTAAAAGTTAAAATTCAACCCTTATACTTATAATATTATAAGTTAATAATAATATATATATGTATAAGATTAAAGTCGTCTTACTGCTAGTACGCCTCATTCATGAAGCTGGTCTATAACGTGGGTATAAGGTTGTTGCCTATAAAATGGCAACTTAATGGGTGTCCACTCTCACCCACCGCTTGCTTGACTGGTGGAGGGTCGTTAGCCGAACGGATAAGACAAGGAATTATAAATTCTCATTAAAAGTATGATGAATATTATAAAGTAACTAAATGTTTTAATAAATTCCCAATCTTAGTTACTTTAGGAAAAATGTGAATAAGGTGCTAATCCATGAAATTACACTTTACACTTTGTCTAAGTCGTTAGTGGAGCGTGTGTGGTTAACCGGCACACTAACTTGGACTTAACAAGGTAGGTAAAGGGTGACTTAATATTTATCATAGTATCGATGGAGCGTGTGTGGTTAACCGGCACATCGATTGAGGGGTTATTTATTAAGGGTACCAAGTAATTTGCATGGTTACTTCACACCTCGTTTTGTGATCCTCGGCATCCCAATCACAAAACTTGGAGGGCACACTCGAGATTGAAACTTGCCTTTGAAAAGTTCATTGAATCTCAAAAGAATCTAGGAGTTTCTTAGAACCAAATTAAATATTTTAATATTTCGACTTTGGTGGAAATTGGTGAATCATCATTCACCTACCTTTCAAATATGTTATTACTTAGATTACGGCATACCTCTTCAAAATATAATATATTGTGATTGGGTCCTAGCCTTAATACTACATTTGGGTGTTTTATTAAGGACTATCTCTATATCTAAACTAATCCTTCTTTCTTCTCTTATCAGATGTCTGCAAACAACGCTGCTTCTGGCTCTAATCCTAATGGCTTATTTTCTCTTATGAACTTGTTTGGGAAAGTCACTTTTGATGGATCCAACTTTAATGAATGGATCAAACACATCAGAATGATTACTCGCTACGAGGACAAGGAATATGTCCTCGATAAGGAGCTTAAGGAGATTGATGAGACAGTTGCCACTCCTCAAGAGATCACTGAGTTTAGGGCACATGAAAGGGATGCCACCAAAGTGGCATGCATCATGATGTCCACTATGACCGCAGATCTCCAAAAATCCTATGAAGATTTCTACCCCTATGAGATGCACCAAAACTTGATGGAAAGATACCATCAAAGTGCTCGTCAAGAGAGGTATGAAATAATCTCCTCCATGATAACAACTCGCATGAAGGATGGTGAACCCATCACGGGCCACATGCAGAAAATGCAAAGATTTGTGGACCGTTTGCTGAAGCTAAATGTGAACTTCCCTGAGGAGCTTGCAATAGATATCATTTTGCACTCCTTAGTTTCATGTTATGATCAATTTCGCATGACATACCACATGAACAAGGAAGAGGTCACACTCAGCAAACTTCAAGGACTCTTAAAGACCGCGGAAAGTGGTCTTAAGGGTAAGGCGATTGTTACTCCTACTCCTACCAACTCCGTCCCTGTCTTGGCAATCGGGAAAGGACGAGGGAAGAAGAGAAAGAGTTCTTCGAAGGGTACCAAGGTTAGGACCCTTGATGGCTCTTCTTCAAATGGAACCAAGAAAGGTTTCATCACTCCTTCTTCTGACCCAAAAGAGGCTGAATGCTTCTATTGCCATGAAAAGGCACATTGGAAGCGGAACTGCCCAAAGTACCAGCAAGATGTGAAGGATGGGAAAGTTAAACCCAACCATGCAGGTATTTACACTATCATTTCTAATAACTCACCCCATTCTAAATCTTGGGTCCTTGATACCGGTTGTGGTATTCATATTTGTTGTGACTTGCAGGGACTAAGAAGAAGTGAGAATGTGGAGCAAGGAAGAATAAACTTAATCATGGGAAATAGGAAAGGTACACCTGTCACCAAGATTAGAGTTTATACTTTGTCGCTAAGTAGTGGGTTAAATTTAGATTTGAATAAATGTTGTTATTCGCCAGAAATGGCAAGAAATATTATTTCCTTTTAATGCATTGTACAAACAAGGGTTTACCTTTTCATTTAACAATTAAGTTGGTTCTATTCATGCTTTCTTTAATAATGTTCTTTATTTTAAAGCATTACCTTGTGATGGTGTGTATGAAGCCGTGTCTGTTGTAGATAACTTAGGAAATAATGTGATGTGTATTGATTCTATTAATAATAATAACTTGGATAAAGCATCATTATGGCATTGTCGTCTTGGACATATAAGCAAGAAACGCATAGGCCAACTCCAAAAGGATGGAGTCTTGGAGTCGTTTGACCTAAAGTCAGATGATAGTTGTGAATCATGCTTACTTGGAAAAATGACAAAGTCACCCTTCACAGGGTCTTGTGAGAGGGGTGAAGGTTTGTTGGACCTTGTACACATGGATGTGTGTGGACCATTCAAACATGCCACAAGGGATGCTAATTGTTATTATTTGACTTTTACTCATGATTACAATAGATATGGATATGTCTACTTAATCAAGCATAAGTCAGAGACTTTCGAATGGTTTAAGGAATTTAAACAGGAAGTCGAGAATCAATTGGGCAGGAACATTAAGATGCTTCGATCCGATCGAGGTGGTGAGTATCTTAGTTCAGAGTTCCTCGACTATCTTATGGAATGTGGGATTATCTCACAATTGACACCTCCCAAGACACCACAGTTGAATGGTGTAGCTGAGAGGCATAATCGAACCTTGTTGGATATGGTTCGTTCCATCATGAGTCGAGCTTCGCTACCAATCTCATTTTTGGGGCATGCCTTAGAGACTGCCACCCATATTCTTAATCTAGTCCCTACAAAGAAAGTTGCCAAAACTCCTCACGAGATGTGGACTGGTAAAGTACCCAAACTAGACCACATCAAGATTTGGGGTTGCAAGGCTTTTGTGAGGCGCGAGTCTCATGATAAGCTAGAACCCCGAAGCGAGAGGTGTATTTTCATCGGCTACCCACAAAGATCCTTTGGTTACCTCTTCTACAGACCTAGTGATAATATGGTCTTTGTAGCAAGAAGAGGAGTCTTTCGAGAGAGAGAGTTTATAAGACAAGGAGACAGTGGGAGGCAAATTGATCTTGAAGAAATTCAAGAGTCAAGTGGCGAAGGAACTTCAAACGCTAGCCCTCAACTTGAGGAGGAAACTCCTGTTGAGCCAATTGATGAGTCCGTACCTCTGAGACGTTCCACGAGAGTTAGGAATGCACCTGAGCATTACTATGGTTTCCATATTACTGTAGAAGGTGAGACACTTATTAGTGATGAGACACTAGTAGGTCTGGATGAGCCTAACAGCTACACGGAAGCCATGGCAGGACCTGAGGCTGCTAAATGGAAAGAGGCTATGGATAGCGAGATACAGTCCATGTATGACAATCAAGTTTGGAACTTGGTTGACAATATACCTGATCATAAGGTAGTTGGGTGCAAATGGATCTTCAAGAAGAAGACCGACATGGATGATAATGTACATACTTATAAGACACGACTGGTTGCAAAGGGTTATTCTCAAACTCCGGGAGTCGATTATGATGAAACCTTTTCACCAGTGGCCAAGATAAAGTCTATTAGGGTTCTCTTAGCCATTGCTGCATTTCATGACTATGAAATATGGCAAATGGATGTCAAAACCGCTTTCCTTAATGGAAAGTTGGCTGAAGATGTTTACATGGTTCAGCCAGAGGGTTTTGTTAGTACAGAGTACCCCAATAGAGTGTGTAAACTCGAGAAATCCATTTATGGATTGAAACAGGCACCTCGCAGATGGAATCTTTGCTTTGATGAGAAAGTCAAGGAATAAGGGTTTTCAAGGAGTGAAGATGAATCTTGTGTCTATATCAAGGCTAGTGGGAGCATAGTCTGATTTTTGGTACTGTATGTGGATGACATACTACTCATAGGAAATGACATCCCAACCCTGCAGGAAGTAAAGTCCTGGCTTGGGAAGTGTTTCGCTATGAAGGACCTCGGTGAAGCTGCCTATATCCTAGGGATAAGGATTTTGAGAAACAGGAGTAAAAGACTAATTGGACATAGTCAAAGAACCTATGTGGACAAAGTGTTGAAAAGATTCAACATGCATAACTCGAAGAAAGGTGAGTTACCCATTCAGAGTAACGCCAGATTGAGTAAGACACAAAGCCCTAGTATTGAGGCTGAGATAGCAGAAATGAGTCGACTACCTTATGCTTCAGTTGTAGGATCGATCATGTATGCTATGACGTGTACTCGACCTGATGTAGATTTTGCTTTGAGCATGGTAAGCAGGTATTAGGGGAACCCTAGCAAGGCACACTAGACTGCGGTAAAGAATATCCTCAAGTACCTGCGAAGGACTAAGGATTGGGTTCTTACCCTCGGTGGGAGTGATGACTTGAGAGTTGTAGGGTATAGTGATGCTAGCTTCCAGACTGATAGGGATAATTTCCGCTCTTAGTCGGGCTGGGTCTTTACCTTAAACGGAGGGGCAATCACTTGGAAGAGTTCCAAGCAGGAGACAGTGGCTGATTCCACTTGTGAATTAGAGTACATAGCAGCAAGCGAGGCAGCAAAGGAGGCTATATGGCTAAAGAACTTCATCGGAGACCTTGGAGTTGTACCAGCTATAAAGGAACCAATGGAGATTTTCTGTGATAGCAATAGTGCGGTTGCCTTAGCCAAGGAACCAAGAGATCATGGGAGATCCAGACACATTGACAGAAAATATCACTTCATCAGACATCGAATAGAAGAAGGAATCCTCGTGGCAAAGAGGGTATCATCGGATAAGAACCCAGCAGATCCCCTCACGAAGGGACTGATTAGGGTTAAGCATCTACAACATGCTCAGAGCATAGGGCTGAAAGATGATATAAGTTTTAGTAGTTAGATAAATTATGAAATTTGTAAAGTGTAATTGACATTAGATGATGAATAAAAGGTGTTTTACTTATTAGTAAAGTGTTGCTATCGTTTGTCAATCGTTTACTATATTTCTTTTGCATGTTTTCACTTCCAGAATAATTATGTTTGGTATAACATATTATTCAAACCTCCACAGTCGGTCATATGTCGGATGTAGGTATGAATCAAGACTGTCATGATTGGTTGCAGAGGTCTAAGGTGTTGGACATGGCTACAACAATCATCAGTGATCATAAGTTCTGAGCATTGGACTCAACCCACGCTCACTGGAATCACTTCATGGAATTTTATCTCGAGTGATCCCGAGACGGTAATATCATATAAGTCTTCAAACCTAGAGATATGATTTGTTACTTACGAGTTGGTTATGCATTGATTGTACAAAAACGCATTGGTAATTCGATGTTATAAAACGTGCCTCTGTGTATAATTCAATGAGTGGTAGAAAAAACATATGAGTCGAAGTTTATCTGTTCCTTCTTGGATTAGAAGTTGATATTTGGGCCCCTCGATGATTTTGTTTTGACCTATGTACCGGGCCCGGTCAGAACTAAATTGATGTGTTCAGTTAAGTTCTATGTCAAACAAATCAGAAATCGGGAAACAAATGCTGGACAATAAGTAAGACCATGTTCCATGTATTTGTCCGGCTGATATCTAGAACAAAGGATTATATGATCACTTATCTAAAATGGCGCGTTCTAGTTCAATAGAGTTTAAAGAGCTACGATTGTTGATCGGTTCCTAAAGTCATACTTGCAACTATAGTTATTAGACTTATCCAACTGGGAGACTGTTGGATATAGTGTCTAAGTCCATAACTATATTTGGTATGTACTTGACCCGAACCGGCGTGGTCCATTTGGGTTGCACTTCACCCAAACAATTAATGGATAATCTTTTGAGAATATTACAAGTTATGATTTATTAATATATTATAAGTTCTAATGTATTAATACAAGATCATATTATTTAATTAGTATTGATTTATAATTAATCTAGGATTAATTTAGAGATCAAAGATATTACTAATTAAATATGAGCTTTTATATTTATATAGTGTTAGCTAAGGCTTATTTGGAATGGGCTAGGCTTGCATGGAAAAGTCCATGGATACTCCATGGAGCTTTAACCCATGGATCTCATGGAAATGAAGAGAAATGGGTATTAGGGTTTACATGGATGTAACCCTAATCCACCACACTATATAAAGGAGGCTTTGGTTCTTGAAATCACACTAGTTGACACTTGTTGAGGTGAGGGCCGATTTCAAGATAGTAGTGACTATTCTCTCAAAGTTCCAAGTTTGTGGTGATTTGTGATTTCCATTTGAGGGATTCACAGTATTGGTGCTAGGCTCTAAAACTCCAAGCAATCAACTACAACTACAAAGGTAAGTATTTCTACTGGCTTATTTGATTCATGTTCCCCATGCCATGCTAGTTAGGATATGAACCTTGGAAAAATAATTATTTGCATGTATCTTAGACAAATATAGATCCGAGGTTTATTAGGGTTGCATGTACACTTAGGAAGTGTTAGAATGCTCAAAACCCATCAGCAGCAATCCTGATGGCTTTTGATATTCCACCTTGACTTTGGCGCAAGTCAAACATTGCCTACGTAGGTAGCAATTTCGGCTTTCATGTTCGGCCACCAGTACAATTTCTTGAGGTCCAAATACATCTTCTTTTAATCGGGATGTATGGAGTATCGTGTCTTATGGGATTCGTCCATGACAACATCTCTGAATCTGCCAAACTTCGGCGTCCAGATCCGATTCATGAAGTAATGAATTCCGTTATCCTTGATTTCAAGATTCTTATCCATTCCTTTTAAGGCCTCACTTGCCACATTTTCAGATTTCAAGGCTTCTATTTGGGCTTCCTTGATTTGTGTGGACATGTGTGAATGGATAGTCATGGTTAAGGATTTCACTCAGCGGCCCGAGTATTCCTTTCGGCTGAGTGCATCATCCACCACACTAGCCTTTCCGGGATGATATCAAATTTCGCATTCATAATCGTTTAGTAGTTCTACCCACCGTCTTTGTCTGATGTTGAGTTCCTTCTGGTTGAGGATGTGCTGGAGGCTTTTATGATCGGTGAAGATGGTACATTTCGTGCCGTAAAGATAGTGCCTCCATATATTTAGAGCAAAAATGACTGCTCCTAGCTCGAGATCGTGCGTCGTGTAGTTTACTTCGTGCGTCTTTAGTTGTCCTGAGGCGTAGGCGATGACCTTCCCTCGCTGCATCAGGACACACCCAAGTCCTTGGTTTGACGCATCACTATAGACCACGAAGTCTTCTGTTCCTTCTGGTAAGGTTAAGATGGGCGCACTACATAAGGCTTGTAACGACCGAAAAATACAACCAATTTTAAATTTTTCAAAAACAACTCGATTCCATTAAATCTTTACAAAAGGTTTTCAATACAAAACATTTAAGTATTCCCAGAATCACATTACTACAAAATCATGAGGAGCGGTACGATCACGCCTTCGCCTTGCCACGGTCTCCTGAAGAACCTGAAAAACATAAAACACAACTGTAAGCCCGAAAACTTAGTGAGATATCCCCAAAATACCAAGCACATATACCATACACGCATAACATGCGACAACATATCTGATCACAGAACAGCCATGCACTTCGGGTCTACTGTGTGACTGGTCCGCCGCACCGGCCTACAGTCCACCTGGTTGACCGTCTGAGTCTAGCCATAAACCTCGAGTCTACAGTGTGATTGGTCCGCCCGCACCGGGCCTTCAATCCACCTGGTCCATTCTCCGAATCTAACCACATACATTGAGTCTGTAGTGAGATTGGTCCACCTGCACCGGGCCTTCAATCCACCTGGTCCACTCTCTGAGTCTACAGTATGATTGGTCCGCCCGCACCAGGCCTTCAGTCGGCCTGGTCCACTCTCCGAGCCTCGACACGTCTGGTCCGCCCTCTTGGGGCCTACAGCCTATCCGGACCGCTCGCTAGGCCTTCGGAACAACCGGTCCGCCCTGGGTATCTTGGCCTACAGCACAAAGCAGGACCCGCCTCAACCCAACTCCAGTCCAAACAACCATGTGCACATATACATACAATCATATAGCAATTCAGAGTCAACAAGCAGATCAAACATATCACATAACATATCATCATCCTAACCAGGATACCGACCTAACAGGTCCCTAGCATAGCATCTCCCTATCTCTCAAGATACCGATCTCAATCAAGTCTCTAACATATACCATCCTAGGTCTCAGGATGCAAACATATCAAAGAAGTAACATAACAACAACTACCCGGATCTCAATCTGATAAGGGCCGGCCTTGGTCCCTTAGACCCTGTTGATATAGTGAGGATAACTCACCTCGAAACTGCCGGCTGAGAGGATAAGATCCCGCTACTCCAAACTCCGACACGAACTCCTCCACTGAACAACAACAAAGCACTGAACTCAAAACAATAACTGTAACACCATGGATTTTCAAATAAAAATTTTCATTTAATTAATCAATTTAATATTAAAAACACTTGTTTTAAAATCTTATTCACATGCGAATTACAAAACATAGTTTCATTTTCATTATAATAGAAGACCAGGATCCTCCAAAACACAACTCTTTCTTCGGTGTGTACAATCGAACCGTTGCCATCCCGCGTTACTGTAAGAACCTGAAACAACATAACATAAACAACGTAAGCACGAAGCTTAGTGAGTTCCCCAATATACCTTACGCACATACGCCTTCCGGCCCGGACCTTTCGGTCCACATAACATTGCCTTCCGGCCCGGACCTTTCGGTCCATGTGTCTCAGGGGACTTCCGTCCCTGCTGGGTAAACCTTCCGGCCTTACCCACGCCGACCTTCCGGTCCATCACACATCATATCGCCTTCCGGCCCATAACATAATCGCCTTCCGGCCCATAATATAATCGCCTTCCGGCCCATAACATACATAGCACATATAACAGATAACTTACCACATATAGCATACATATCACATATCATATCCGACCTTCCGGTCACACAGTCAAACCCTTCCGGGTACAGTATAGTGAGAAGACTCACCTCGCGGACACTAGAAGATAGCAACTCCTAAAGTCCCTTGCACTTGATCCTCCGAGCTACAAGCTCCCTGTAACATCATATATCCCTTATTAATACTTCTATCTTCCACGTTAACTGACCCTAAGAAATCACACCAGTCAACTCTGGTCAACAGTCCATTGCCAGCTCGACTGGACTCGGCGAGTTCCCTGGCGACTCGGCGAGTCTGGTCGTCCTTCAATCCTCTAAGATTCCCCTTCTACTCGTCGAGTATCCTCTTTGACTCGACGAGTCACTCCTGGAAGAATCGCGGGGCCACCCCGACTCCACTCGCCGAGTCTGAAGAACAACTCGGCGAGTCCCAGTGAATCTTCAAGCTACTCGCCGAGTCTGATCATCCGACTCGGCGAGTCCACGCCATGCAGTCGATCAAACTGCTTCCTGAGATACATATTTTCCCGAATATACAAACATAGGACCTTCTGGACCTCTAAGGGGTACTAATACAGGGTTATAAACGTTGGATAACAACACAACAATCCATCTAATCTCCAAATGGGTTTCACAAACCCTAATCCCATAACACATCAACATAGCAGAGGATAATTCGAGTTCTTACCTGAATAATGTATCCTCTGTGTCCCCAATCCTCAGAATGTGACTCCCTTGCTGCTCCTTTAGCCAATCCCTTCTCTTCCTTGCACAACAATTCTTCCAAGATCAACAATGGCCCTAAGACTTTGCTCCAGATGCACCCACTCGATTTAGGGTTCTTCCCAGAAGGCTAAACTGAACAATGACGGCCAATGAGTGCCTCTTATACGTCCCAACCTGAACGGTTAGGGTTTTTCGCTAACAGCGTAGACTCGCCGAGTCCATATCGGACTCGTCGAGTCCAGTCGCGAACCCACGACCCGGTCTGCGATCCTACTCGGCGAGTCAAGGCTCCAACTCGCCGAGTCCCTTCTTAAAACACCCCCAAATCATAATTATATCAATATTTGAAATTTCGGGCTGTTACAACTCTCCCCCACTAGAACTAGACTTCGCCCTCGAAGTCTCACTCTGAAAATAGCCCCGAATGCTGCTCCCACATACCACGTTCCAGATCACAGTTCATTTCCGATCCCCTCCGATGCTGCCACTGAACTAACACCCGAGGTATCTCCTTATTCCTCAGAACCTCGATCTTCCGTTCTCTGATGACCACTGGCTTCTCGGCATAATTCAAGCTTGCATCCACCTGAATGGCTTCTAATGGAACCACTGCTGACTCATCCGCTATACACCTCTTCAACTGCGACACATACCAGTGTCATGGATCCGTCCCAATTCCGTTGACAGCTCCAAACGATAGGCCACCCTTCCTACCTTCGCACCTTCACGAAAAGACCCAACATACCGGGGCCCCCCATTTACCCCTCTTCCTAAATCGAAGCACCCCGTCAGAAATACGAAGTCGCTGACCTGAATCACATACTCGTAACGGCGTCTGCCTGCATAACTTTCCTGTTAACTCTAAACGATCACTTACTCTCTTTAACCTGCTGAGTCTGCTTTGCCAACTAAAGTACGAACTCTGAACTGCTCATCACTCTCTGTAATCGGAAATTACCCAAGATGCACTCTGCTCCAAATCTCAACGATCACTCAGCCCATAAGGGTTAGGAAACCCTGAACCACCGGATCCCCGATCCAAAGCCCACTTTGCCCATTCCGGACCGACTGAGAGATCCATCCTCCCTCTCAGATCAACTCTCACAAGTTCTCCCCTTGCCACTACATACACATACTGAACTAGTCCCAACACCCGCAGGTGGAAAGACCCGATACCCTGATGATATCCTCGAACATCTCCCAAGCTGAACCACTACATCCACCCTACACTCTGATCAGAATCACACTGAGAATTTAAGATTCTCTCTCCCCCTGCATCCCTTCTGAGCCTCAACAGACATCCCAAACCGGATGGGCTCCTACTTCGCTGCCGCGAGCACGATGCTCAAAGGCATACCCGAAATACTCTAACCATAACTCTGCTCTGCGGCTTTCCTTTTCGTGGACTTGCACTCCCCTTCGGAGTTACACACCTTTCTCTTTTCCTTTTCCAAGGAACCCTCTTGGCCATAATGCCACTCCAACCGGTGCCACAGTGCTCGCCCCAAGCGACACCACCCTTTTTGCGTAACCGCTATCCACATACTCTGGTTCCCATTGCAGGGGCTCTCAATCCCATGCACTCTCTCCACTCATCAAAATCACTGCCTCAGCTAAACAAGATCACTAACCCGGGGCCAGACCTTCCAATGCAATCACACTGCAACATACACAATCCGCAATCTCAAACTGATCCAGCAATACCAACAGAGTCTCCAGCATAACTGGACCGACTCTCATAACACATACTAGCCACTCGAGGCTATATCTTTGTGGGTCCGTACACCCAACTCTGCGAACCCTCAGGTTCTAACTCTGGGAACCTTCCGGTTCCAGCTCTAGAAACATGCACAACATAATCCCGTGGGATTAATGCAGTACAACCCATCACGTACCTCAAACGTACCAATACTCTGATCGCAAAATTCCGATTACTTACTCAAGCTTGATCCCGACCTCCTCTCAGGCCTCCACAATCAAATTCCCTAGGTCTGCATCTCGCCCCGCATACCCAACACTCGCTCTCGTCGGCCTATACTTTGCGCTGACAAACACTGCTGAATCCCAACAGCTAAGCACCCTCACATACTCATCGATCTCCCGGAGAATTTTACAATTCTCCCCCACTAAAGCACTGACTAACTGCCACCGATCGTCATTAACGACCTTTCAGAACCATCCTGCACAAAGAGAACATTTACCCACTGACTGCTTCCCACAAACGTAAGCAACCCTCAGCAAAACACATCTCCTCCCTGATCAATCCGCTCAAAAGAATCCAATCTTTCAATTATCCACTCCACAACTGCAGATGCTACCCGTCATTCAACCCAGTGCCGCATCCCCACTATCAACCCTCACGAACGATGACCAACGGAATTCCCAAGCAATAACCCATAACCAAACCCACAACCTGCCAAAGGTTGAATATCGCATCGAAAACCACACAAGGCTACCGGCACCAAAACACCAAACTATAATCATACTAAACCATCAGGGAACAACGAATGCCAAGCGAAAACCTGAAGCACCAATCCATAACCATGCCAAACCCTCGAAACAACGAATACCGCATCGAAATCCACACAAGATACCAGCACGAACAATACGCCACAATCAACGCAAGGTAATCAAGACATCAAGAAAGCCTCATACCCGCGGCTGCCTCCGGCACTGCTCCGTCTCCCTCTGTCGCAAGCAGATAAGCACGACCCTGAGCCCTTGGGCTCTGCTCCATCCTGTCCTCCTCCTGAACTCCTCAAGGTGGCCGAAGCTAGAGCCTGCACCGGTCCTGCAGGAAACTGTGGACGGTTGACCCTCAAATGTCCAACCTGCCGACACTGATAACAAATCCTGAAATCCCGAATTGGCACTGACTGCCGACAATCCCGTGCACCATGCCCCTCCTTTCCGCACTTGCGGCATGCACCACTGGGCCAACAAGCTCCGGTGCCATTCCTCTCACACTTCCCACGAGTGTGACCGCTCCGATCCCCCATTCTAACGTCTACGGTCATGGACCGTTTCGGCGCCGACTGCGACTGCATCGGGGTCTGCCTCATCTCACGCAACTGCAACTCAACCTCTAACTCACGCCACATGGCGGCCTCCTGCGATACCAACACGGTCTCGCGCCTCTGCGCAGCCACGAACTGTCTGATACCCCCCCTTGAGCATACTCGGATGTCGGGACATCTGAGCCTGCTCCGAAGCAAACTCAGGGCGAAACATCGCCCTCTCAATAAACATCCCGGTGCTCTCAGTCACCGACTCCAAATCCTGCTTCAGCTTAAGGAACTTCCGAGCCAATTTCTCCTTTTCATCCCGCGGAACATAGCGAGTACTGAACATCCCTCTGAATTGATCCCATGGAACCGCAGCCCTCTGCGCATCGGAAAATGACCTCGTGGTCAGTCTCCACCAATCCTTCGCCCCGAGCCTCAATAGGTTCAGAGCACACCCCACCCTCTGATCAGCAGGGCATAAACTCGTGGAGAAACACCCCTCCATGTCTGATAACCATCTCATAGCAACAATCGAGTCCTGAACTCCATCGAATGTGGGAGGCTTCGCATAATAGAAGTCCCGATACTGAAAACCCCGACTAGCCCCTTTCTTTGCCGTTACTACAGCCGCTGTAACCGCCGCGGCAGCCGTCTCTGCGAAAGCCGCATATCGCTCATCAAACTACTTCAATCATAGTGGTCCTGATCGACCCAAACAATTCTGGCGACTCAGCCCGCAATAATGCAGCAACCTCATCACGCAGGATCTCGCGAATCCTCGCATCCCGCTCGCTCGTGCTCGTCCGATCGATAACCGGATAACAAGATAGCCACAAGCATCATTCACTACGAACCATGGTACTCATCCCATGACATCCCTCCTCAACATGCTTCGGTGTATGGTACCTGAACCATAGCACCACTCCTCAATCTGCTCCAATGTATAGCACTCGAACCACAACATCTATCTCAATCTGTTCCGATGTATGGTGCCCTGACCATAACATCACTCTGTATCCGCTCCGATGTATGGTATTCGAACCATAACATCACTCCTCAATCTGTTCCTTAGGACCTTCAGAATGCCCCCTGTATCAAGTATGGGTCCTCTGCTTTCAGTAGTACGGGCCCATACTACCTGCCACATCTACCCATACTTTCCACACGGACCATCCCAGAGTTCCTAAGTAGCTGATAAACCTGCTCTTTCACCCAACTCATCGCACGTGCTCGCTTCCCAGCGAAATCCTCTACTCTACCAGCGCACTCATCTGGCTAGGTTTACTCCCTAGTCCCTTCCGCTGTCCTCCCACTTCTTTGCTATCAGCTGCTGAAGAGTTCCTAATGATGCCAGCCCTCTACCTCCTGAGTATCGTCATACTCACTTAGTAGCTGACTCCCATCATCGATAACTCCACAAAGCACAAAGCAAGCAGCATTCGAGCATTGAAGCATACATAGGACTCCCCATCTGTGGTAGCTCCACTTTCTCGGCTCATCCTCGGAAGTACCTCTGTACCCCGTAGCTTTACCCCTTGTGCGTTCTAACTAGATACTCCCACTCATCACATACACACAAAAGCATAACGCACACATAACAGCAAACCCTAGACTAAGGCATCACAAATCAGGCCACTCTAGTCCTAAGATGCGAAATACCTAGCCTGTCTCTAGCATGCAATAATGTCTCATAAAGTGCATAATAGATATTTCATAATACAAAAGTAAGGGTATTTTGGGAAATCACCGTTTGGCTCTGGCTGATTGTACACACTGCTCTTTCTTGCTTTCTCTTTGAACTCTTTTTCACTTTTAGAAAACCATTTATTTGGAAAACTTTTTCTTACTTCCTCAGTTTGAGTCCAGATTTACCCGTAGGCGCGTCCGAATCCCTCAAACCAAGGCTCTGATACCAATTTGTAACACCGTGGATTTTCAAATAAAAATTTTCATTTAATTAATCAATTTAATATTAAAAACACTTGTTTTAAAATCTTATTCACATGCGAATTACAAAACATAGTTTCATTTTCATTATAATAGAAGACCAGGATCCTCCAAAACACAACTCTTTCTTCGGTGTGTACAATCGAACCGTTGCCATCCCGCGTTACTGTAAGAACCTGAAACAACATAACATAAACAACGTAAGCACGAAGCTTAGTGAGTTCCCCAATATACCTTACGCACATACGCCTTCCGGCCCGGACCTTTCGGTCCACATAACATTGCCTTCCGGCCCGGACCTTTCGGTCCATGTGTCTCAGGGGACTTCCGTCCCTGCTGGGTAAACCTTCCGGCCTTACCCACGCCGACCTTCCGGTCCATCACACATCATATCGCCTTCCGGCCCATAACATAATCGCCTTCCGGCCCATAATATAATCGCCTTCCGGCCCATAACATACATAGCACATATAACAGATAACTTACCACATATAGCATACATATCACATATCATATCCGACCTTCCGGTCACACAGTCGAACCCTTCCGGGTACAGTATAGTGAGAAGACTCACCTCGCGGACACTAGAAGATAGCAACTCCTAAAGTCCCTTGCACTTGATCCTCCGAGCTACAAGCTCCCTGTAACATCATATATCCCTTATTAATACTTCTATCTTCCACGTTAACTGACCCTAAGAAATCACACCAGTCAACTCTGGTCAACAGTCCATTGCCAGCTCGACTGGACTCGGCGAGTTCCCTGGCGACTCGGCGAGTCTGGTCGTCCTTCAATCCTCTAAGATTCCCCTTCTACTCGTCGAGTATCCTCTTTGACTCGACGAGTCACTCCTGGAAGAATCGCGGGGCCACCCCGACTCCACTCGCCGAGTCTGAAGAACAACTCGGCGAGTCCCAGTGAATCTTCAAGCTACTCGCCGAGTCTGATCATCCGACTCGGCGAGTCCACGCCATGCAGTCGATCAAACTGCTTCCTGAGATACATATTTTCCCGAATATACAAACATAGGACCTTCTGGACCTCTAAGGGGTACTAATACAGGGTTATAAACGTTGGATAACAACACAACAATCCATCTAATCTCCAAATGGGTTTCACAAACCCTAATCCCATAACACATCAACATAGCAGAGGATAATTCGAGTTCTTACCTGAATAATGTATCCTCTGTGTCCCCAATCCTCAGAATGTGACTCCCTTGCTGCTCCTTTAGCCAATCCCTTCTCTTCCTTGCACAACAATTCTTCCAAGATCAACAATGGCCCTAAGACTTTGCTCCAGATGCACCCACTCGATTTAGGGTTCTTCCCAGAAGGCTAAACTGAACAATGACGGCCAATGAGTGCCTCTTATACGTCCCAACCTGAACGGTTAGGGTTTTTCGCTAACAGCGTAGACTCGCCGAGTCCATATCGGACTCGTCGAGTCCAGTCGCGAACCCACGACCCGGTCTGCGATCCTACTCGGCGAGTCAAGGCTCCAACTCACCGAGTCCCTTCTTAAAACACCCCCAAATCATAATTATATCAATATTTGAAATTCCGGGCTGTTACAATAACCAACAATTACCAAAATGCCCCAGGAAACCACTGGTCAACCCTTGATCAAAGACAAGGTCAAAGTCAACCCCTGACTGACTCTACTCGCTGAGTCAACCCGATGACTCGCCGAGTCCCCAAGCTCAGAACTTCCCTCAATCCGCGACCTAACTCGCCGAGTCACCCCGAGACTCGCCGAGTCCAACAACTCTGAGTCCACTCGCCTACAACTCACCGAGTCATCCCTTGACTCGTCGATTCTCGACTCAACCAGAAAATATTGGGACTCTTCGACAAGACTCGCCGAGTCCCAGAACAGACTCGCCGAGTCTAAGGCTATCTTCAACCTACTTGCCGAGTTGTTCATTCAACTCGTCAAGCTCCAGGCCATCTTGATCCAACTCCCCGAGTTGTTCTTCCAACTCGTCGAGTTCCATCCTATCTTCAACCAACTCGTCGAGTCCACCCATGTGACTCGCTGAGTACCACCGGTCTGAGTCCATACAGAAGCATCCCAGGCCATGCAATTGATCCAAAACATAGATCTAGCCTCCTACAACCCATCCATCACGTAAAGTGGCAAACTTTACGTGAATCCAAAGATGTCTATGCATTTTGCACATTAGGGCTAGGGTTTGGGACATGATAGCTTCACCCAACACTCAACACAGGGACTTAATGCACATTTGGACCATCACCACTCCAGATCTGAGGTAGCAACCTCAGATCTAACTTCCAAACTCCAAAACATACCAATATAATCTCCCCACAAACCCCAAAATGATGAATCCATAAGAGTAACAGCCCAAGGACGAGATATTACCTCAAAAGAATGCCCAACTGCAATGGAACTCGAATCCAAGCAAAGCCCCTTGCTCCAAGCCTCCTACCCTTCAAGATTTCCTCAACAATTGCTTCTCCAAGCTCCTAAATGCAACTTGATCCACTCACATACGAAGGTTAGGGTTTCTGGACTTGAGGATGAGTAAAGAGGCTGGGGGAATGGATGTTATGTTCTTTATATAGGGCTCAACCCTGAGAATTAGGGTTTTCTCCACTCAGCGCCTACTCGCCGAGTCCACCTTACTGACTCGCTGAGTCGGCCAGTTAACACGCGACCAAGTCGCGACTCTACTCGCCGAGTCCACCCATGGACTCGCCGAGTTCCCCTTCCAATTTTACTCTTTTAGCCCTTCAACTATACTCTTTGCTATTCCGGGATGTTACAAGGCTCGCTTTAGTGTTTGAAATTAAATGTCTTGATTTTCTCCCCAGTCGAAGGTCACACTCTTCTGAGTTAGGGTGGTGAGCGGCTTAGCAATCTTCGAGAAGTTTTGTATGAACCTTCGGTAATACCCGGCGAGTCCCAAGAATTGTATGATTTCCGTTGGGGTCCTTGGAGTCGTCCAATTCTGTATTGCTTTGATTTTGGAAGGATCCACGTGTATCCCCTCTTTGCTTACTACGTGAGCTAGGAAATCTACTTCCCGAATCCAAAATTCGCACTTCGAAAATTTTGCGTATACCTTCTCTGCCCTCAATGTTTCCAAAACTTGGCAGAGGTGTTGGATGTGTTCTTCCTTGCTTCTCGAATATATGAGTATATCATCTATGAACATGATCACAAATTTATCCAGGAAGGGACGACATACTTGGTTCATCAAGTCCATGAACACCGCTAGTGCATTTGTCAATCCAAACGGCATCACTACAAACTCGTAGTGACCATAGCGTGTTTGGAATGTTGTTTTGGGGATGTCTCCTTCCAGCACTCACAGTTGGTGATAACCAGATCTTAAATCGATCTTTGAGAAGTAGCTTGCTCCTTGTAGTTGGTCGAACAAATCGTCTATGCGTGGTAGGGGATATCGGTTCTTGATCGTGAGTTTGTTTAGTTCCCGGTAATCGATGCTCATGCGAAAGGATCCGTCCTTCTTCTTTACGAATTGGACCGGTGCTCCCCATGGTGAGAAGCTCGGTCTGATGAAGCCTTTGCTTAGCATTTCATTTAATTGATTGGACAGTTCCTGCATCTCGGCTGGGGCTAGACGGTATGGCGATTTCGCTACTAAGGTAGCTCCGGGAATCAAGTCGCTCCTGAACTCGACTAAGCGCTCCGGTGGGACTCCTGGAAGATCTTCTGGAAAGACGTCTGGGAAATTGCAGACTTTCGGAATGTCTTTAATGTCCTTGGATTCTCGTTTCTTGTCTACCACATGGGCTAGAAAGGCATGATATTCCTTGCGAAGATACTTTTTGGGCTTTGACTCAGGTGATGATTTGTAAATTTGTACTGGGTTTGTCACCATAAATGACAAGAGTTTTGCCGCTTGGCAGATTGAGGCGAACGGCCCTTTCGTGACAAAGTATATCGGCATGGTGAAGGCTTAACCAGTCCATACCGATGATGACATCAAAACGTCTTATATTAATTGGCATAAGATCGATTTGAAACAGGTGCTCATTTAAATTTAATGTACAACCTATGTACATATCGTTTGCGCTTTCTATTTTACCGTTTGCCATTCCTACAGTGAATATTTTATTGAGTGCTTGGGGTTTTTGATTAAGTAAATGTTTGAATTTATGACTCACGAAACTCCTCTCCGCACCGCAGTCAAAGAGTATGCATGTATAAATGTCGTTGAGGAGAAACATACCCGTAACCACTATGGGATCAGTTATTGCTTCGTTCTGCCCTATTGCCAACACTCTTCCTACACCGCCAGTAGTCTTCGCCTTAGGGCAATCCCTCTTGAAGTGCCCAGTTTCCCCACACCTATAACATGCCTGGCTTACTCCAGTACCAGGAACTTGGGTGATTGATCTCGTTGGTGCCTTACAGAAACGGGCAGTGTGCCCTTTCCTGTCGCAGTTTTTACAGTGCATTTCTCGGCAATTACCGTGGTGATGGTAATTGCATTTGTTGCACTTTGGCAGGCTCCCAGCATATTGCTTCGTTGGCGCAGGGGTAGCGGGAGTTGTAGTGGGGGCAGTAGCGGCATGGACCGCCACCATTTGTTTCTTTGAAGGTTCTTGCGAAGTTTGACCTTTTCTCTTGTTCCAGAACTTCTTCTTGCTGTTGTTGGCATTGTTGTCGTTGTTGTTGCTTCCTTTGGTTGGTTCGGCGATGATGGTTGTGACACTTTGACAGACCCCATGATCAATCAGAGATTGCGCCAGTTCCTTGGCGCTGTCGAACGTTGTGGGTTTGGAGGCTAGCACACTTCCTCAAAGACGGGGTGATAGTCCCCAGATATACCTTTCCACTTTTTGGCTTTCCAGAATCATCATTCCTGGGCAAAGTATTATCAAATCACTGAATCTATTTGTATAGCCTGCGATGTCCGAGCCTACCATCGTAAGGCCCCACAACTCCTGTTCGAGCTTCTGAATCTCGCCTCATGGGCAGTACTCTCGTAGAAGCATTCGTTTCAGGTTTTCCCAACCCATGGAGTTTGCCACTACCAGGGTTAGTGTCTTGACGTGGACGTTCCACCACATTAGGGCTCGTTCAGAGAGAGTACAGCGGCAAATTTTCCTTTGCTTTCTTTGGGTCATGCGCATATTTAGAACACAGCTTCCATTTTCTCTATCCATTAGGATATAACCATCACTCCCCCAGTCCCATTAAAGGGAATGGGTTTGCCATTGGTGAAGTTTTTGTAAGTACATTCCCCAGAACGGCCTTGGCTTTGGCCATTTGTAAAGATGTTTATTCCTCCTCCTGACCTGTTGTTACTCATTTGTGTCATTGCTGCGGTTACGGCAGCTGTCACAGGAGCCTGAAAGGTAGCAACATCCATTGTTGGAGGGGGTGGTGGAAGTGGTGATGGTGCTTCACTTGTATTGAAACGTCGGAGATTTCTCCTTGGTGGCAGGATTCTGCCACAACTTAAGAGACGAATTCTTGATGAGTCATTAGAAATGATTATCGAAGGTTTTAGTATTATTAGTTTTAGTCCTGAATATTTTTGGTTTTGCATGTCAATGGAAACTTCCAAAAGAAAATAAGTGTATAATCCTTTTAAAAATTTAGTGGAATACTCAAAGAAATAATAAACGCGTGTCAATTTCATTGATATTAGTATAGGATACAACGATCAGGAAAATTTGACCTTTTTATAGGTTTAGAGTACATCAATGAAAATGGGAAAATTTGACCGCATTCCGACCCTTGAACTGTGTTCTCACAATTCGTCGGGTTTACATTCTTAACGGAAAGAGTACCACCAACACTTATTTAACAGGTATAGACATAGCTCCAGAAGTACGCGCTCTACTCTGAGCGGGTGGCACGTTGCGGACCATGTATGTGGTTGTGGAAGCCTTAGCTTGGGCTACTTGACGTTCAGCCTCGATGATGCGCCTCTCAGTTGCGGCTTGGTTCCTATGGATCTCTCACTTCGTTTCTAGTAGCAGTGATGTCTTTCTGCAGGGAAAAGATGTGCTCCATTGTCCGATCGTGTTCTTCGTCCAGACGACGAAGACGTACCGCAGTGACAGCAATGGTGGCCCCAATGTCCAAGATTTGGTTGGTATTTACTTTTGCTTGATCGCCTTGGTTGGTAATGCGACGAATCATGACTGTCAGCCGAACCCCCATTGCGGAGGTTGTAGAAGCTTTGTGCCATGTCGTAGGGTGGGCGTTGCCCTTGTTCCCTGCTCCATTGCTTCAGATCCATAGCCCAACGGGGCGTCGGGCCCTGAAAGTCTGGTCGGGGAATAGCGGCTCCTCGGGGAGGGTTGAAGACCTCAGGCTCCGAGCCTGTGCTCCCACCATCTCCTTCCTCTTCTAATCCTTTGTTTGGGTCTTCCTCAGGATCCTCTTCGAATTCCTCTTTTGGTTCATCCTCGGGAATTTGCTCTTCGGAATCCTCTTCTGGGTCGTCCTCGATCCAGCTTCCATTTCCTTGGTCGGGATAGTAGGGGTCGCCAGGAATGCGAAATCCTGCCATTTTGTCTGGTCGAGAAGTAGAGGTAGAAAACTTGGGAGAAAAGTAAATTTTTGATACGAAAATATTTATTTGACGATTTCCTAACTTTTAACTAAATATTGAGGTTTGCACGATTTTTGTAGCTCTTATGGTTCTATATAATACTCCTATAGTATGACGAATTTGTAGGTTTGATTCTAGTAATTTCTTTGGTATGTTTTTGACTTGTTGCTGACTACGACCATTCCTCGACATACGTTGGTCAAGCCCAGGATAAATATAGTTGATCAGGCTATATTTATTCTTGATTTGATTACATATCGCGAGGCTTATTCGTAGTGTCGCAACTTGCCTTAATACTTTTTATAAAATTTTGCTATGATACGAGACCGATGCATGCGTGTACTTATACTTTTAAATAGAAAGAAAAACAAAAATGATATATCACTTTAAGTTATTAAAAGTATCGTTTATGAAAATGTTTTGTCAGAGGGTTTTTGGTCCCTTTGCATTTATAGTTTGTATATCTTATGTGGTTCAATATACTTAGTTCACTATAAACAATGCTCTGATACCAATCTGTCACACCCCCAAACCAGAATGGCGGAAACATTCGGGGGTGGGTGACTTCACGTAGTACCATAACAATTGAATATTGTAAAGAAAGTAACACAACCATCATAAATATAATAAAAACTTACATTGTTGCGTGTATTACAAGTTTTAAAAGAATATTACAAATATGATGATTCAAAATGTTTTAATAATAGACGCCTTAGCGTTCCTTCTCCAAAAGTTGATGGTTACCTGTATTACTGATTCCTTAAGAAATACAAGTAGTTTCGAAAAAGTGTCAACAATTAAGTTGGTGAGTTCATAATGCGTTTTTGGTACTAAAATTTGTATGTCCTTTAGTAAAAGAATAACCGAACGTGTTTTCCAGAAAATCCAACATTTTCCACATATAGTTTGAAAAGTGTCAAAGGCTGACGTGTAATAGTATTTTTCATGCTAAAATGGTGAAAGTGTAGCTATATCCAAATAACGTATTTACTGAATGCATTCAAGAGTCTCGTAAATCAAACGTATTTTAATACTTCCATGTGAGTTTTATAATCATGCTATTGACCCAGACTGCCTGCAACAACGTTCTTCAGGCGTTTGTAGTGTTATGACGCTTGTCACCCTAGACCTGCCGGTCTAACTGTAGCTAACAGTTTTGGTGCGGGATTGTTAATCCCGTATAGATCTATACACAAGTATCACGCTCTCCCTCCAAGAGATTATGGTTTATAATATAGGACTTGAAATGCGTACTTGTGAGTACGTTGAAGTTGAATGTTTCACAACTCTTAGTATTAATAGATTTACGAAAAAGAAAGTCTTTATTTCATGTAGATGAAAATATTTCATTTTCACAATGTTACGTAAAGATGTAATGAATAACCGACAAACTATACCTATTATAGGTTTTCCGAAAGTGTGTTCCATTTGATGATAAAAATTCGACGCAATACTAACTTTGCATGTAAAGTATAATGTTGATATTGAGTATCAATAACATAGAAATTGTATTTAAATCTATGCAAAGTGATACGTTTTCTTGTATTTCACTTGTATTTCCCCTAAAACATGAAAAGACGTGAAAAGTAGGGGTATGAAATCACTTGGAAAGTGTGACGATTTGAGGAAAACGAGCTTTTTCTCGGGCAGCACATCGACCGGAAGCTGGTGAGATTTTCGGGAATCTCGGGGCTTCGGACCTTCGTCGGGGCTGAGGTACGAAACCGGGAAGTCGGAATATTGTCGGCACGAAAAACGAGGTGAAAATGTGAGAGAAATGTGGAAAAATGAGCAAGGATGGTCAGCACCCACGCATTCTATTTATAGGGGTGTGAGAGGCTTCGTACGCTGGGCGTACTTCGGACTTACGCGGGGCGTACCTCGTATGCTGGGCGTACTCCGAGGTTACGCTGGGCGTTCGCTTGCATCACTGCTAACCGCATCTTCGAACGAAGCGTTTGGTCGATGTGGATAATCCGGGGCCTAGCATCCAAGTACGCTGCGCGTATTCCTTCGGATAAGGCTTTGAAATGTGTGGCAAAAACTTCTAAAATGTGTAACTTTCGCATACGAGCTCCGTTTTCGACGTTATTTATATCCACGCGAAGGTGAGAAAATACTCTACAATTTTCATTTAGACTTTGTCTGCTAGTTTTGACTTTATTTTTAAGTATATTTTAATTAATAGGCCGGGATACGTTAATTTCGTTAAAAATCCATAACTTCTTAAACCGACGTTCGTTTTCGTTTTTCTTTTTACCATTGAACTACTATTGTAGAGGCCTTGAACTCTTGTTTAGGTTGCGTTGGCTAAATGCTTCTCGATCTTTAATTCAAGTTTTTAGCTCTCTACTGCTGTTACGAAACTTTGAAAATATGTAACTTCTTCATACGAGGTCCAATATGGGCGATCTTTTTATGCATGTTCACGGTTTAACGTAATCTACGACTTTTGTTTAGATACCTAAGGCTAAAATGCATTTTATTAGAATTTCACTTTTTACGTTTAATAATGTTTTACCGGGTGTGTCGTGGATTTTCGATTGGTCATAACTCATTCATTATAACTCGGATTTGAGTTTTCTTTATGTTTTTGGAAACCTTGGCACGATATCTAACACTTTATGCATCCCAATTAAGATTTTTAAACACTTCATTTTTTACGCTAATTTCGTTGATTTTCAAATAGTTCGTTATATTTGACTTTGTGAACATTACATTGATTTGAAAAATTTCAGACTGTCACAATCTTCAAATGATCTTCAAAGCACCAAGAACACATTTGTGTTTTTGGGTCCTAAAACACTCTTGCAAGCTTCCTATAAGTAAGTATACTCTTCCTAGCTAGTTATCTACTTAGTGTGCTTGCAAATCCATGGAATGAACCCCAAAACCCCCCAAGAACATGGGTTTACGGTTTGGGAATCTCCCAAAACCGTAAACACCTCTAAAAGGGGTTTTGATGCCCCAAACTCCTTCCAATGCTTGGCTAATGAACTAGGAACTTGCATGAATGATCTAAGAACCACAAAACATGAAATGGAGGGAGTAACCATGAATTTACAGATGTAAACTCTTGGGTTTATGGTAGTACACTCCTAAACATGGTCCAAGGACCCTAAACTCCAAGAAGTGTGCCATTTCAATCCCTAACCACTTCCTAAGCCTTTGATTCGAACCTAGAACCCTTCTTTGTTAAGCATGAGACCTTAAAACACACAAACACACCATTCCCATGAGTTTACGGCCGTAAACTCATGGGGGGAATGGTCCAAAAACCATAAACACACATAGGGGTGACCATTTGAAGTGTAAACTCCATAGTGAGGCCATACACTCCTTAGAAACAACCCGTAGCACTCCTAGCACTTGAAGCAAAGTGTTTTCATCCATTAGAGTGTCTTTACTTACTAAATTAATGATTAAATAACTAATTGGATACAATTATGTATCACTACATGTTACATAGGATCCGTGTGTGTGTCCAAGTCCTCACTTGACACCTAGCATCCTACCCGACACTTCCATCCACTCTACTCACTGCAGATGAGTTCATACCCCTAATCAACCTTTTAAATGTTTTTAAATGCTTTTATGGGGGGGGTGGGGGAATACAAGTTGAATCAAACAAGTTATAGTATCAATCACATGTGATTTATAACTTACAATCTAGAGGATTTTCTATACTTTTAACTGCTTTGCCAGCAAAACTGCTTTAAATGTTTATCAAACTAATTTTCAGGATAAATTGTTATAAAACTATTTCCATGTTCCTTTAAATTTCTTTTGTTCCCAAACCATATCTATACCAATATATTTATATAAGTAAGACTTGAAGGACTTAGGACTGATACCTCACCTTACTTCCTGTTCTTGTTTGATCTGGACTTAGGGTATATTGATATCTGTCCGAATGTCGTTGAATTCTTGGTTATATATTATATGTATTGGTGTTGGATATAAAAGTCTTTAATTCACTTCAATACCTTTGTGTATCAAAGGCATGCAACTAACATTTCTATTTAGCTATAATAGGTATAGTTAAGAGTTACCGCTCATTACTACTATTACCATGACACTTACTATACTTAGTACAGTTATGAGTCAATATATGCTAAATTCTATACAAAGAGGATACTATATACTATACAAGAGAACACTCTATACATTATACCAGAAAGTAAATTATACACTAATACAGGAGAATATACTAAAACAGAATGTGACATACTATTTCTCGATACGACACTTCACTGTGCTATCACCGTGTAACCATAGTCTCCTGGAGGGAGAGCGGGCATTATGTGTATAGATATATACGGGACAGACACTCCTACATCCCGACTGCTAGCTATAGTCCAAGCCAACTAGGCCCATGGGTGACAAATGTCACCATACTACGTGTGACTTGGAGGGTCATCAGTTATTCTATCGTCAATCAGCATGGTTACATACGAGTTCACATTCATACCTTTAATTAACACATCAAGAATTAAAGGCAAAACAGACTACCCGAGGTGTATTGTACATTTAATACTACCTGGAGTCTGCATTTTTATTTCATTCTGCCGGCAGTGACACTGCTGGGGTAAAACATTATTTTCCCATTTACTTTACATGGATGAAGTATATTCTTATAACTGATAGTCTCATTGGGAAGAATTTTACACTCTCAAAGGATCAAACTTACAATTAACCAGGTCTTGGTAGAAGACTACTTTTGCTGGAAAATATAGGATTTTCTAGGGATCATACTATTTTCAAACTTTGATAAAAGCTTTTATATTACATGATTGTAAACACTTTTATACAAGCAATGACACTAAATACTTATGAACTCTCCAGCTTTACACTGATACTCTCCTTCAAAATAACTTGTATTCTCAGGTCATCAGTAGACAGGTACAGATGCAGCTTTTGAGAAGATGGAGCACATACAAGACTCCTCTTTATTTTGATTATACTTTTGGTGTCTAACAAACTGTACAGAACACGCTTGTATTACAATTATTATATTAATGCAATGGATGTTGTTGCTGTTGGATATAGTGTCTAAGCCCATAACTATATTTGGTATGTACTTGACCCGACCCGGCATGGTCCATTTGGGTTGCACTTCACCCGAACAATTTATGGATAATATTTGAGAATAGTACAAGTTATGATTTATTAATATATTATAAGTTCTAATATATTAATATAAGATCATATTATTTAATTAGTAGTGATCTATAATTAATCTAGGATTAATTTAGTGATCAAAGATATTACTAATTAAATATGGGCTTCTATATTTATATTGTGTGGGCTAATGCTTATTTAGAATGGGCTAGGCTTGGATGGAAAAGTCCATGGATACTCCATGGAGCTTTGACCCATGAATCTCATGGAAATGAAGAGACATGGGTATTAGGGTTTACATGGATGTAACCCTAATCCACCACACTATATAAAGGAGGCTTTGGTTCTTGAAATCATACTAGTTGACACTTGTTGAGGTGAGGCCGATTTCAAGATAGTAGTATTTATTCTCTCAAAGTTCCAAGTTTGTGGTGATTTGTGACTTTCATTTGAGGCATCCACATTATTGGTGCTAGGCTCTAAAACTCCAAGCAATCAACTACAACTTCAAGGTAAGCATTTCTACTAGCTTTATTTGATTCATGTTCCCCATGCCATGCTAGTTAGGATATGAACCTTGGAAAAATAATTATTTGCATGTATCTTAGAAACACATAGATCCAAGGTTTATTAGGGTTGCATGTACACTTAGGAAGTGTTAGAATGCTCAAAAACCCTTCAGTGGTATCAGAGCCTGGTTTGTTTGTTTGATACTTGATGCAAAAAAAAAAAAAAAACGGAATTTCGACTTTAGTTGCTAGAAATGGATTGGAAACATTAATCTAAATTGTTTTGGTACTTGAAAACTTGTTTTAGGTGGAGTAATGTTTTTGCTAATTCATTTACAACAACTAGTTATCAAAATTACAAAGTTTTATGTGATTTTGATTCTTGAAAGTGTTCATATTCATATTCTTGTTCTTATGATGTTTAGATGATCATAGGAATTATTTGTAACCTATGTGGTAATTTAATTCTTGATCATAATGTGTTTTAATGGAGTCCATAACTTGTCCTCAAGTTATGGAAAACCAAAAGTCTCTTGGATTAAAAACCATTAAAAGAACATAAGAGTTAGAAAAATGAAGAGTCTTCATTTTCTTACTCTATTAAACTCATAAGTTACAAGAAATGAAAAGTTTTGAAAGTTTACAAAACTTGCCCTCAAGTTTTGGAACAAGTAAAGTTAAGTTAAAACTTTAGTTCCAACCCTTAGAATTTTAAAAGTTAAAATTCAACCCTTATACTTATATTATTATGATTTAATAATTATATATATATGTATAAGAACAAAGTCGTCTTACCGCTAGTACGCCTCATTCACGAAGCCGGTCTATAAGGTGGGTATAAGGTTGTTGCCTATAAAATGGTGACTTAATGGGTGTCCACTCTCACCCACCGCCTGCTTGACCGGTGGAGGGTCGTTAGCTGAACGGGTAAGACAAGGACTTATAAATTCTCATTCAAAGTATGATGAATATTATAAAGTAACTAAAAGTTTTATGAAATTCCCAATCTTAGTTACTTTAGGAAAAATGTGAATAAGGTGCTAATCCATGAAATTATACTTTACACTTTGATTAAGTCGTTGGTGGAGCGTGTGTGGTTAACCGGCACACTAACTTGGACTTAACAAGGTAGGTAAAGGGTGACTTAAAGGTTTATTATAGTATCGGTGGAGCGTGTGTGGTTTACCGGCACATCGATTGAGTGATAAACCTTAAGGGTACCAAGTGATTTGCATGGTTACTTCACACCTCGTTTTGTGATCCTCGGCATCCCAGTCACAAAACTTGGAGGGCACACTCGAGATTGAAACATGCCTTTGAAAAGTTCATTGAATCTCAAAGAATCTAGGAATTTCTAAGAACCAATCAAAACCTAATACTTAAATATTTCGGTTTTCGTGGTGGAAATTGGTGAATCGTCATTCACCTACCTTTCAAATATGGTATAGCTTAGATTACGGCATACCTCTTCTAAGTTATATTATATTGTGATTGGATCCTAGCCTTAATATTACATTTGGGTGTTTTATTAAGGACTCTCTTATATCTAAACTAATCTTGTTCTCTTCTTTTCAAGATGTCTTCAAGCAATGCTGCTTCTGGCTCGAATCCTCATGGCTCCTTTACTCTTATGAGCTTGTGTGGGAAAGTTACCTTTGATGGATCCAACTTCAATGAGTGGATCAGAAACATCAGGATGATTACCCGCTACGAGGACAAAGAATATGTCCTTGACAAGGAGCTTAAGGAAATCGATGAATCCACTGCAACTCCCCAGGAGATCGTTGACTTTCATACTCATGAAAGAGATGCTACCAAGGTGGCTTGCATCATGTTGGCCACAATGACAGCTGAACTCCAAAAGTCTTATGAAGATTTCTACCCTTATGAAATGCACCAAGATTTGATGGAAAGATACCATCAAAGTGCACGACAAGAGAGGTATGAGATCATCTGCTCCATGATAACAGCCATGATGAAGGACGGGGAATCCGTCACGAGCCACATGCAAAGGATGCAAAGGTATGTGGATCGGTTGCTGAAACTTAATGTGAACTTCCCTGAGGAGCTTGCAATAGATATCATTTTGCACTCCTTGCCATCGTGCTATGATCAATTCCGGATGACATATCACATGAATAAGGAAGAGGTCACACTCAGCAAACTTCAGGGACTTCTCAAGACCGCAGAAACAGGTCTTAAGGGGAAGTCGGTTGCTATCACTCCTACTCCAAACTCAACTCCGGTTTTGGCAATCGGGAAAAGTCGAGGGAGGAAAAGAAAGAGCTCTTCGAAGGGTACCAAGGTTCGGACCCTTGATGGCTCTTCTTCAAGTGGAACCAAGAAAGGTTTCATCACTCCTTCTTCTGACCCAAAAGAGGCTGAATGCTTCTATTGCCATGAAAAGGCTCATTGGAAGCGGAACTGCCCAAAGTACCAGCAGGATGTGAAGGATGGGAAAGTTAAACCTAACCATGCAGGTATTTACACTATCTTATCTAATAACTCACCCCATTCTAAATCTTGGGTCCTTGATACCGGTTGTGATATTCATATTTGTTTTGACTTGCAGGGACTAAGAAGAAGTGAGAATGTGGAGCAAGGAAGAATAAACTTGATCATGGGGAATAGGAAAGCTTCACCTGTCACCAAGATTGGAGTTTATACTTTATCGCTAAGTAGTGGGTTTAGTTTAGATTTGAATAAATGTTGTTATTCGCCAAGAATGGCAAGAAATATTATTTCCTTTCATGCTTTGTACAAACAAGGGTTTACCTTTTCATTTAATAATGAAGTTGGTTCTATTGATGCTTTCTTTAATAATGTTTTTTATTTTAGAGCATTACCTTGTGATGGTGTGTATGAAGCTGTATCTGTTGTAGATAACTTAGGAAATAATGTTTTGTGTATTGATTCTAATAATAATAATAACTTGGATAAAGCATCATTATGGCATTGTCGTCTTGGACATATAAGCAAGAAACGCATAGGCCAACTCCAAAAGGATGGAGTCTTGGAGTCGTTTGACCTAAAGTCAAATGATAGTTGCGAATCATGCTTACTTGGAAAAATGACAAAGTCACCCTTCACAGGCTCGTGTGAGAGGGGTGAAGGTTTGTTGGACCTTGTACACACGGATGTGTGTGGACCATTCAAACATGCCACAAGGAATGCTAATCGTTATTATTTGACTTTCACTGATGATTACAGTAGATATGGATATGTCTACTTAATCAAGCATAAGTCAGAGACTTTCGAGAAGTTTAAGGAATTTAAACAGGAAGTCGAGAATCAATTGGGCAGGAACATTAAGATGCTTCGATCCGATCGAGGAGGTGAGTATCTTAGTTCAGAGTTCCTCGACTATCTTAGGGAATGTGGGATTGTCTCACAATTGACACCTCCCAGGACACCACAGTTGAATGGTGTGGCTGAGAGGCGTAATCGAACCTTGTTGGATATGGTTCGTTCCATGATGAGTCGAGCTACGCTACCAATCTCATTCTGGGGGTATGCCTTAGAGACTGCCGCCCATATTCTTAATCTAGTCCCTACAAAGAAAGTTGCCAAAACTCCTCACGAGATGTGGACTGGTAAAGTACCTAAGCTAGACCACATCAAGATTTGGGGTTGCAAGGCTTTCGTGAGACGCGAGACTCATGATAAGCTCGAACCTCGAAGCGAGAGGTGTATTTTCATCGGCTACCCACAACAATCCTTTGGTTACCTCTTCTACAGACCTAGTGATAATGTGGTCTTTGTAGCAAGAAGAGGAGTTTTTCGAGAGAGAGAATTTATAAGCCAAGGAGACAGTGGGAGGCAAATTGATCTTGAAGAAATTCAAGAGTCAAGCGGTGAAGGAACTTCAAACACTAGCCCTCAACTTGAGGAGGAAACTCCTGTTGAGCCAGCTGATGTGCCTGTACCTCTTAGGCGTTCCACGAGAGTTAGGAATGCACCTGAGCATTATTATGGCTTCCATATTACTGCGGAAGGTGAGACACTTATTAGTGATGAGACACTAGTAGGTCTGGATGAACCTAACAGCTACACGGAAGCCATGGCAGGCCCCGAGGCTGCCAAGTGGAAAGAGGCAATGGATAGCGAGATACAATCCATGTATGACAATCAAGTTTGGAACTTGGTTGAAAATGTACCAGGTCGTAAGACAGTGGGGTGCAAATGGATCTTCAAGAAGAAGACCGACATGGACGGTAATGTACACACTTATAAGGCACGACTGGTTGCAAAAGGTTATTCTCAAACTCTGGGAGTTGATTATGATGAAACCTTTTCACCAGTGGCCAAGATAAAGTCTATTAGGGTTCTGTTAGCCATTGCTGCATTTCATGATTATGAAATATGGCAAATGGATGTCAAAACCGCTTTCCTTAATGGAAAGTTGGCTGAGGATGTTTACATGGTTCAGCCAGAGGGTTTTGTCAGTACAGAGTACCCCAATAGAGTGTGTAAGCTCGAGAAATCCATTTATGGATTGAAACAGGCACCTCGCAGATGGAATCTTTGCTTTGATGAGAAAGTCAAGGAATTTGGCTTTTCAAGGAGTGAAGATGAATCTTGCGTCTATATCAAGGCTAGTGGGAGCATAGTCAGTTTTTTGGTACTGTATGTGGATGACATACTACTCATAGGAAATGACATCCTAACCTTGCAGGAAGTAAAGTCCTGGCTTGGGAAGTGTTTCGCTATGAAGGACCTTGGTGAAGCTGCCTATATCCTAGGGATAAAGATTTTGATAAACATGAGTAAAAGGCTAATTGGACTTAGCCAAAGTACCTACTTGGACAAAGTGTTGAAAAGATTCAACATGCATAACTCCAAGAAAGGTGAGTTACCCATTCAGTGTAACGCCAGATTGAGTAAGACACAAAGCCCTAGTACTGAGGCTGAGATAGCAGAAATGAGTCGATTTCCTTATGCTTCAGCTGTAGGATCGATCATGTATGCTATGACGTGTACTCGACCTGATCTAGCCTTTGCTTTAAGCATGGTTAGCAGGTATCAAGGGAACCCTGGCAAGGAACACTGGACTGCGGTAAAGAATATCCTCAAGTACCTGCGAAGGACTAAGGACTGGGTCCTTACCTTCGGTGGGAGTGATGACTTGAGAGTTGTAGGGTATAGTGATGCTAGCTTCCAGACTGATAGGGATAATTTCCGCTCTCAGTCGGGCTGGATCTTTACCCTAAACGGAGGAGCAATTTCTTGGAAGAGTTCCAAGCAAGAGACAGTGGCAGATTCAACTTGTGAATCAGAGTATATAGCAGCAAGCGAGGCAGCAAAGGAGGCTATATGGCTAAAGAACTTCATCGGAGACCTTGGAGTTGTACCAGCTATAAAAGAGCCAATGGAGATTTTCTGTGACAGCAATAGTGCGGTTGCCTTAGCCAAGGAACCAAGGGATCACGGGAGATCCAGACACATCGACAGAAAATACCATTTTATCAGACATCGAATTGAAGAAGGACTCCTCATGGCGAAGAGGGTATCATCGGATGAGAACCCGGCAGATCCCCTCACGAAGGGACTGAGTAGGGTTAAGCATCTCCAGCATGCTCGGAGCATAGGGCTGAAGGATGATATAAGTTTTAGTAGTTAGATAACCCGGAAATTTGTAAAGTGTAATTGACATTTGATGATGAATAAAAGGTGTTTTATTTATGAGTAAAGTGTTACTATCTCTTGTCGATCTTTTACTATATTTCTTTTGCATGTTTTGACTTCCAGAATAATTTTTGTTTGGTATAACATATTATTCAAACCTCCACAGTCGGTCATATGTCGGAAGTAGGTATGAATCAAGACTGTCATGATGGGTTGTAGAGGTCTAAGGTGTTGGACAAGGCTACAACAATCATGAGTGCTCATAAGTTCTGAGCATTGGACTCAACCCACGCTCACTGGAATCACTTCATGGAATTTTATCTCGAGTGATCGTGAGACGGTAATATCATATAAGTCTTCAAACCTAGAGATATGATTTGTTACTTACGAGTTGGTTATGCATTGATTGTACGTAAACGCATTGGTAACTCGATGTTATAAAACGTGCCTTTGTGTGTAATTCAATGAGTGGTAGAACAAACATATGAGTCGAAGTTTATCTGTTCCTTCTTGGATTAGAAGCTGATATCTGGGCCCCTCGATGATTCTGTTTTGACCTATGTACCGGGCCCGGTCAGAACTAAATTGATGTGTTCAGTTAAGTTCTATGTCAAACAAATCGGAAATCGGGAAACAAATGCTGGACAATAAGCAAGACAATGTTCCATGTATTTGTCCGGCTGATATCTAGAACAGAGGATTATATGATCACTTATCTAAATGGCGCGTTCTAGTTCAACAGAGTTTAAAGAGCTACGATTGCTGATCGGTTCCTGAAGTTATACTTGCAAATATAGTTACTAGACTTATCCAAGTGGGAGACTGTTGGATATAGTGTCTAAGCCCATAACTATATTTGGTATGTACTTGACCCGACCCGGCATGGTCCATTTGGGTTGCACTTCACCCGAACAATTTATGGATAATATTTGAGAATAGTACAAGTTATGATTTATTAATATATTATAAGTTCTAATATATTAATATAAGATCATATTATTTAATTAGTAGTGATCTATAATTAATCTAGGATTAATTTAGTGATCAAAGATATTACTAATTAAATATGGGCTTCTATATTTATATTGTGTGGGCTAATGCTTATTTAGAATGGGCTAGGCTTGGATGGAAAAGTCCATGGATACTCCATGGAGCTTTGACCCATGAATCTCATGGAAATGAAGAGACATGGGTATTAGGGTTTACATGGATGTAACCCTAATCCACCACACTATATAAAGGAGGCTTTGGTTCTTGAAATCATACTAGTTGACACTTGTTGAGGTGAGGCCGATTTCAAGATAGTAGTATTTATTCTCTCAAAGTTCCAAGTTTGTGGTGATTTGTGACTTTCATTTGAGGCATCCACATTATTGGTGCTAGGCTCTAAAACTCCAAGCAATCAACTACAACTTCAAGGTAAGCATTTCTACTAGCTTTATTTGATTCATGTTCCCCATGCCATGCTAGTTAGGATATGAACCTTGGAAAAATAATTATTTGCATGTATCTTAGAAACACATAGATCCAAGGTTTATTAGGGTTGCATGTACACTTAGGAAGTGTTAGAATGCTCAAAACCCAACAGTTGCTTGTCTTTACTATTATGCATTGTTATGATACTGTACATGACGTCCTCCACCCTAGAATGTATTCCGTCGTTCTCGGTTTTGGCGTGTGACAGCAGTGGCCTGAATACATGAGGTATTTCACCCCCAGACGCACCCTATCCAACAATATAACACCGAACATACCTAGCAAAGGTATATTACCGACACACTTTATTAGGCAGTCTACGAAGTTCTCTTAATTACTTAGTGAAAGAAAACGTTGACATATGAAGCTCGGTCGATCACTTCATAAAAGAAACGTTGACTCCAAATCTCTCTCAACATAAAAGTATGGGGAAATACTACTAGAGTACTACTCCCATATGCTCCCATAACCGACACACAAAATTGTGAAATAGACTTTGTACATGATAGTACTTCTGGCACATTATAGTACTTTGGTATGCGAAAGACTCGTACTCGAGAACATAATAGTACCCTGGCACAAGCAGCACCCAAGACATAGAGCTTTGAAAAAGGACTTCGTACATAAAGTGTACGTAGGACGTACTCCACCGATCATCAATCTCGCAACGCACGTACTCTTAATAAGAGACTACCCAATGTCCAAACTTAATTGAACTAAACATCCCATTTAAGTCTTAACCCATCACTAGCCAAGCCTACAATGTTTATAATTAATTTTTTTGATACTATCTCCGTTTAGGAAACACCAACTAGTGTATACTTAACACAAGGTTTAAAGTAATAATATCATATATACACATCTTAACACCTATTGAACCATATTTGATTCGCACATTGTATATCATCAAATATATCTAACACGTATTTCGGACAATAACAAATACTTCACATACATATGTATATTTCATACTTTAATCTATACTCATATTAAAATCACGTTCCTAAAAGGGACTATACACATGATACCTTATCGAATGATCATATAGTTCAAAAATAAATAATTCGTACTCCTGGATCTTAACTTTGCCTCATTACCAAATCTATATTCCTGGATCTAAAACTAACCTCTTGATCTAATCCATACTCTCGAATCTAAAACTAACCTCATGACCTGATCCATACTCTCGGATCTAAAACTAACCTCCTGATCTAATCCATACATTCATATCTAAAATAAGATTATCTCTGTATCCCTTTGTCTCATGGTCCAGCCCATCTATTATCACCTACCAACAACCTCATCTACCCATGTTCTACCCGACATATTTGTAGATACAAAATACATATACAGTTTAACTCATTAAAACTTATATAATTCGTCCATTCCACAATCATTTCAAATAAACAACAATATATTATACACATAGCACATATTTCATAGCAAATACTTAATATTATGTGTTAGAAGAAAGTGACCACACACTCACTTGATCAAAAGATGATCGGACAACACTACGGCTTGTAGAAGTTGTATTCTTCGGTAGATCTGGAAGATCTTCACAAAAACCGGGCTTCTCGCGGGCAGAGCTTCGGCTTAGGAATCTCACTTCTCGGGATCTTCGGGCTTCGGGACTTGATTCTGGTCTCAGAATGAAACCGGGGCTTCGGGGGTACTTCGGGATGGCTAAAGAGGGTATCGGGAGTGAGAGACAGGAGTTGGAGCAACCCAAACTCGGCTGACCCTCGATTTCTATTTATAGGGCCATTTTCAGGTCTCACATCGTGAATCTGAAATATTCATGTCGTGAGTTCAGTCGTCACTAAATGCGTCATCGCAAGTTGCGTCTTTCAGGCTCCAGAAGTCATAAATACGGAGTTCACAGCGTGAACACTATATTCACGTCGTGAACTCTGACAATTTTGGGGATTCACGCCCGAACTTCAAAAATTCATAACTTTCGCATACGAACTCCGGTTTTGACGTTATTTATATCCACGCGAAGGTGAGAGTATGCTCTACAACTCTCGTTTAGACTCCACTGGAAAAATTTGACTTTAATTTTAATATATTATAAATATATTACTTTTATATTATTTTTAGTAGGCCGGGACAGGAAAACTCCATTATAAATTCATAACTTCTTCATCTAACATCCGTTTTCGCCTATCTTTTTATCGTTTCAATACTATCGATGAGATCTTCGATTCTCATTTAGATTGTTTCTGCTAAAAATCACCCGATCTCAAACCGAGGATTCAGGCTACATACTGCTAAGTCGAAACTTCAGAAAAATCATAACTTCCTCATACGAAGTAAGATTTGGGCGTTCTTTTTATGCACGCTTTTGGTTTAACGTATTCTACGACTTTTTTTAGATCCCTAAGGCTAAATATTGCTCTAACGTAAATTCACTTTTTACGTTATTCAGCGTTGTGTCGGTTCTGTTGCGAAACTTCGACGAGTCATAACTTCTTCGTTATAACTCGGATTTCAACGTTCTTTTTATGCACGAAATCCTTCTAACATATACTACAACTTAGTTAAGATTAATCCTTCTAAATAATGTTCTATCAAAAAGTTATTTTTGATGCTTAACGTCTCAAATTGATTAGCCTGGATCTACAGGCGTTACAGAGAATCAGCTGGGCAGGAAAATAAAGATGCTCCGATCCGATATGGGAGGAGAGTATCTTATTATCGAGTGTTGGATTTAGTGTCTAGGCACATAACTATGTATGGGATGTACTTAACCCGATTGTAGCATGGTCCTTTTTAGGTTTCCTTCACCAGTGCAATTTGAAAGGATGGATTTTTGAGAATAAGGTTATTTGTGATTTCTTAATATATTACAAGTATAATATATTAATATTATTTAATTAGTGTTGATAAAAAAAAGTTAATTTGAATTAATTTTTTGATCGAAAGAGACTAACTAAATATATGAGGATTGATTATGTAAATCGATGATTCTTGTAATGTGGGCTAACGATCCATGACTATATAGTTGGGCTAAACCAATAAGATAATCCATGGAGGTTAACACATGGAGCATAAGAATGTGAAAAGTCAGGGAGCATTAGGGTTTACAAAGTGTACCCCTAGCATTTTCCACATTATAAATAGTGACCCCATAAGCCAAAATCGGCTACACACCCTTTGGAGTCAAGTATTGATGGGTTTGAGCCAAAAGAACATCCGATGTGCTCATGCAAACCCTAATGATTGGATCTAGGTTTCTTTATTTGTACATGTATTCATCCAAGACTTTCAAACCCTAGATCTAGCATATGATATTCGAAATTAACATATGTAAATAGATTTAGATGATTTCCTTGTTGTTGATTGAAGATCTTAAAGCCTTGAGAACCTTAGCACCTCAAGTTTTATGCCTATAATAAATCACAAACACCAATAGCAATTAGAGGAAACAAGAGAGAGGGGGGAGAGGAGAATTTCGGCTCTAGGACTTCTAGGGTTCAAGTGGCCAAAATTCCTATGTCTAGGGGTCCTTGATATAGGTGTAGGATTAGGGTTTCAATGGTTATCCTTATCTGATTACTTAGCCACCAAGCAGCCCAAGGATAATTCTAGAATCCCTATGGACGAATTCATTAGGCTTTATCCCTAGAATTCGTCCACCCTATCTATTAGGGTTTCCTTGCCCTACTTTGTAACTAACACATAATTACATTTCAGCCCCTTAAGTTCAATTAACTTCTTTTGATCACAAAACTAATTCTTAATTAATTATTGACCAATGTTAATTAAACAAATATGATTTCCCTTTTAATATAGTAGTCTTATAATATATTAATAAACAATAATCACCTCTTTTTATATTATTCAACTAGTCAAGTTGCTTTGGTGAAGGCAACCCAAAAAGACCATGCACAACCGGGTCAAGTACATACCAAATATAGTTATGGACTTAGACACTGTTGGGATTATTATGTTGCGTCATGGGCTCGGTCCTTAGCCCAGTTTTGATTGCCAGTATTGGGGCTGTCCAACGGTGCATATTTTTGTGCTAGGGTTTAGTATATAAGCTGCATGCATGCAGTCTTAGACATTATTGCTTTTATTATTTTTCTCTGAGTTTTGTAAACCCTAGCTCGCCTCTACAGCAGAAGTTCTTCATCGAGCTCTGCTGAGGCATGACTTTAATGACTCATAAGCATACATTTGATTCCATTATGTGATCATTCTCTTACTGTTTTTGTCTTGTTTGATTTCCATAATCATACCTGTGAAAGATTTAATCGATCTAGAATTTAATTCTCATCAATAGGTATCAGAACAGGAGACTGTGTAATTCATACACATCTCTTCTGTCGAAGAAGTTATTAGGGTTTTTAATTCCGCATTGATTGATATTAATTGAGCCATCATTGCATATTGACGTATCTCATTAATTGTTTATCTAACCCTAACGATATATTACAAGTCTGATCTTTTACAGTTAATCAATAAAAAGTCATTACAATGTCCATGGATGATTCACAAACCAATCCAATCAACATCTCCAACAGCATTAGTTCTACGACAAGGATACCAATCTTGTATACACAAGACTATGAAGTTTGGACGCATCACTTTGAAGATTATGTGATTGGATTGGAGGATAATGGATACTTGATATGGGAAGCAATCACTGTTGTCCCATTCGCTCAGTCAAGCACCTCTAAGATTGTTAAAACTCAGAAAGAGTACAATCAGCTTGTTAATGATGTCAAAGAGATTCCTCAAGACGAGAAGGAAAAGTTTCTGTGACAACCCGAAATTTCCAATTGTATGAACATCATCTATTCAATAGAAGCTAGTTCAGTTTCAGTGATTTTCAAGCTTTTCCGAACAAGTTTGTGTACATTAGGGTTTATGTTTTGGATGATATCAGGAGAGTGGATACTCCTGGTTTTGTGAAACTTGGGCATTTCAGGTTTCATACTGTTGCAGTCCAATATCAGGAATGAAAATATTTTCTGTCAAAATATTCCAGGACTATAAATAGTTTTCTGAATTAAATTAATTCATTATTCACAATTCCCAATAGAGAAAAGCCATATTCTCTCTGACGGATCTTCGGGTTTTCATCCCAGATTGTGAGTCTACTTTTCTATATGTGTTTCAATACTTGTTTAATGCTTATTAACAACAATAACATGTCTAGATATCAAGATCCGGGAGTTTACCGCCCAAGAACGTTCTTGGGGAGTAAACTCCAAAATAGAACATAAATGCTTCCTAGTCCCGATTCCTTGTTAGACAACTTGTTTAGGGGTTAGAGTATGATCTTTATAGGCCAAAAAGCATCCAAGAAACATAAGTCTTTGGAGTTTACGGCCAAGGAACTACCTTGGGCCGTAAACCCCTTTTCAAGGGCTTAAATGCCCTAAAACTTACCCCAAATGCTTAAGGACTTTAACTACTAGTACTTGTGCTTGTTTAGAACACCAAAAGCTCATCAAAATCACAAGTTAGTAGGAGTTTACGGCCAAGAACATTTCTTGGGCCGTAAACCCCTTTTTGTGGGACAAAAATCATTCCAAGCACACCTAAGGCCTTTAGACAATTTACCTTGCACCTTTGGGACTAGAATGGAGAGTAGAACACATAGAAATCACTCCTTGAAAGGATTTTACGGCGAAGGAACATGACTTGGGCCGTAAACTCCAAGTGAAGGCACCAAAGTGTGCCTCTTGTCCCCATTAGCCTTAGATAAATTCATGGATGCCATTCTTGATGTTTAAGTGCCTCAAATCAATTAAATTCCTAGAGTTTACGGCCGTAAACTCTAAGGTGAAGGACCTTAGGCCGTAAACTCCCATATGGGGTGTTCTAAAGCCTTAAACTACTTCATGTGTTATTCCAATAAAGCTAGGAGTGTTCTAGGATCAAGATAACACCACAAAACACCCAAAAACACCATTTGAGGAGTTCACGGCCATAAACCCATGAGTTTACGGCCGTAAACTCCAAGGTGTGGGGTTTGTTGGATGGTGAACTCCTATACAAGGCCCTTTGATGTTTCAAACCCTTTTGCCTTGTCCCGTAGCAACTTAGATGCAACCATTTGAACCTTAAACACTCATAAAAGTGTTTAAATGTTTTCTAAGTGTCTTAACTTATTTATTTAAGTTATTATATGTCTAATTAGTTATATATATGCTTATTATATGATAACTAGGCTCGTGCGTGTAAACCAGTCTCCGTTTGCCATCTAGCACGGTGTCCGACACTGCAATTCAGACGACTCACCACAAGTGAGTTCATACCCCTTGAATCAACCTTTGAACTGATTTTAAATGTTTTATAACACTTTATGGGGGGGGGGGGGAATACAAGTCAAATACTTATAAGTTATTGCTTCAATCACATGTGATTGCATTTAATCACATGTGATTAATAACTAGGAAAACAACGATTTTTACCACTGTTCAAACTGTTTTTCAAACTACTTCACTTTGAAATGTTTTACAAACTGTTTTACTATCCAAAACTTACTTATAGACTGTGATTTAAACAAATGCTTCTTATACTTGAACTGTTTTATTTTACTTATGCCTTTAAATTGTTTTATAGATCGACATCAAGTCGATCTCCTCTTGATACAATATTTATGCTTCAAATGTTTTATGAAAACTTACTTATGTTTTATATATTCAATTGCATGCCCATATATGTATAGATGTATAAATAATGTTTAAAGGACTCAGGAAGGCCATCCGCCCTATTTCCTTTTCGCGCCTTGAGATGTGGTCTGGTGGGATTTCGGGTGACCATCCGAAGGTCGTTTCAATATTACTTATACATCATATATACATATATAGACATAAAAGTACTTCCATATTCATACTCATCAGTACATCATTAGCTGGTTACCATCGGGGTAACGCAGGATCATACATATACAGATATACTGAAACAATACATATACAGATATACTAGAAACAATACATATACAGATATACTAGAAACAATACATATACAGATATACTAGAAACAATACATATACAGATATACTAGAAACAATACATATACAGATATACTAGAAACAATACATATACAGATATACGAGAAACAATACATATACAGATATACGAGAAACAATACATATACATAAATACGTAATAATTGTGATCCACTGTATCGGGCATGCCTTAAATGTCATGGCCCGAGTTGTAGCCAGAATTCTCTTGGAGGGAGAGCGTGAGTTTGCGTATAGATCTATACTGGATTGACTATCCTAGACCTTGCTGCTAGCTACAGCCGGACCTGCAGGTCTGCGGGTGCCAAACGTCATTTCTTTTATTACGACCATTCAATATGTCGTTGTTACCAGTCGATAGCATGGTGCAATTTATCACATTATGCCTTAATATAAATCCGGTTTAAGGTAGTAGTATTTAGTACAATAGTAGTCTTATTATACAAAGCTACAGTACTACAATGATTTACCCATTACATATTTTAGTGAAAATCTCACTTGAGCATTAGTGTACAAACTATATTTTAACAAATGATAGTTATACTTGGGTAATTACACACTTTTACAACAGACAAGTTTACAAAAAAGTTTAGCCTTGGTAGAAGGTTACATTTTATAGAAAATATAGGATTTTCTGAGAGATTCAGACTTTTACAAACACTTTCAAACATTTGCTTACATTTTTACAAACTTATACATTGAGACAAATTCAAACGTTTTTTTACAAGAAACATTGACACTAAAATACTTATGAACTCACCAGCTTAATGCTGATAAACTCTTTCAAAATAACTTGTATTCTCAGGTCATCCGTAGACAGGTACCGAGGCCAGCTTTTGAGAAGATGGAGTGCATTCAAGACTCATCTCATATTATTTTGTTATACATTATTTTTGGTGTCTATAATTGTACAGAACACACTTGTATTAAAATTATATATTTAATGCAATGGATGATGTTGTTTGCTTATTTACATTTACTGTGTTGTGATACTATACATGACGTCCTCCGCCCCAGAACGTTTCCGCCGTTCTTGGTTTTGGGGTGTGACATTTCAATGCAACATCATAGCCCTGAGGATGATAAGGTTTGCACTGCAGTTAGATACATTTCGTTTGGTAAGTTCTTGTGCCACGACTAAAGAGATCTGGGACAGATTAAAAGAATTGTATTCCACTGACGAAGATTTGGAACGTCTAATTCAAACTCTCTTGTTCAAACCTTTGACCGCTTCAATCATCTATTAAGTAAGATGATAAAGCATGGGATTGAAAGGAAAGTTATCGAACAAAAAGTTACTTTCATGAACAGTCTCAGATCTGAATGGATGTCTGTTGTATCTACAGTAAAGCTCATGAATAGTTCAAGTCATATTCTCTGGTGAAACTAGTGGGTATTTTGAAATCCCATGAAAGTGCACTGTCTGAGGAAATGAATGTGGTTTCCAGTCTGGGATCTTTAGCTCTTGTCTCTAAAGGAAAAATCTCGGTTGAAGAAGAAGAGGAATTAGATCTTGCCAATTATGATCTAACCGGTGAAGAATATGCCATGATGGTGTCTAATCCCAGAAAATTTATTAAGAAGAAATTCCCAGTCAACAAGAACCGAAACTGGCAGGGTAGTTACAGCGCTGAAAAGATCAAGGAGGAACCGAAGATGGGTTCAAAGTCTGAAGAGTCAAAGAAAGAAGCAAAAGTTGGAGGAGACTCAAGATTCGACTGCCATTACTGTGGAGGCAAGAACCATTTTGCAAAAGATTGTATGCTGAGAAAGAAAGAAGAAAAGATAAATGAAGAAGACGAGGAAGCGAGCCTCCTGAGAAGATTGGAGGAAATCAAGAAAAGAAAGTGTGCTTCTAACAATACTACCATGAATGCTTTAATTGTGCAGGATACAGACAACTATGATGAATTCGGTGGTGTGGAAGTTTGGTCCACGGATTCAGAGGATGAAGAAATTAGGAATCCCACTCATGGGAAGGCTATGCTGGTAAAAGAAGGACATGTAACAGGAAGGTGCTTTGTGGTGACTGAAGGTGTGTCTCAAATGAGAGGTTATACAACCGACCGGGGAGTAGAAGGCGAGAAGGAGCGAGAGGACAAGTGTTTTGCTGCCAAACCTATCAGTGCACAGATCAACAAATGTGATGAGTTGATCAAAAAGGTACAAAATATTCTTGCTTCTCTAAAAATACCTGTTACTAACTATGAAAAGGAATTAAATAACTTAAAATTTAAATTTTCAAGCATAAGTAATAGTCTCACCCAAACCCGTGTCACAAATTTTAACCTAACTAATCAAATCAGCAGGATTTCATCAAAGAGTGAGGAAAGGAGAATCTGGATCGAGCAAAAGGAGAAGGAGTTGATTAGGTCTAAGGATGATTCCATTTATTTGCAAAGAGAAAATCTTAAACTTCTTAAACAACTAAATGTGTTTTGTTTGATTGCTAAAAGACTTTATTTTAATATCACTCAGTTGCATCTTGATTGTGAAATAGGAGAGAAGATACATCGCATGATTTTACCCTTCCTTGAGTTAATGGAGGATGAAATTGATGCTGAAGCCTACAACTGTGAAAACGTTGTATCTTCTGAAGAGGTTTCTCTAGCATATAAAATAGGTCTGGACAAAACTGAATCCTACATAAAGTCCAAAGACCACAAGGACATGCTCAAAAATCTGTTAGACAAAAATGATAGATTGAAATTAAGAACCGAAACCGTACAAAAATTTGACTCTTTGAATGCCAAATTAAGTTCAGAAAATAAAATTGATGTTGAAAATGCATCTGAACTTAATGAGGATGATGATCTGAGTGAAATCTCTGTAGAGGATGTGGTGCACTGTTCAAAATTTGTCAAAAGCGAACCTAAGTCATGTAAAAACCTGATTTCTGAAAACTCTGTTGAGTTTGCTCATTCGTCTACTAACAAAACCAAAGCTCTCAAAGCTAAAGTTGTTGTATACCAAAAGGTACAAACCACCGCAAATCAAGTCTACATAGTTCCGGGTGTCACTCCACAACAAACTGCAGAATTGACAACTATGATGGAAGAAGACAATGCTGGCAGATGTGACGAGTTTTTCTGGTCAGCCCCAATAGACAACGCTGACGAGACTAAGGGCCTATCTCAGAAAACCTCATGGAGAGTGAAAGGTAGATATATACCCGAACCACTAAATGAGCCTGTAAGATATGATGTGCCGAGCACAAGTGGAACCAAAACTTCAACGGGCGAACCTGTGCAAACCACTAGCGAAACATCCTCAAAAAGAGCGACAACTATGCTCCTGCTTCAAGGAAAAAGGCTAACATCCACAGGAATCCAAAATAGGTGGCTGATCAAAAACACAAACGAAATCTGAGATACAAGAAGAATCTCTCAGAAAGGAAACAGTTTTGGAGATCGCTAAATCCACACTATGTAAGGATTGAAAAGAAGCACAAATCCCAAGAGGAATCAAGGAACAAAAAGGGCAGTTTCGGTCCCACACCCGAAAGGAACCGAAAGGATAGTTTCGGTTCTCATGACAACATCAACCGAAAGAGTGGTTTCGGTCCTTCGACCAAAAGGAACCGAAAGGATGGTTTCGGTCCGTCGATCGAAAGGAACCAAAAGGGTAGTTTCGGTCCCTCAACCGAAATGAACCGAAAGGACAGTTTCGGTCCCCCATCCAATAATAACCGAAAGATCAGTTTCGGTCCTCCATCCAATAACAACCGAAAGAATGGTTTCGGTCCTCCACCCAATAGCAACCGAAACAACGGTTTTGGTCCTTCACCCAATAGCAACCGAAAGAGTGTTTTCGGTCCTTCACCCAATAGAAACCGAAATAGTGGTTTCGGTCCTCATCCCTCCAAGTTCAGTCAGACACACAGAAGATCCAATGACACTTGTAAACCCAACACCTCTAATTCTAGTTCTCTTTCATCAAAAGATTTAAAGGGAAAAGGAATGCTCTTTCTAGAAGATAAGAAACGTCCAAAAGAGATCCGAAAAAATGATTGATTCAACACCACTAATTCCAATCCTATTAAATCAACCAAAATTAAAGTTTTCACCATAAAAAGAAAAGATGAAACAACTTTAGTTAAACGTACATACATGGTTGATATTTCTCTTACTATTCACTGTCCTGTAAAAGGCTCACAAGGACCCAAGAAACTTTGGGTTCCTAAATCTGCTTAATATTTTGCAGGTTATTCGTGACGAGTAGTTTGACGAAGAATGGTACATTGATAGTGGCTGCTTACGTCACATGACAGGAAGGAAGGAAGAACTGAGGGAGTTTCGGTCTCTCAAGGATGGTGGTATTGTGAAATATGGCAATAACTCATTTGGTACTATCAAAGGCTATGGAATGATCACTAATGGCGAGTTCTCTATAAGAAAAGTGGCTTATGTTGAAGGGATCCAACACAATCTTATTAGTGTATCACAGCTGATAGTTGGTACTGGATTGAAAGTATCATTTAACAATGAAGGCTCAGAGATTGTCGAGAAGAAATCTAATAGCGTTCTGCTGAAGTCAAAGTGAAAGGGGGAAATGTATCCTTTGAACCTCAACCCAATTCGAGGTAAACCAGCAGTTTGCTTACTCACAAAGGCTCACTCTGATGAAAGCTGGTTATGGCATCGAAGACTCTCTCATCTGAATTTCAAGGATATCAACAAGTTGGTTTTGGGTGATCATGTTCGAGGTCTTCCAGTTCTAAAATTTGATAAAGAACGTCTTTGTGCAGCATGTGAAATGGGAAAGCAGAGTAGGCAAAGTCATCCTTCTATTATCAATACTAAGGTGATAGAACCATTGGAGCTGTTACATATTGACCTGTGTGGTCCATCGTCCATTGAAAGCATTGGGGGGAACAAATACATTCTGGTTCTAATGGACAATTTCTCTCGATTTACATGGGTATTCTTCCTGAAGCAAAAGTGTGAAGCCACTCCAAAGCTTAAGCTCTTTATAAAACATATAGAAACACAACTAAGAAAAGTCGTTCGTAATGTGAGAAGCGACAATGGCTTGGAATTCATGAACAAAGATTTTGAAGATTTTCTTGCTGAAAAGGGAACGACTCACAATTTCTCAGCCCCTTATACTCCACAGCAGAATGGTATCGTTGAAAGACGAAACTGATCTCTATGTGAAGCAGCTTGAACAATGCTATGTTTCACATCCTTACCTCTGTATTTCTGGGCTGATGCAATTGCTGCTGCATGTTATACTCAAAACATATCATATTTTAACAAGCGATTCTCCATTACACCTTACGAGATTTTGAATAATCATAAACCAAATGTGAAATTCTTTCATGTGTTCGGTTCAAGATGCTTCATCTTCAACTCCAGACAGAATCGAAACAAGTTCGATGCAAAGGATGATAAAGGAATATTCTTAGGCTACTCCCTGAACTCCAAGGTGTATAGAGTTCTCAATAAGCGCTCAAAGAAGATTGAAGAAACGTAATGTGTCACCTTTGACGAGAGTTATGTTAAGAAGGTGAAATCAACAGAAGGTGCTACGCAAGAGATCATTCCAAAGAATAGTCAAGTTACGACCTCTATCTCAAATCTTTTCAAGCAATATCTGCTTCTATTTGATGAGCCTCAAAAGGCAATTGACTGTAAATCAACGGAAAAAGACAACAAAGTTGATAATCTAAAACAAATTATCGATGACGCTTCTCAAAAGATGGATGATGATCAATCCCAAGAAACCGAAAGGCCAGAAACAAGCGAACCTTCAAGTGACCATCCTAATGTCCAGGGGCAGGGTCCATCTCTTTATCATGATCAAGGTTCATCGTTCCAGGGGGAGAGCTCATCGTCTCATTCTTCAAGCTCTTCTGAGAGTCCAATCAAAGGAGGGAATACCAATCCAGGTACTGAACAAGCGTCATTCTTCGAGGGGGAGAACACCAACATCAATGATGATGACATTCTATCTGAATTAGAAGAAGAAATAAATGCAGAGTTGGATCCCACTTATGAGCCAAACTACCCACCTCTTATCAAATGGACCAAAGATCACCCTCAAAGTCAAATTATCGGGGAATCTTCAGAAAAGGTGTTAACTCGATCTCAAATCAAAGCGAAACAAGTTGCACTCTTTTCTCAAGTAGAGTTTTGCATGTTCAACTCCTTTGTCTCCAAAGTTGAACCGAAGACCGTTAACTCTGCACTTGATCATTCAGATTGGGTTCAAGCCATGCAAGATGAGTTAAATGAGTTTGAAAGAAACAAAGTGTGGCGTCTTATTCCAACTCCAAAGGATGCTTCGGTTGTCGGTCTCAAATGGGTATTCAGAAACAAGATGGACAAGGAGGGGAATGTCATTCATAAAAAAGCAAGGCTAGTGGTCGAAGGATACTGTCAGGGAGAAGGCATCGATTATGAAGACACCATTGCTCCAGTTGCAAGATTAGAGTCTGTTTGTATCTTTCTTGCCTATGCAGCTCACATGAACTTTGAAGTCTATCAGATGGACGTCAAATGTGCCTTTCTCAACGGGGAACTTGAAGAAACTATGTATGTTGAGCAACCGCCAGGCTTCGTGAACGAGAAGTATCCAAATCATTGTTATGTCCTTGACAAAGCTGTATATGGCCTAAAACAGGCTCCCAGAGCATGGTATGAAACTATCACTTGTTTCTTAAAAATGTCCAAATTCAAACAAGGTTCGGTTGACCCAACCTTCTTTCTTAAGCGAGAAGGTAACCACCTTATGATAGTCCAAATTTATGTGATGACATCATCTTCGGCAACACGAATCCTAGCTTAGCAGCTGAATTCAGGAAGTTGATGGAAACTAAATTTGAGATGAGATCAATGGGTCCAATTAACTTTTTCCTTGGATTAAACATTAGGCAGGGACTCGAAGGTATTTTTATTAATCAGGAGGAATACACCAAGACTCTATTGGCTAAGTTTGGGATGATGGGAGACTCCAAAGTGAAAGTGCCTATGGCCTTTGGGACAAAGCTTACACCCTCATTGGAGAAACCAGCAGCTAATATGACGCTCTAGCGAAAAATGATTGGGTCTTTGATGTATCTTACAGCCAGTAGACCTGAAATCATGTTCTCAGTCTGTTACTATGCAAGATTTCAAGCCAACCCACGCGAACCTCATCTACAATCCGTGAAAAACATCTTTCGCTATCTGAAACGAACCTCCTCTCTCGGTCTGTGGTATCCAGCCAACTCAGGATTCTTTGTCAAGCATTCTCAGATGCTGACTTAGGTGGCTGTAGATTAGCTCGCAAAAGCACCACAGGAGGATGTCGATTTCTAGATGGTAAATTGGTTAGTTGGAAATCGAAGAAACAAACTTGTGTTTCTCTCTCCACTGCAGAAGTTAAATACATTGTTGCAGCATCATGCACATCTCAAGTCGTATGGATACAAAGTCATCTTAGGATTACGGGCTAAACATGAAGAAAATCCCACTATATTGCGAGTCTGAAAGCACAATTAGGATTTATCACAACCCAGTGCAACACTCGAAGACCAATCATATAGCACTGAGGTACCACTTCATCAAGGATCACGTCGAAGATGGTAACGTCGAAATTCACTTCGTCAGATTGACTGATCAGCTAGCATATATATTCACTAAGGCTTTACCTAAAGCAAGCTTCAATAAAATTCTACAAGGCCAAGGAATGATGCAAGCCAAATCTGTATCAAAATTCCCTTCGCTTCTATAAAGGTAACAAGCGAAATAGAGCGAACCGAAATGAACCGAGCGTTCGGTCTATTTCGGGTTCGGTCTATTTCGGGTGAAGTTTGACCATGAACCGAAATGAACCGAACATTCGGTCTATTCCGAGTTCGGTCCTTTTGAACTTGTTCGCTTCTTTTTCTTAACAAGGCATTTTGACTGTATTTTTTTGTACACCTTTTTCATTACTTCTTTTCTACTTATAAAATCCCAAAATATTTTCTCTTTTATTCTCATAAAAATACTTATAAAATCCAAAAATCTTTTTCTCTTTCATTCAATTGGTCAATTCTCACAAAATTCAAAAATATTTTTACTTTATTTTAATATTTTATTTTTTTTATCTAAAGTTTTTCCTTTTATCTACATGTGATTCTCGATGGTGACGCTAAGGCCGGTGAATGTTTTTATTAGTTAGGAGTCCCTAGAAACATGTTCTTGTATGTTGACTAAAGTCTCGAAAGATTTTTAAGTGAAGCCTTAATAACATGATATATACAAATCATGTTTTCCCAATCCAGGCTGTCATATTCACTCTAATCATGAGCTACCTTACTCTACTCATATTGAGTTTAGAGTTTTCTACTTGGTCACTCTTTTTCTTTAGAGCAGAGGTGCATTCGCTTCTTATACCATCTCCATCACTTTTCTCCATTATAATTCGTTTCACCAATATAACCCCTGAGACTCTCAGTATTAACCACTGAGGTTTATGGTTATTCAAAATCTGCATTCATGATCTTAGTTTCATGCCACTATGTACTAAGTGAAACCCAAAGTTCAACACCACTAATGAATTGATGGTGAATTCTAATATTCAAGATCTTACTTGTTACCTAATGAAATCTCTTTTTACTTTTGAGTGATCTTTATGAGTTTGTCTTAAACCAAGGCTTCTCTTACCCTAAAGATCCAGTTTAATTTATTTTTAGATTTCCTTACTTCCTTTTGTCACTATAAAATTTATCCTGCCTACTTGTTCAACAGATCACAATGATCTCACAAGTACTTCATTCAGTTTTGGTCTTATTTCAAGTATCGAAATTATGAATTGAAGCGAAAGCCACTCTTTATAACCTTCAAAAGATGCCTTTCAATACTTCTCAACAAGTTATTGATCATTATTTAATGGGAAACCAAGCAAGCACTTTAATGTCTCTCTTGACATTGAAGGAAGTGATTTATGCCCAAAATCCATTGTTTTATGTCTACTTAAGGCATCACAGATTATCCCATAAATTTTGCTTTATTTCATTATCTTTTACACCCTATGCACGAAAATTTTTAATTTTCCACACTCTGGTTCTTTTATGGCTGTTCAATAAAGTATTATAGGCAATGGGGATTCAAGTGTATTTTGGAGTGACGATTGGGATAAAGTGAATGCTGACTCAACAGTTATCCAAACGGTTTGGCGATTTGAAAAAGGGTATTTTATTGAATGGCGTGCAAAAAGGAAACGTCCTTTCTCTTTCCTGCGTCATCTAAGGCATGCCAACTGTTCATCCGTCAAGTCAGGCGCTATTTTTGAGATAATCCAAGATATCAGCCATATTTTTCTCTCTCTTCCTTGTACGTATAAAAGGAATTGAAATGGTACTCTCTCAACTTTTATCACTTACCAATCTCTCTCAAAGAACACCGATGATTTTTGTTACTGTTCACCATCTTCTCCAAGCTACTACAAAGGCAGACTCTTCGTCCGTTCATGATACCTCTGTTCGTCAACCACTTCTCAAAATCAAACCCCATCAGAACCTGATCATCGATCTCACTCCGTTTATCTATGAGCCATACATGCTATATGTTGTTGAGTGTCTCAAATACTCACCTCTCGTCGAGGCGCTAACCAAAGTCGAAGTCGTACCAATGTCATGCCTTTCTCTTGTCTACTCCACTGCCTACTATGACAAGGTTCATGAAAGGATTCACTTTGAAATCCACAATGAGAAGACCTCTATCTCCAAGCACCGCTTATGTGCCCTAATTGGTCTTTCTCAAGAACAATCTCTGGTAAACCCTGAATCTATCACCATTGGTCAATTGTTTTCAATGTTTCATCAGATGGGGTATACCGAAACCCTCACCACCATCACAAAGTTCAAGAAGTCCTGCGTTCTTCCTCAATGGAATGGCCTTTTCACATTTCTATTCAAGGGACTCTCTGAGAGAAGCGCCGGCTCAGATGGTGCGAGCAAGTCTTTTATGACTGTGCTTTATGGGCTGTACCATGGGATCGACTTAGATTATGGGTCAATTATCTGGCAGCAGTTGGTTCAAAGCTTGGTCTCTTCATCCAGGCACTCTGAGATCTCATGTGGGCAATTTCAGTCAATCATCACCAACTAGGCAATGGACCGCCTTCATGTTCCCATCATGGCGGATTCTATTCTCTCATCCATTGCTACCTTTCACACAACCAAAATCAGTGTCACAGATCCAACCAAGTACTCCTTTATTGGATCTATTCCTGAAGCAATGCTCGCTCGTATCTCTACGTTGAGTAACGTTCTCCAACAATACATGAAGCTTCCATCATCAGGTCCAAGGGAGCTTACGCCAGCCATGGTTCGCTCCATTGAAGAGGCTGACAAGCCAGCTAAAAGGGTTAAGAAGAATGACACTCAGATGGAGGCACTTTCTTCCAAACCAACAAAGGGGAAAACCCCCAAGAAGCGAAAGTCTGATAAGGCTGCTACATCACAGGCTCAACCTAAGAAGCAGAAGAAGCCCGCTAGGAGTCTTATCTTACAATCTTCAAGTGATTCAGATTCAGAATATGTTCCTCCTAAACATAGGAATGCTCCTCCTTCAGAATCTGAGGGTGAAAGCTTTGATGAAGAGGCTTCGGGCCGAGGTGATACCCCACCTCGCTCCCCTACCCCAGAAATTCCAATTCGCTTTTACCCTCCATCACCTCCACCTGTAACCATCCCGGTATCTATCCCTCCCATTTTTCCCATTCCAACCCCTCAACCATTCACAACCATTCCCATCCCTACTCCTATATTCACAAACACTACTACTACCACTACTACCACAGGAGCTCACTCCACTGCTCCCAATCCTCCAGTAACAACCAAACCACCTGCCACAACCAAATCCTTATCTCCCACTCAATCTACAGAAACAACCCCTATTCTAGGCGGTGAGGACCTGAAATTTGATTCCACGTATTTCATTCCTTACCGTGTGTAGAGTGACGATGATGATGATGAGCCTGTTACAAAGCGTCATCTCAAGGAAGTGAACGAAAAACTTGATCAACTCCTTTAAAGGCCTTGTTCTCATCTATTGTTACGGAACACAGTACCTCACTCTCTGTTGCAGCTAAAGCAATTGAAGCCTCTACTTCACAGTGTCAACAAGCCTCCCTTGCTGTTGATGCTTCTACTAAGGAGTGCAAGGAAGCGACCGCAAAAGTCTATAAACTAGTTTCTGAAGCTCACCTGTTTCTAGATTCCTTGCAGGCTGCTGCTAAGAAGAATGCTCAAACCGTCAACACTTCAGTGGAGAAGCTTCAACGGTCCCTTCAGTATGAACGTTCCAATCTTGAAGCTACACGCCAGGCCATTGAAGCAGCTAACGAAACTTTACATGCTAACGTCAATGACCGACTGACTCAACTGGAGGCTGAGTTAGCTGTAGAGAATCGTATCATGGATGAGCTAGACAGGCGCACCTCACAGTTGAAAATGCAAAACTACAAGTTACGTACTGCTACTACTGAGGTCAACGACCTAAAGTCAGAAAGGGAGGTCATTCGGAGTTTTGTTGCTGATGTTCACTCCATCCTCCTTCATCTCCTTGAGGCTCACGATCCTATCATCACCATTACTATCAGGCGCCATCTGGCTGATAAACTCAGGCCAGCATTGGACATCCTTAGTCGTATCGAGGGTGTTCCGGTGACTGGTGTCTAGCCGAAACAAGGGGGAGAGAAGGTGAAAAATCAACCTCCTTATAGACCGAAACCATCTACTGAACCGATAGGTAATGAAGCTTCAGTCAGTAACAAGGAGAAAAAGAAGAAGAAGATTGGTGAGGATGATACAGAAAATGAGGATGATGTCTATGCGAAGTATCCTAAGAAACCCTTTCAAAAGGTAAAGTCCTCTGAAAAGGAAATGGAAGAAAACTACAAGAAACAAAAAGCTGAGCTCGAGTAGAAGCGAAAGGAGGCGGAGCTCCTAGAGAAGACAAAGTCCATGTTTCCTGTCTCGACTATAGATTCGCTTCAAAGATGCACAATCGACGAGCCAAGTATTCTTTGGCTTGAGCCAGTAATGTCCTTTGGGCTCGAGAACTCCACGGATGCACATTTCGATATGCCAATCACACGAAAGGCATTTATCTTCCATTTCTTCAATTCGACTGTTGCTATTCCTTCCCCAGACCCGAAGGTAGATAGGGATCTGCTGGAGTTTTACTTGGAGTTTGCTCAACCCCAGTACTTGACCTGGAGTTCCAACAAGATTACCACTGACAAGGTTCTAAAGCCCTACTCAGCGGGGAAGTTCATTAATGTCAAATTCAAAGTGACATGAGGAACCGAAGGTTCAATTCACAACTTCACCCTTGCTAATCTACCGAACCTCAATCCCCAAGACTGGATACTCCTCAACAACATTCTTCTGTCAAATCCTCAGGAGTACCAGCCAATAATGGATCATGCCAAGCGTATGCTTGTATGCTACATTCATGAGGTAGCGAAGATGGACCAGGAGATTGCCTCTGCCATTCACAAGCGAACCACGATCAAGACTATGGGCAAAGCAGTCAATGTCAACACTATGGTCAGGGGGAAGGTAGATTCAAAGTACCATATGGTTATGTTCATCAGCGGCGAAGGTCTGAAATGCATATTTTCTCTCGTTGACAAACACCTCTTCTCAACGTCTTGCCTGGAGCATATCTTGGAGATCATTCAGAGGTGTGATCAGAACAGTGCTGCTGACAAGAAGTTGTTCACTAACATGCTGAGGTGGTATATCCAGTTTCGGCAGACACTTCTCGCAATAATTCCTCGTCTGTTCAAAGTAATAAAGACAGTGAAGCCAACACAAAATAAATGATCTCTAGCCTCATTTGACGCAAAGGGGGAGATTGTTGGGATTATTATGTTGCGTCATGGGCTCGGTCCTTAGCCCAGTTTTGATTGTTGGTATTGGGCCTGTCCAACCGTGCATATTTTTGTTCTAGGGTTTACTATATAAGCTGCATGCATGTGGTCTTAGACATTATCGCTTTTGTTAGTTTTCTCTGAGTTTTGTAAACCCTAGCTCGCCTCTACAGCGGAAGTTCTTCATCGAGCTCTGCTGCGGCATGACTTTATTGAATCATAAGCATACATTTGATTCCATTCTCTGTTCATTCTCTTACTGTTTCTGTCTTGTTTGATTTCCATAATCATACCTGTGAAAGATCTAATCGATCTATAATTTAATTCTCATCAGACGCTAATCCAACTGTCTCCCACTTGGATAAGCCTAATAGCTATAAATGCAACTGCACCTTTTCAATCCGATTAGCAATCGCAGTTCTCAAAACTCTTGATCTTATCAATAACTGTCCTTCAAATAAGGGATCATATAATCCTCTGTTCTAGATGTTGGGTCAACAATATGGTTTATACTTTACTTTTCTAGGAAAATGTATTTTTCTGTAATATTTTATGAGTTTACGTTCAGTGGGTGTTTACGGCCGGAAACCCATTTACGGCCCATGTTCTCTGGCCCATGTTCCCCTTGTATATATAGGTGTTAGGGGTGAGGAGTAGGGATTGATGAACAGAAAAGGAGTGTACGGCCTAGAGAGAAAGAAGATCAAGTGTGTGTTAGTGTGTGTGAATCTCTTGTATCCGGATCATCATTCTATTTATCAATACATACAGATTCATATTATTCTTCTTCTCCTTCTCTTCTATTTGATCTGACATCATACGTTTGATTGGGATTCCACACCATCAAATGGATCTGATTGATACACAGGCATTTTGGGGACTTACAATTGGTATCAGAGCAAGGATTGTATCAGTCAATTTTGTCAGATCAGGATCTTATTTTATCTTATTTTTGAAATATTTTTGTATTTTTGGATAGATCTCTGAAAATTAAGGGTGGTTTCTTCTTTGAATTTTTCATAAAAACGAGTTTTTGATCGAGTTTTAGAGCAAAAGGGGTGAAAAACGTCGTTTTTTTTTTCACGAATTCGTTGAAGGTTTATTCCCTTTGAAGGGTTTTCGGCCGCAGTTTACGATCGGCGGTGGCGACATTTACAGCTAGGGTTTCCGGAGTTTATGGCCCCGGAGTTTACGGTCCAAGGTTTACGGCCCCGGAGCTTGCGGTCCGAGTTTGCGGCCCAGTAGTGTTTCCGGCCTTGCAAGCAGTCTCGCACAGTGTTTAATTAAAAAAGGGGTCAGGATTTTGAGGGTGTCGGGGATTGAACCCGAGACCTCCAATTGAAGATTTTATGGTCTAAGAAGATGAGTTTACGGTCTAAGAATGTTCTTGGACCGTAAACTCTAGTTTGTTCCATTGAGTTTAGAGTTTTCTGCTTGGTCACTCTTTTTCTTTAGAGCAGAGGTGCATTCGCTTCTTATACCATCTCCATCACTTTTCTCCATTATAATTCGTTTCACCAATATAACCCCTGAGACTCTCAGTATTAATGATCTTAGTTTCATGCCACTATGTACTAGGTGAAACCCAAAGTTCAACACCACTAATGAATTGATGGTGAATTCTAATATTCAAGATCTTACTTGTTACCTAATGAAATCTCTTTTTACTTTTGAGTGATCTTTATGAGTTTGTGGTTATTCAAAATCTGCATTCATGATCTTAGTTTCATGCCACTATGTCCTAAGTGAAACCCAAAGTTCAACACCACTAATGAATTGATGGTGAATTCTAATATTCAAGATCTTACTTGTTACCTAATGAAATCTCTTTTTACTTTTGAGTGATCTTTATGAGTTTGTCTTAAACCAAGGCTTCTCTTACCCTAAAGATCCAGTTTAATTTTTTTTTAGATTTCCTTACTTCCTTTTGTCACTATAAAATTTATCCTGCCTACTTGTTCAACACATCACAATGATCTCACAAGTACTTCATTCAGTTTCGGTCTTATTTCAAGTATCGAAATTATGAATTGAAGCGAAAGCCACTCTTTATAACCTTCAAAAGATGCCTTTCAATACTTCTCAACAAGTTATTGATCATTATTTAATGGGAAACCAAGCAAGCACTTTAATGTCTCTCTTGACATTGAAGGAAGTGATTTATGCCCAGAATCCATTGTTTTATGTCTACTTCCCATAAATTTTGCTTTATTTCATTATCTTTTACACCCTATGCACGAAAATTTTTAATTTTCCACACTCTGGTTCTTTTATGGCTGTTCAATAAAGTATTATAGGCAATGGGGATTCAAGTGTATTTTGGAGTGACGATTGGGATAAAGTGAATGTTGACTCAACAGTTATCCAAACGGTTTGGCGATTTGAAAAAGGGTATTTTATGGAATGGCGTGCAAAAAGGAAACGTCCTTTCTCTTTCCTGCGTCATCTAAGGCATGCCAACTGTTCATCCGTCAAGTCAGGCGCTATTTTTGAGATAATCCAAGATATCAGCCAGATTTTTCTCTCTCTTCCTTGTACGTATAAAAGGAATTGAAATGGTACTCTCTCAACTTTTATCACTTACCAATCTCTCTCAAAGAACACCGATGATTTTTGTTACTGTTCACCATCTTCTCCAAGCTACTACAAAGGCAGACTCTTCGTCCGTTCATGATACCTCTGTTCGTCAACCACTTCTCAAAATCAAACCCCATCAGAACCTGATCATCGATCTCACTCCGTTTATCTATGCGCCATACATGCTATATGTTGTTGAGTGTCTCAAATACTCACCTCTCGTCGAGGCGCTAACCAAAGTCGAAGTCGTACCAATGTCATGCCTTTCTCTTGTCTACTCCACTGCCTACTATGACAAGGTTCATGAAAGGATTCACTTCGAAATCCACAATGAGAAGACCTCTATCTCCAAGCACCGCTTATGTGCCCTAATTGGTCTTTCTCAAGAACAATCTCTGGTAAACCCTGAATCTATCACCATTGGTCAATTGTTTTCAATGTTTCATCAGATGGGGTATACCGAAACCCTCACCACCATCACAAAGTTCAAGAAGTCCTGCCTTCTTCCTCAATGGAATGGCCTTTTCACATTTCTATTCAAGGGACTCTCTGAGCGAAGCGCCGGCTCAGATGGTGCGAGCAAGTCTTTTATGACTGTGCTTTATGGGCTGTACCATGGGATTGACTTAGATTATGGGTCAATTATCTGGCAGCGGTTGGTTCAAAGCTTGGTCTCTTCATCCAGGCACTCTGAGATCTCATGTGGGCGATTTTAGTCAATCATCACCAACTGGGCAATGGACCGCCTTCATGTTCCCATCATGGCGGATTCTATTCTCTCATCCATTGCTACCTTTCACACAACCAAAATCAGTGTCACAGATCCAACCAAGTACTCCTTTATTGGATCTATTCCTGAAGCAATGCTCGCTCGTATCTCTACGTTGAGTAACGTTCTCCAACAATACATGAAGCTTCCATCATCAGGTCCAAGGGAGCTTACGCCAGCCATGGTTCGCTCCATTGAAGAGGCTGACAAGCCAGCTAAAAGGGTTAAGAAGAATGACACTCAGATGGAGGCACTTTCTTCCAAACCAACAAAGGGGAAAACCCCCAAGAAGCGAAAGTCTGATAAGGCTGCTACATCACAGGCTCAACCTAAGAAGCAGAAGAAGCCCGCTAGGAGTCTTATCTTACAATCTTCAAGTGATTCAGATTCAGAATATGTTCCTCCTAAACATAAGAATGCTCCTCCTTCAGAATCTGAGGGTGAAAGCTTTGATGAAGAGGCTTCGGGCCGAGGTGATACCCCACCTCGCTCCCCTACCCCAGAAATTCCAATTCGCTTTCACCCTCCATCACCTCCACCTGTAACCATCCCGGTATCTATCCCTCCCATTTTTCCCATTCCAACCACTCAACCATTCACTATCATTCCCATCCCTACTCTTATATTCACAAACACTACTACTACCACTACTACCACAGAAGCTCACTCCACTGCTCCCAATCCTCCAGTAACAACCGAACCACCTGGCACAACCAAATCCTTATCTCCCACTCAATCTACAGAAACAACCCCTATTCTAGGCGGTGAGGACCTGAAATTTGATTCCACGTATTTCATTCCTTACCGTGTGTTGAGTGACGATGATGATGATGAGCCTGTTACAAAGCGTCATCTCAAGGAAGTGAACGAAAAACTTGATCAACTGCTTTAAAGGCCTTGTTCTCATCTGTTGTTACAGAACACAGTACCTCACTCTCTGCTGCAGCTAAAGCAATTGAAGCCTCTACTTCACAGTGTCAACAAGCCTCCCTTGCTGTTGATGCTTCTACTAAGGAGTGCAAGGAAGCGACCGCAAAAGTCTATAAACTAGTTTCTAAAGCTCACCTGTTTCTAGATTCCTTGCAGGCTGCTGCTAAGAAGAATGCTCAAACCGTCAACGCTTCAGTGGAGAAGCTTCAACGGTCCCTTCAGTCTGAACGTTCCAATCTTGAAGCTACACGCCAGGCCATTGAAGCAGCCAACGTAACTTTACATGCTAACGTCAATGACCGACTGACTCAACTGGAGGCTGAGTTAGCTGTAGAGAATCGTATCATGGATGAGCTAGACAGGCGCACCTCACAGTTGAAAATGCAAAACTACAAGTTACGTACTGCTACTGCTGAGGTTATAGACCTAAAGTCAGAAAGGGAGGTCATTCGGAGTTTTGTTGCTGATGTTCACTCCATCCTCCTTCATCTCCTTGAGGCTCACGATCCTATCATCACCATTACTATCAGGCGCCATCTGGCTGATAAACTCAGGCCAACATTGGACATCCTTAGTCGTATCGAGGGTGT